>NC_142441.1:67369285-67701428 GCF_059453495.1 Arachis ipaensis
CTAGTTTTGTATTTACTAACGCTAGACCTTCTCAAGGGAGAGGACTAGGATTTGCGAATAAGGATTAGCTCAATCACTTGACTTTCCTTTATTTAGTAAGGGTTAACTAAGTGAAAACAACAACCTTTTTGTTACTACACTTAAGAGATCCCAACAAGGATAGAACTTCCAATTAATCATTCCCCTAGTCAAGGCCTTTTTACATTAATAATAATTCTTAGTTTTATTACTTTCATTTATAATTATTGCTCATTATCCAAACTTAAACTCTTCCAAAAATTCCTGATTAATAAGTTAGTACCCTTTCCTGCAACTCGTTGGGAGACGACCTGAGATTTATACCCCCAGTATTTTTATTTCTAAATTTCGTGACAACTTTTCTAAATTGACAAGGCGGATCTTAGCTGGTTAAGAACTATACTTTAAATGCATTTTCTATATTGATTTCTTATTTAGCCGACTTCTGCCTTCACGTCAATAATATTATTTAATATTTTATTATTATTTATTATTTTATTATTAAATTTTTGAAAATTAACTTACCTTTTACTTTTAACTTTAAAATTCATTTTTTACCACCCGTAACTTTTAATATTTCTACTTTAACCACCCTAACTTTTAGAAATTACAAAATAACCCCTCAAACACCAAAATAATTACAAAATTACCCTTTTTAAGATCTAAAAGGTGTTCTTCAATGTTCTTCATCACACTCAGTGTTCTTCATAAATTTTTCAGATTCTTTATTTGTTTTCACCCGTTTTTCAATCTTTTCAGCAACCAATTTTTATCATAATTCAAAATAAAATTCCAGCCACTAAAGCCCCATATTTTCCCCTTGATTACAACACCAATTCAACCCCAATTTAAGGGTTAGGGTTCATTTTTCCCAGCTGCCCAAGAACACAAGTTCATAGCTTGAATTTCATCAAATTTTATCAAATTTTCACCAAAATTTCAACAAGAATCACTCATATAAACAATCAATTTCAAGCATAACCAAAGCATACAATAATCACACAACTCAAACACAATTAATCAAGATTAATTTTACTAAACCCTACCTTGATTTGCTGCCCTAAATTCGGTTACTCTTTGAAGTATTCTTAAAGCACTTTTTCCTCCTAAATCCAATCAAGAACAACTTTAAAACTCAAAATTGTCAACTAACCAAAACTTCAAAAGAAGCATAGGAAGGATATCCTCACCTTAAACTTTCTGAAAATTGAATACCGGCCCATAAGCCAAGCTAAGCAAGAGATCTAAGGAAGAACATCAAGAAAACACATGTTTTAAGCATGCTTCCTTGATAACCGAATTCAAAGGGGGGAAGGGACAGCCATATAACCTTATTTACAACCTTGATAAGATACATGGTTATGTAGAGGAAGAAGAGAGAATCATTTTGGTGTAATAAGAGTTTTGATTTGAGTTTTAGTTCAGAAGAAATCAAGCTTTGAAGATTTAAATGTCATGAAAGTTTCTCTCTTTTCTCTCTTGTAATTTTCGGCCAAAATGAAGAAATGAGACATCCTTGTAGGTCTTGGGGGTGAGAAAAGTCGTGCTTGATGATGATTGGCTAGTTTGGGAGGTGGTTGAAAAATATCTCAGGTGTATAATTACTAAAACTAGATGTATTAGAACATACACTTAACAACACTTCTAGAGATTAATATCTGAGCTACTAGTATAAATGTCACTATTAACATGATTAACATGAGAATAGAAGATACATGATGAGGCATTAGCATTGCTAAATTCACCAGAGAGTGCTGGTGCTATGCTGCACCAATAAACTGTGAACCCGGTTAAATCGATTTCCTGTTTTTAACTAAAACAGACCAAGTAACCTTATAATATCATTCAAGCAGATTTTAATACTAATATAATGATAATATTATAATATTATCTTTCTTCTCTCATGAATTGAGTCCAGTTTGTCAAACTGAGACTGTTTACGGAAACTAGAATCAAAATTTCTAACCGATACGGTTCAAAAACTAGGTTCTTCGTGATTGCGTTGTCGAGCTTATCCCAAAAGAGGTTATAGCTTAAAGATGACATAATGACAATAAGGATTGAGATGCTTGATGATACAGCAGAGGTGTTCCCTTTACTAATCTTCTAGAGAAATCCGTGCCTTCAGAAAAGATCTCGCGTACTCGAAAAACGGGGTTGTTACAATTAATGGTATGAATGAAATAAATTTTGTCTTTTTGATTATTTTATCCTTGTAATTTCTTTATTTATCTTTTCTTATTTGTTTATTAGACATAATTTTGACATTTTCATCTTTAGTAAGAATGAAATTGTAAATCAGACCTTTAGTCATATGTGAAAATTGAAATTCTGTTTAAAATTAAAAATTACATTTTATTGTATTCCAATCACACCTAAAGTTTGTAAACTTTATGTTCATACCCTGGCCCAAAAACATAGGCCAAGCCCAATAAGGTTGAAAGTCCCAACTACAAGGATGGCCTCTAACACTCACCCGACATCCTATAGAGGTCGAATTCGACGAAAATGGGCAGCTCATGCCTACCCACAAAAGTAACTACTTCCTTGAATCTCTCACCCACTTCTAGAAGAGAGATCTCAACAACTCTAAGATAAAGGGATGGTTATCCACCTTAAGAAGTGAAACTACTTCAGTGGTGGTTATTGGCTCATCACCCATAAATACCCTGACACCCTCAGGTATCTTTAAGTTCCAATACACTAAAACCTGCTAAAACCGTTGCTGACTTAGGCATCGAAGTATTTTGCAAGGTACCACCCCCACCTTCACATAAACAACTCGGACGATGCACACAGGACGTGGGACAAGTCGGAACTCACCCCATTGAGGATTTGGGCCTCACTTACGAGCCCAAGGGCAGCCCAATTTTAGGTAACCCTCAAAATATTGGCACCGTTGTCGAGGACTTGGGATCTAGCACTACATGGCAGACGATCAGTATGAAGATGGACGTACAGCATCTGAGTCCAATCAAGAATACCAAGACTTGGTCAACAATGATCAAGCACTAGTAATACCTCCTCCAAGTACGCAAGAACCACATGGTGAAGGCCCTTCTGGCAACCAACACCAAAGAAGAATCCCCTCCGATGTTCGCTCTAACCACATGATAGTAGGAGGATTTGCTGAAGAAAGACTGACCAAGTCATCTCGAAAGAGGCATTTGAAGGAAGTATAGCAAGTAGTCATTTCTGAGATCAATGGAGAGTACTAGGAAAAGGATCCTAATATGAAAAGGTACTTTGAAAAAACACTCTAGTATCTTAGACACTTTCTTGAGACCAAGGTCGGGCATATAACTAGGGAACTCAACAGCAGAGCCGATGCCCTTTCCAAGTTAGCAAGTGCTAAGCCTCTAGGAAATAATAGAATTTTGATACAAGAGACTCTCCAGGAACCCTCAGTTACGAATACGGATAACAAATTGGACTTCCTACCTGTTTCGAGCTTAAACCTTGGATGGATGACCCCTATAGTCGAATACCTAAAATTCGACATCCTCCCCGAGGAGCAGAAAGAAGCCAATAAACTTCTGAAAGAGGCACAGAACTACACTTTGATACAAAACGTCCTTTATAAAAGAGGGATATCTACACCATTGTTAAAGTGCATTCCGAATTCTAAGATAGAGGAAGTCTTGGAAGATGTGCACAATGGCATTTGCGAGAATCACCTCGAAGCAAGGTCTTTAGCCAGGAAGGTGATCCGAGCTGGGTTCTTCTGGCCGACCTTACAAAAGGACGCCACCGACTTTATTAAAAAATGCCAACCCTGTCAGATGCATGCGAACTTCCATATTGCTCCACTCGAAGAGCTCAATAGTGTAACCTCTCCCTGGCCTTTCACGAAGTGGGGATTGGACCTACTCGGACCCTTTCACCAAGCTCCCGGGCAGGTCAAATACCTAATTGTGGGAGTAGATTACTTCACCAATTGGATAGAGGTAGAGCCACTGGTCACTATCACAGCTCAAAGAAGTCGGAGGTTCCTGTACAAGAGTATCATTACCCGATTTGGAGTCCTTCACTCCATTACCAAAAATAATGGTACACAATTCACCGATGCTACATTCAAAAATTTAGTAGCCAGTATGAAGATCAAGCATCGATTCACATCAGTAGAGCATCTTCAAGCCAACGGGCAGGCCGAAGATGTCAATAAAGTCATATTGGCAGTATTGAAAAAGAGGTTGCAGGATGCGAAGGGAGCTTGGGTTGAAGAGCTCCCTCAAGTATTATGGGCTTATAGAATAACACCTCACTCCACAACTGGAGAGATACCTTTCCGACTTGCATATGGAATAGAAGTCATAATCCCAGTAGAGATCAATGAGCAAAGTACAAGGGTGAGATTTTATGATGAAGTCGGAAACGTTCAAGCCCAAAAAGAAGAACTTGAATTGCTTCCAGAAGTCTGAGAACAAGCACAGATAAGACAAGCAGCGTTAAAACAAAGGATGGCAAGTGGTGCACGGAATTGTGATCACACTTTTCACAACTCCGCACAACTAACCAGCAAGTGCACTAGGTTGTCCAAGTAATACCTTACGTGAGTAAGGGTCGATTGATAAACCCCAATTTTGTGGTTTATCTTGTACTTAATTTGGGGGATTTTATCAACTTTTCCCACATTTATTCAATGAAATAGCATGGTTTCGTAATTCTCCCTTGAATTGTGCTTAAGTGTGAAAACATGCTTTTTAGGCCCTTAAATTGGTGATTTTAACTCACCTTAGTTCCATTCGATACCTTGATATGTTTTTTGAGTGATTTCAGGTTCATAAGGCAAGTATTGGATGGAAGAAGTGAGAAGATAAGCATGCAAAGTGGGAGAACTCATGAAGAAATGAAGGAACCACAAAGCTGTCAAGCCTGACCTCTTCACACTCAATCAAACATAACTTGAGCTACAGAGGTCCAAATGAGGCGGTTCTAGTTGCGTTGGAAAGCTAACATCTACGGCTTCAAAATGATATAAAATTTTACATAGTTGCCTGACATCTAGGGACACGCACGCACACTGTACATGTGCACGCCGATTGGTGCATGTGATTTACTAAAAGCAACTCGTGGCCAGCGATTTGTAGAGCATTTTGGGCCCAATCCAACTCATTTCTAATGCTATTTCATGCAGAATTCAAGCTTGGACAAAGGGGGAGCAATTGTTTGAAGTGTTAGCATCATGTAGAGTAGTTTCTAGAAAGAGAAACTCCCTCTTCTCTCTAGAATTAAGTTAGGCTAGGTTAATCTCTTCTAGATCTAGGTTCAATATCATGTTTTCATCTTATTTCCTTTATGAATTCTTGCTTCTACTCTTTTATTCTCATGGTTTGTAGTGTAATTTCCCTCTTTGCTCTCTTTTATATTCATGGATGCTTTTGTTGGATTTGGATCCCTTTTAATGCAATTTAATGTTTGATGTTCTTTTATTGTTGATTTGAGTTGTGATCTCACTTTCCTTGAAATTGGTAGTTGGTTGATTTATAATTCTTGCATATTCACCATGCTTTTCATTTATACCCACCAAGTGTTTGACAAAATGCTTGGTTGGGCTTTAGAGTAGATTTTGAGCATTCTTGGCTTGGAAAGAGTAATTAGGCAATCTTGAGTAATGAAAACCCAACTCCTGTTGGTGATCTAGAGTTGTTAGCTAGTATTGTTTCCATTAACTCTAATCTCTTGATAATTCACTTAGTGAGTTGATTAGGACTTTTGGATTGAGATTAGCTAGTCTTGTTAGGATTTCTTCGAGTGTGAAGATAATATGATACCTTCTTCCATCTTTGGGGATGACGTAATGAGATAAATTATTGTTTATCATTGTGACATGATTAACTAGTCTTGTTTGACATTCTCCCTATGTGAAGATGACATGATACCTTCTTCCATTTTTTGGAGTTGACTAAATAAGATGAATTGATCATTGCATGACTAGGATAGAAAGCATATGTTCTCAACCCTTGCCATGAATGTCTCACCTTATTAATTGCTTTCTTTAATTGCTTGCTTGATTTACCTTTCTTGCACATTTAATTTCTTGCCCTTTATCAATCAAACCCCCTTGCCCCCTTCATTTCCAATAAGCATACACTTCATTGCAATTCCTTGTGAGACGACCCGGGGTTTAAATACTTCGGTTAATTCTTATTGGGGTTTGTACTTGTGACAACCAAAGTTTAATTTGATGTGAAATTTGTTTGTTGGTTTGGAGCTATGCTTACAACGAAGTTCTCATTTCTACAAGAGAAATTCTAGACCGACAATAATTCTTGCTATCAAATTAATGGTGCCGTTGTCGGGGAGTTGCAATGGTGCTATGTTATTGGCTATTGTATATATTGTGAATAGCTTGATTTTTGGTTTGTTTGTTGGTTTTTGCTAGTTGTAGGACTTAGTTTTCTTTATTTCTTGTTAGCCTTTTGTTTTTATTTTCTCTTGTCACCATGAATTCTCACTCCTTTGGCTATGAGTGTGGTTCAAACTATATTGTAGGAGATGGAATTTACAATGATAACATGCATCAAGGAATTGGAGATCAAAGTTTGGCAAGAGTGATTGGGGACATGACTACTATCCTCACAGAGATGCGCAATGACCAAAGGGCATTTATTGCCACCCGAGCCGTCCAAGCGCCACCCCAACGTGACTACTCTTCTGATTCTTATGGGTATACTCTTTATCCTAATGCATACCAATCTAATATATGTGATGACCCTCATTGTGATTGTCAACCACAACCACCACATACATATGAACCCCCTCCTCAATATAGCCCTCCACCATACTCACAAGCCTCATACCACTATTCACCTCCACATGATCCCAACCCATACACACCATGCCAACCACCATATGAACCATATCTAGAACCACCACCATTATTCCAACACCAATACTCCCAAGAACCATAAAGTCCACACACACCACCTCAAGAATTTCACCAATATGAACCACCTTCCAATTACAACAACCTTCCCTCAAACAATGAACCCTCTCTTTCACCATCACCTCCCGATGAAGCCCGCATGCTAGAATTGAGAGATCTTGAATCTCATATCTTAAGGCGACATGAGGAGGATGAAAAGAAGTTTGAGGAGTTAAGAGCAAAAATGGCTATCATGGTAGAAGCCATTGGCAACATAATCTCATCCCACCTAAGCCTATGCGATCAAGGCACTCCCATTGTTGAATGTGGAGAAGCAACCAAGGAGCTTAGTGAGGGAGTGAACTTGAAGCTCCAAGGTGAAGAAGAGGAGTTAAAACAAGAAATGCAACAAGAGGAGGAGGTAGAGATTATTGAACAAGAGGAAGTAGTGGTTGGAGCCTTAGGATATGTTGAGTACATAAAGGAAGCACAAATTGAAGAGCCTTCTTCCATGGAGTTCGAAGTTGATGTTGAGGAGGAGAGTGCACAACCTCCAAGGCACAATGTGATTGAAGAATTGGAAGAAGTATCCCAAGTAATAGGCCCTCCTATTTATGATGATTCCATACCAACATATGATCCTTTTGAGCTTGAAGAATCCTTCCCCACTATGCTCGGAATTGATGATGAGGTAGATTTCACTCAACCTCCTATGTATGATTTGAGTGATGGGGAAGAGCTAGAGGATATTGGTGAAGAAGAATGTGAACTTGAGAAAGCTTGGCAAGAGGTAGAGCATGAAGTATCTTGCCAAGTGGTGGAAGCTTTCCAAAAAGGATGGACGGGAGTGCAGCATGTTTTGTCAAGACCGTTGGGAACTCTTCCACCTAGGTTGTCATCTAATCCTTCATTTGAGTGGGTAAAACTTCTAACTCTTAGCTTTATTATCCCACTTGAATATGGTTTGCTTGAGATGGATGTCCAACTTAGAGCGCTTTGTGGAATTAAGCGAAAGAGGAGGATGTTTAGTGGTTGGCGTTGTAAGTCTAGGCTCATTATGGTTGAAGCTCCAAGGAGCAAAGGTTGGACTAGTGCTCAATTGGATGGGTCTAGGAGGATAGTTTGGTGCTTCCATGAGGGCAAGGAAATCACCATGATCAACTCAAGGACGGGTGTGAAAACAAAGTGTGGGATCCCGAATCACACAAGGAAAATCAACTTTGGGAGCCCATGGTTTGTGAAGAACTCCATCAAAGCTTGGAGTTATTAACTCTGAATGATGGAGCATAATGGAAGTCCAAGCATTGGTGGATGTTCAAGGATGGATTCAAGCACAAGCCACCTTGATGAGGAGCTCCCCATAAGTCCAACTTAAGGACAATAAACAAAAGTGCTAGGTGGGAGACACCCTACCATGGTAATATCCTTTCATTTTTCTCTTTTGTACATATTGGTAAAATAGGTTTAATTTTATGTTTTGATTGATTTGTTAAGTTTGTTTGTTAGTTTAGTGTGTTAAATAAGGTTTTGTGGTGTTTTGGTAGTTGTTTGGAGGTTTGGAATGCTTGGTTTGGTGCAAAAACATAGAAAAAATTTTGAAAAACAGGGCATCAACCCACGCGTACGCGTCACTCACGCGTACGCGTGCCCCAAGAAATTTCGACCATCCATGCGCACGCGTCACTCACGCGTACGCGTGGATTGGAAGTTCGTCCCCTCCATACATTCACTCGAGAGTTGTGCCTGAAGTGTGCCAACTTTGTGCCCAAGACACGCGCACGCGTACCTTGCGCGTCCGTGTCGACTCTCTGCTTTGCCATGCACGCGTACGCGTTAGCTGCACGTACGCGTCGCTTTCATTTCATCAATCCATGCTTACGCGCACATGACGCGCACGCGTGGATTGCGCTGTTTCACCTACCTTCTTTTCTTCTCTTCTTTCCATTGCTTTCCTTCCTCTCTTCTCTTTCCACCCTTCAATCATCATCCAACACTACCAAACACCATCCATAACCACTTCTTTTAGTTAGTTAGTTAATTGTTTAATTAGTACATTTTCATTTTGTTTTCTATTTTTCTTTATAAGTGTTGGATTATTAATATTGTTTACTGTTTCTTGCTGCTTATTATTGATGAGATGTTATTTTAACATCATTATTTTTAATTTTTATTGTTGGATTTAATTGTTGAGGTTATATTTTGTCACTTGGTTTTGAGTTTTCATGTTTAACATTTGTGAGCACCAAGTGAATGTTACATTGCCTTTAAGCTTCTTAACTCTTTTGAATTGCATGTTTTGGCCACCATGCATTCATCATCTATTGTTAGGTAATTGTATATTATCATTGTATTTTTTTAGGTGATGCTTGTTTATGGTTTACCCTTATTCACATCACTTATTTCATGCATTGAGATTGTAGAATTGTGAAATCAGATCAAAGCTTACCTAGTGACATATTTTTGAGCTTTGTAAAGCTTTGTGGGCCATGCTTGCTATGTGATTGATTTCCACTTCTATCTTCTTTTTCCTAAGTTCCATAGCATCCATGTGTTTCACCTCTATGTCACTTAGGTGTTGCAACAACTTCAATATGTGTCATTGATTATTGTGTGAGTTTCATATACCATTTTGTTCACTAAGTCTACCTACACATCAATCAATGTCCATGCATTATCCAATTTCACAATTGCTTGATTAATTGCTTGAATGCTTTCATGTCTCTTCACTACTTGTGTGGTTGACTTAACCTACAAGTCTTTTAAAGTATCTCAAGCACACTAGAATGAGCGAAGTGTATGCTTTCTTTAGTATAATTGTGACATAACTTTTTGTACTAGTGTGTGCGTTCTAAACTGCACGCAATTTTAGAACCCACACACTTATTTTTCATCAATGTCACAATAATTCACTCACTCCATTCTAGTGGTTCTTACCTCATCCCAACAATTCACGCTTCCTTGCTTTTGTATTTTCTCATCTTACGGTGTTTATATTATTTTTCATGATTGATGCACCATAAGCAAAAATAGAAGCGGGAGGAAGAACACGCAGCAACCGGTTGACCTACCAGATGAAGGTGGCAACTCGGAGAGTCGCCGCACCCCCTTGCTCATTTAGTGCACCGAGGACGGTGCAAACTTTTAAGTGTGGGGAGGTCGTCCGACCGCTCGGCATTTTTGGGTGACAAGTTTCTAATCCCAAGACTTTTGCATTTCATTTTTAGGTCTTTTAGGATTTTTAGTTGCATTTTCTCATTTTGCATATGTATATATTAAGCTTAGTCAAAATCATGATATTTTTCGAGAATTTTTATCTATAGGGCACCCCAATTGATTGAAAAAAAAATTTTTTTAGAACTTGCTTGAATTATACACTTTGTGGATCATGTTTTGAGCAAAGAACATAAGCATGAGAGTTTTGAGCCTAATTGTGTGGTTACATCATATAACCACTTATTTTTATTCTTGTGTGCATTATTCTCTTCCTATGATTGTAATCTTTGATTTGTTTGATTCTTTATGTCCATTACTTTGTGTATACATGCATTTATATTATTGAGGCCATTGTTTCAAATAGCTCACTTACCCAAATAGCCTACCTTTTATCTTCCATTGTTAGCCAATTTTGAGCCTATGCTTAACCCATTTTTCTTAATGTCAGCACATTACAAGCCTAAGTGAAAAATAATAAATATCCTTAATTTGAATCTTTGATTAGCTTAGGCTAGTGAGAGTGTTCTTCATTTGATTTTGGGAAAGTTGGAAATATTGGATAGAGATAAAAGTGTGTTTTTGTATTTGTGTTGAGAATCTTGGGAATTGGGAACATACTCATGTATTAATCATGTGTAAACCATATGCATTGATGTTCTTGTATACATTTTAGTTTGAAAAGAAAGAAAAAAAATGAGAAAAAGAAAATATATATATATATAAGAAAAAAAATGAGAAAAGAAAGAAAAAGAAAAGCAATAAAAAGGGGACAAAAATGCCCAAAGTGAAGTTCAATAATAATCAATGCATATGTGTGGTGATCGAAAGAGAATGCATGAGTGTGTGAAAAAGTGAAGAATGGGTAGTTAAGTTTGTTTAGAATTGTATAGGTTGTCATAGGTTAGGTGGGAAGTTTAAGTTAATCAAAGATCCAAATTTCAAACTCGACCATATGCATCCTACCTTGACCCTAACCCCATTACAACCTATAGGAAGTCCTCATGATATTTGTATGCATGCATGAAATAATTGTTGATTGTTAGATGAAAAACAAATCTTGGAAAACATGATTAGGGGAGAATTGAGTGAATCAACCCCATACACTTGAGTAACTAGAGCGGATACACATCCGGTGAGGGTTCGATTGCTCAATTACATGTTTCCACCCATGATCATCTCTTTTCTTGCAAGTTTGTAAAATCTTTTTAATAATTCAATTCAATTGTGGGTTTGATTTGACTGCTATGGCTTTAGCCCTTGTACTTGTATATGTATTCTTGGAAATTGATTGTTTTGACCAAGTAGATACATTCATGTAGGTAGATTGCATTTAGATAGATAGTTGCATTTAGTTAGTTTGCATTAAATAAATGTGAGACCCTTTGCTTCTTTCTTGACTTTAGCATGAGGACATGCTTAGTTTAAGTGTGGGGAGATTTGATAAACCCCAATTTTGTGGTTTATCTTGTACTTAATTTGGGGGATTTTATTACCTTTTCCCACATTTATTCAATGAAATAGCATGGTTTTGTAATTCTCCCTTGAATTGTGCTTAAGTGTGAAAACATGCTTTTTAGGCCCTTAAATTGGTGATTTTAACTCACCTTAGTTCCATTTGATGCTTTGATATGTTTGTTGAGTGATTTCAGGTTCATAAGGCAAGTATTGGAATGAAGAAGTGAGGAGAGAAGCATGCAAAGTGGGAGAACTCATGAAGAAATGAAGGAATTGCAAAGCTGTCAAGTCTGACCTCTTTGCACTCAATCGGCCATAACTTGAGCTACAGAGGTCCAAATGAAGCGGTTATAGTTGCGTTGGAAAGCTAACATCTGGGCTTCAAAATGATATAAAATTTGCCATAGTTGCCTGACGTCTAGGGATGCGCAAGCGCACTGTACGCATGTGTGCCGATTGGTGCACGTGATTTACTAAAAGCAACTCATGGCCAGCAATTTGTAGAGCATTTTGGGCCCAATCTAACTCATTTCTAATGCTATTTCATGCAGAATTCAATCTTGGGTAAAAAGGGAGCAATTGTTTGAAGTGTTATCATCATGTAGAGTAGTTTCTAGAGAGAGAAACTCCCTCTTCTCTCTAGAATTAGGTTAGGTTAGGTTAATTTCTTCTAGATCTAGGTTCAATCTCATGTTTTCGTCTTATTTCCTTTATGAATTCTTGCTTCTACTCTTTTATTCTCATAGTTTGTAGTGTTAATTTCCCTCTTTGCTCTCTTTTATGTTCATGGATGCTCTTGTTGGATTTGGATCCCTTTTAATGCAATTTATTGTTTGATGTTCTTTTATTGTTGATTTGAGTTGTGATCTCACTTTTCTTGCAATTGGTAGTTGGTAGATTTATAATTCTTTCATATTCACCATGCTTTTTATTTATACCCACCAAGTGTTTGACAAAATACTTGGTTGGGCTTTAGAT
The DNA here is from genome assembly GCF_059453495.1 of Arachis ipaensis. Taxonomy (NCBI): domain Eukaryota; kingdom Viridiplantae; phylum Streptophyta; class Magnoliopsida; order Fabales; family Fabaceae; genus Arachis; species Arachis ipaensis. The sequence continues at coordinate 67,381,818 of NC_142441.1, forward strand.
TAGATTTTGAGCATTCTTGGCTTGGAAAGAGTAATTAGGTAATCTTGAGTCATGAAAACCCAACTCATGTTGGTGATCTAGAGTTGTTAGCTAGTAATGTTTCCATTAACTCTAATCTCTTGCTAATTCACTTAGTGAGTTGATAGGACTTTTGGATTGAGATTAGCTAGTCTTGTTAGACTTTCTTTGAGTGTGAAGATAATATGATACCTTCTTCCATCTTCGGAGATGACGTAATGAGATAAATTCTTGTTTATCATTGTGACATGATTAACTAGTCTTGTTTGACATTCTCCCTATGTGAAGATGACATGATACTGATGACAAGTCATCCTGTGCTAGGTTTTCAAGAATTTTTCACTTGTTTCATTAGGTTTTATGCACTTTCTTGCATTATAAGCAAGTGGTTTGGAGTGGAATTGCATGGTTTTGTTGAAACAATCAACCACCCTTTAATTGACACTAAATCATGAGGTTTAAGCTAGAATTAATTGGTTTTTAAATGAATTTTAAACCTTGTGAATTAGGTGATACTTTGATTGGTTATTTTGATTTCTTGTAGGTGAAAAAAAGAAGAAAACAAGGAAGCGTGGCCTAGGAAGCGTAGCTAAAGGAAGAGAAAGCGTGGCGTAAGAGGGAAAGCGTGACATTCTCTATAAGAGCGCTACTCAAGGGACCAAGGCCAAGCAAAGGGAAAGCTACGCTCTCCTTGTGAACCAAGCGCTACACAATAACAAGGAAGCAAGGCAAAATTGCTCAATGCTCAGTTCACTCCAAGAGCTTTATCGGGGACCTTCCAAAAATAAATTCAAGAAAAAAGTTTGCTAGTGAAAGCCACAAGGTTCGAACCCATGGTCTAAGGAGCAAGGAGAAGCGCTCCTTGCAAGGAAAACAAGCAAAAATTGGATGAAGTGCATTCCCTGGGATTCGAACCATGCACATCACAGAAGCAAGGAAGGAGGCGTTGCTTTGTTGCACAAAGGAAAAGGGCCAGCAAGGCTTCCCCAAGGATTTGAACATGGAGCCTCACCCTTGAAGCATGGATGCTGCGCTCTCAAGGAGAGTTGAGCGCAATTTGACACAGCCAGGGAGCATTGGCATGCAACCAAGGAAGCAAGGCCAAGGCAACAAGGGATGCTGCGCTCTTGGGGAGAGCCGAGCACTACCCTGATGCCATCCAAGGAGCTTGTCACGCCAACATCACAAGGGACTAAGGCAAGGGGGCTGCGCTCTTGACACCAACCGAGCTTGATCCTGGGAGTGTGACCCATAGCCTAAAATTCAACCAAAATTCCAATTTAATTCAATTCTTCACCAAATTAAAATGCCCACTCCAAATTCTAAAATCCAAAAATAAGAAGTGTATAAATTGGAGTTAGTTTGAGTTAGAAAGGACCTTTTGACTGATTACCTTTTGCTTACTTTCGAATTTTCAATTTTATTTTCAAGCTTTGGAGGTTTGGGAATTAAGGAGAGAATTGAATTCTCTTCTTCTTTGTTCTTGTCCCCATTCTCTTCATTTTACTTTTGAATCTTGGATTGAGAATTGAAAGAATTCTATTTCATTCTTGATCTGAGATCTCTTTTGATTACTTTCTGCAAAATTCTAAGGAATTGTGATTTGGATCCAAGTTCTCTTTACTGTTTTCATCTCTACTTCTTCTGCAATCTGCCTTTTACTTCTCTGCAATTATTCTTTGTTAGATCAAGGAAGGAATTGAGATCTAGACTTGTTATCTAGTCTCATTCAACCCCTGAGATCTTTAACTTTCCTTTAGCTATTGCAATTGAGCTGCATTTTACTTTCTGTTTGGTTCCTCAAGTAACTCTTCTTTTATGTTTAGATCTGTTGCATCTTATTTCATCCTTTACTTTTTTGTTGAATGCCATTTACTTTCTCTTGCTTAATTTCTGAAATCCCAGCCCCCAAATTCTTTTATGATTCAAGCCATTTACATTTCTTGCACTCTAAGCTTCAGCTATTTACATTTCTTGCAATTTAAGTTTATGCAATTTACATTACTTGCACTTTAAGATTCAGCTTTTTTACTTCTTTTGCTCTTTAATTTACTGTCAATCATCCCTCTCCCTTTAAATTTCATGCAATTTAGCTTCTGTTGGATACAAACCACTCAAATCAACACTTGTTTGCTTGACTAAATTAACCACCTAACTAAAATTGCTCAGTCCTTCAATCCATGTGGGATCGACCTCACTCTTGTGAGTTATTACTACTTGATGCGACCCGGTACACTTGCTGGTGAGTTTTGTGTTGGATCATTTTCCACACATCAAGTTTTTGGTGCCGTTGCCGGGGATTGATTAGATTGACAATGATTAAGTAAGGTGGTGGTCTAGATTAAGCACTTTTTCTTTATTTTTGTTTACTTTCTTTATTTTTAACTAGCATAATAACTATTTGAGACTTTGTCTCTACTAACTCTCACTGCACTCAAGCTACAGAGTGCTCTTGTGTTTCTTGTTGTTGTGGTTTTATGACAGAAGCAAGGAGAGGGATCCCTACCTTCTGTGAAACTGACGAAAGAACTCTTCGAAGGTTAAGAAGAGAAGAAAGAGGGAAAGACATTGTTGGAGAAGAGGATTCAGAGGAAGAATTCCAAGAGATGGAGGAACACTCAACAAATCCAACAAATCCACTAGCAGGAGTGGCCAACAACAACAATGGTCAACCACCACAAAGGAGAGTATTGGCTTCATACACATTTGCTAATCCAAGGCATTGTGGGAGTAGCATTCTTACCCCAAATGTCAATGCAAATAACTTTGAATTGAAGCCCCAGCTCATCACATTGGTACAAAATAATTGTTCGTATGGAGGAGGGCCACTTGAAGACCCAAACCAACATTTATCCACTTTTATGAGGATTTGTGATACTGTCAAATCCAACGGTGTGCATCCAGAGACATATAAATTGCTGCTGTTTCCATTCTCATTAAGGGACAAAGCTGCTCAATGGCTTGAAACCTTTCTACAAGGAAGCATCACTAGTTAGGAAGATTGATAAACCATTATTTTATGATTTATTTTGTGTTTAATTGTGTGGTTTTATCAAATTTTTACCCACTTATTCATATAATTAGTATGTATTTATAATTCCTTCACAAAATCACTCCATGGTTGAAAACTCGCTTCCTAGAGACTTTTAATTATGTATTTTAATTCTCCTTTATCCCATTCGATGCCATGATCCATGTGTTAAGTGTTTCAGGCTTCATAGGGCATGAATGACTTGGAAATTGGAGAGGAGGCTTCCAAAAATGGAAGGAAAACAAGAAACTAAGGAGATGACCAGCGAGCAATGACGTGAGCGCATGGCCCACGTGAACGCACGAAATGGAGAATTTGTAGCGACGTGAACGCGTGCTTGACGCAAACGTGTGGATTGGAGTATGCACGAATGACGCGAACGCGTGAACCACGCGACCGTGACAAGGAATATTGCTGAATGACGCGAACGCGCGGACGACGTGTACGCGCGACCTGCGCGATCTGCAAAAATAACAAAATACAGTGGGGGCAATTTCGGGCCACATTTTGACCCAGTTTTCAGTCCAGAAACACAGACTAAACCTAGGGAACATGCTAAGACTCAACACGCATTCACACACATTCAGATTCATCACATTAGGATTACGTCAGTTTTAGATCTGAGTTTTTAGAATTGCATTACATTGATAGTTTATGCTTTTGCTTGGATTTTTGGATGCTGAGAGTCATTACCTCCGTTGAAGACATCACTTTAGTTTGTTTCCTTATTCCCTTATTTTTAATTAGTTACTCATTGACTCTGTTTAGATAATTATGTTGTGTTTTGAATTTATTAATATATAGAGTTATTTTTATTTTAATTAATTTTAATTCTCTATTTCATTTTATTTAATTATGTCTTTTCATATTTTTATGATTATTAATTTCATGTCAAGGGAGTAGAATTTTTACTTGACATGGGAGTTGATTAAGAGGAGATACTTGAGTTGGAATGCTCAAGTGCTTGGTTGAATTGGACGTTGTTAGCTAATTCCATACCTACTAGCACTAGACCTCCCTAAGGGAGAGGACTAGGATTTGAGGGTAAGGCTTAGTTTAATCACCATACTTTTCCTTATTTAGTAAGGGATAACCGAGTGAGAACAACAACCTTTTTACACTACACTTGAGAAGATTCCAACAAGGATAGAAATTCCATTTAATTATTCCCCCAATCAAGGCCTTTTATTCGAAGTATCAATAACTATTCTTAGTTTATTTTTATTGCTTTAATTTTTAATCATTTTAATTACTCGTTATCAAAACTCAATTTTTCTGAAAAACCCCTAGTTAATAAAATAGCACTCTTTCCTGCAACTCGTTGGGAGACGACCTGGGACTCATACTCCCAGTATTTTATTTCTAAAATTTGTGACAACCCTTTTTAAATTGGTGAGACAGATCTTAGCAGATTAAGAGCTATACGTGCAACGCTATCCTCTTAATTGAAATATCTAAATTGGTTAACTTCTGCAACGCATCAATTTTTGGCGCCGTTGCCGGGGAGTTGCAATAGTGTGCTAAATTATTAATTAGTGTATATATTTTATTTTTATTTGCATATTTTATTTTTATTTCTGTTACCATGAGCTATTTGTTTTTCTCATTGAATGACGCATTCATTGCCTGATCCGAGTTTAGTCCCATTTGATCCTGAAATTGAAAGAACTCTTTCACATATTAGACGAACTCGACATCGGTTAGCCTCCGAGGGTGATGAAGTGATTATTATCAATTCACCAGTCTCATCTGAGGGCGAATCTGAACTGCCATCTGAGAGCGAGACAAGCTCATTTACTACTGATCCAGTTAATTTACGTGTAGGAAACATGGCAGCACCTAGGAGGATTACTATCCAGGAGGTAGGAGCCCCAGATTTTACATTGCCGAAAGACCAGCTACTCAGTGTGCTGAGAAAACATAAGAAAGAAATTGGATGGAGCTTGGCGGATATAGTAGGCATTAGCCCTCAAGTTTGTGAACATAGAATATTTTTAGAAGAGGGAGCAAAGCCTGTCCGTCAGCCTCAAAGAAGATTGAATCCCACCATCTTAGAAGTTGTCAAGAAAGAAGTAACCAGTCTACTTGAAGCAGATATCATTTACCCCATCTCAGAAAGTGAATGGGTCAGTCCAGTACAAGTGGTGCCCAAAAAATCTGGAGTCACAACAGTAAGAAATGAACAAGGAGAGCTCCTGACAACTAGAGTGCAGAATTCATGGAGAGTTTGCATTGACTATAGGCATCTCAACCAAGCCACTCGCAAGGATCACTACCCCTTGCCATTCATTGATCAGATGCTTGATCGCCTGTCAGGTAAATCCCATTACTGTTTTTTTTAGATGGTTATACAGGCTACTTTCAAATTCATATAGCTCCTAAAGATCAGAAGAAGACCACTTTTACATGTCCCTTTGGAACTTATGCTTATAAGAGAATGCCCTTTGGCTTATGCAATGCACCAGCTACGTTCCAAAGATGCTTGATGAGTCTTTTCTCTGATCTTATTGGGAACTGTATGGAGGTTTTTATGGATGATTTCAGCATATATGGTGATTCATTTAGCCTTTTCTTGGATAGTTTATCTAGAGTGTTAGACAGATGTGTTAATACAAACCTTGTATTAAATTTTGAAAAATGTCACTTTATGGTTAAACAAGGAATTGTACTAGGACATGTTGTGTCTAATACTGGCATTTCTGTAGATCCAGCAAAGGTGGATGTTATTTCTAGTTTATCTTACCCCTCCTCCGTGAGGGAAGTCCGTTCGTTCCTTGGCCACGCAGGTTTTTACAGGAGATTTATTAAGGACTTCAGTAAGGTAGCACTACCTTTATCCAGATTGCTGCAGAAGGAAATTGAGTTCGAGTTCAGTGAGGATTGTATGCAGGCATTTGATAAGCTAAAGACCACCCTGACTCAAGCTCCAATTGTGAGAGGACCAGACTGGAGCCAGCCATTTGAAATTATATGTGATGCTTCCAACCATGCAGTAGGAGCAGCGCTGGCTCAGCGCGAAGGTAAGGACCCTTTTGTAATTGCTTATGCATCTAAGACTTTAGATGCTGCTCAGTCTAATTATACTACTACCGAAAAAGAGCTTCTTGCTATTGTTTTTGCTCTGGATAAATTCCGAGCCTATTTACTTGGTACTAAGGTAGTAGTGTACTCAGACCATGCAGCTCTAAAATATTTATTAGTTAAAAAAGAGTCCAAACCAAGGCTAATATGTTGGATACTGCTGCTACAAGAATTTGATTTAGAAATTAAAGACAGGAGTGGTAACCAGAATTTAGTGGTAGACCACTTGAGTCGCCTTAAGCACATTAAGGGTGACTCCACTCCTATAAATGATAATTTTCCATTTGATAACTTACAAGCAGTATCTGAAGTAGTTCCTTGGTATGCACATGTAGCTAATTATCTAGTTAGCCACACCTTTCGTCTAAATTTTACTAAGCACCAGAGAGACAAGCTGAAAAGCGAGTCCAAATATTATATATGGGATGATCCATATTTATGGAGGTGTAGTGCTGACCAGGTAATTAGACGGTGTGTACCTCAATCAGAATTCCAGTCCATTTTAGAGGCCACTCATCTGAGAGTGGAGGACATTTTGGCCCTCAAAGAATAGCTAGAAAAATTCTAGACTGTGGATTCTGGTGGCCTACTATTTTTAGAGATGCTGCTGAATTTTGTAAATATTGTTCCCCATGCCAAAAGTTTGGGAATATATCCAAGAGGGATGAGATGCCTCAACAGATTATACTTTTCTGTAAAATTTTTGATGTTTGGGGCATTGACTTCATGGGTCCATTTCCAAATTCTAACGGTTACTCTTATATACTGTTAGCCGTAGATTATGTTTCTAAATGGGTGGAAGCAATTTCTACCCACACTGATGATGCTAACACTATTCTTTCCTTCGTTAGAAACCATATTATCTGTCGCTTTGGATGACCACGAGCAATCGTGAGTGATTAAGGCACCCATTTTTGTAACAGGAGACTAACAGGATTATTGAAAAAGCATGGGATAATTCACAAAGTAGCAACAGCTTATCATCCTTAGACTAATGGGCAAGCAGAAGTCTCTAACAGAGAGATTAAACATATTCTGGAGAAGATAGTAAAACCTCATAGGAAGGACTGGAGTGCCAGGCTACAAGATGCACTCTGGGCATATAGAACAGCGTACAAAACACCCATTGGGATGAGCTCCTTCCGCTTGGTATACAGAAAGGCTTGCCACCTCCCTGTAGAGGTGGAACGCAAGGCTTTTTGGGCTGTAAGAGAGTGCAATATAAATCTTACAAAAGCTGGTGCTGAAAGAAAGCTGCAACTAGCAGAACTAGAGAACCTCCGCCTAGAAGCATATGACAACTCCAGGCGTTACAAGGAGAAAATAAAGGCTGTCCATGACAAGCACATTAAAAGGAGAGAAGTCAGACCAGGGGAGTTAGTTCTACTATATAACTCTAGACTGAGGCTCATGCCGGGTAAACTGAGATCAAGATGGGAAGGTCCATACAGAGTAGAAAAGGTAGAGCCATACGGAGTTTTCCACTTGCGTCATCCTACTAACTCCAAATTTCTAAAGGTCAATGAACATCGCCTAAAGCTTTATCATGGTGAGAAGATGAAGAATCAAAAGGAACTAGAGATCTTCCTCTTGGAAGACCCACCAAGAGAAGCAGAATGAGCCTAAAGAGCGTCCAACTTAAGGACGTAAAAGCAAAGTGCTAGGTGGGAGACAACCCACCATGGTATGATCGTTTTGTTTCAATCTTAGTTTTATTTTTACTTTATTTTTATGATGTTAATGACTCTTCTCATCATCCCTGCATATAGCTGCATATAGTTTGCATGAGCATTCTGCATATTATTTAAAAAAAAATACGCACGCGACGCGGCAGCATCACTGACGCGTCCGCATCACCAGTGCATTTCGAAGAAAAGAGAATTGGACAGCGAGTCACGCGAAAGCGTGGCTAGAGGCATGCCTTAGGCACAAAACATGCCCACGTGTCGGTGTCACCCATGCGGCCGCATCATTTGGAAAATAAGCCTCCCACGCGTCCGCGTCACCCACGCGAACGCGTGCCCTTGAAAATCAACGTAAAAGAGGTGTATGGAAGCAAGTAATAATGGAGTTGGGCTGGAATGATGCTGGAAGCACCAGCCCTGTCACGTGACCGCGTGCCCCACGTGGCCGCGTTGTCCTCCAAATATGGCCATCCACGCGATCGTGTCACCCAGATATTTTGGCAAAATGAGTTTGAGACAGAGAGTTGCGCGAACGCATCACTGCCCTCGTGCCATTCGCACCAATCAAGTCACGCGACCGCGTGACCCACGCATTCGCGTCACTTGCAAAACATCCCACTCCACGTGACTGCATGACTCACGCATCCGCGTCATATGCGGCGCACAGAATATCCAGATCAGCCAAAATATCTTATCTTTTCTTCCCCAAATCCAAATTTTTCTTATCCCTTCTTACTTCCTTCTTCTCTCTTCTTCCTTTTCTACTCTTTCTCACTTTTTACTCTCCCCCTTTTCTTTTCTTTTTACACCCATTATCAAGGTTTATTCTTCTTTCTTCTTTACTTTTCCATTATTATTCTTATTTTTTAATATGTTTTATTCTTCTTCTTTTTACTTTCTTTATCTATATTTTCTCTTTCTTTTTATTTCTTTCTTTTCTTTTCTTTTTATTCCTTTAATTGGTGTTAAAAATTTATTTAGGTCTTTATTTTCTATATTTTGCTTGTGGATTATCATAGATTTGTTTGACAATTAATATTACTCTTTAAAGGGTTACTTGCATGTTCTATTTTATATTTTCAAAAACATATTTACCATGCATGCTATGTGTTTGTGAAAAAGCCCGTATGGCATCATGCACTACCTTTATGTTATCCTACTCTTTAATGCCTGTTTTTCACAAAACCCCTTTTATATTTTATTAATTTAATTTAATTGTCAATACAAACAGGTTATTAGTTTGAAAGACTTGGTAATCTAACTTGGACATTGAATGCTTGATCTATGCTCCTCATGCCTTTGCCAGCATGCCAATAAACATCTTGCATTTAATTGCCATCACATGCACTTGCTATGTTTCCTTTGATGAACTTTTCACATGTAGTCTAGACCATGTGTTAACGACATCCTTCCTTACCGTGCATTGTTACCACTCATAATATTCGCTCCCTTGCTCGAACCCTTTGCTTTAAATATTACTTTCTCTTTCCTTTTTCAGGATGGCCACCAAGAAAGGTAAGGAGAAAGCTACTCCCAAACCACCAGCAAGGAGAGGAACAAAAAGAGCATTAGTGACAGAGCCATCTTCAACAGCAGTTGTTCCGAGGGTTACCTGAAACTGGAGGTCGATCTCGGATGAGATCTTCTGTGCTGGTCGGAACTGTTGTGTCCGACTTGTTGAGGGTGGCCGAAGCCGCCGTGCCCGACTTGTTGGACAGGCTGCACTGCTGATCCTTGGTCACCAGAGGGTGGGGGGTACCTGCAAGAGACTCCGATGCTTAAGTTAGCACGGGTATTAAGCAGGTTTTATGTAGAATCTGAGTATGAGTTATACTTGGGTGCTCCAGTGTATTTATAGTAGTGTGGGCTGACCTTTCTAATAAGATAAGTTAGTTATCTTATCTTATCTTCATCTTTTTTTGGGTGAAGTCAGCTTATCTTCAAGGGAACCGCCTTTATCTCTATAGGCTCGGATTGCCTTTGGATTCAGGTCGTGTTCCTCTATTTGGGCCCTCTGTTGGGCTCTCCTATCGGTTTGGCCAATCTCTTTGAAAGAGGTCGGCTAGTCGGACCTGAAGAGGTTGGTTGCCATGTCGCTAAACATCCCGGGTCGGACAGCTTGACCCGGGGTATGAACAGTGCCCCTGCTTGAGCTCGGTCTTCTTTTTGAGGTCGAGTCCTTGACTTTGGTCCTTCTATAGTGGAGCCAAACTCAAGCATTTCGTCGATTTTTCCCTTTTTGTAGAATCTTTTGAATGTAGAACGTTTTTCTCTAAAAGCGCGCACTTTCACATCAGTGCTTTGGAAACGTGTGAGGGTTTAATACTTTCATTAATTAGCATTAATTGCCCCGTTTTTCCTTTGAAGCTTTTGATTTTTGAAAACCCAGAAACGGTTTCTCTTCTTCGCTCCTTTGTAATTTCTTCACATTTTCTTCCTTTGTTCTCTCGCTCTCTATTTTTTGCCCTCATTTATGCTTTTTCTCTCGTTGCGGCGTCGCTCGGCGAATTTTTTGGGCAGCTTCCATTTTTATGCCTCCTTCTTTCCTCCGAAGCTTCTTCCTTCTCCAGGTGAGTTCCATTCATATTTTCTTTCTCTTTCATTGCTTTTGTGATCAAGTTTTGATTTTTCTTTAGAGAAAGTTTGGATCTTTCTATTTTCCGCTGTGCTTGATCACTGTGTGTTTCGTAATTTCTTTGTCTTTTGCATGGTCTTTGTTGCTTGATGCCTTTAGGGTTTTTGCATGTTGCAAAATGCTTTTGATTTTGAAGCTTTGGAATGATAGTTTTGTTTGATTCTGAAAAAAAGTCACATTTTTGATGATTTTTGCCTGGTATGTTTGCTGTTGTTTCTTGCTGATAGACTGTAGGAAGATGATTTTCTGTTTTGTGTATTGTCTTTCTCATGTGAAAAATGCTTGCTGTTTGAGGTCTTCTATTCTTGTTTGCGAGACGCCGGGACGTAAGTAGATTTTCCTTGATACCTCGCTTTGTTACTGCCTCCAAAGGATGCCCCAGGAGTTTTAGTTTGAGTCTTGGGGTTTCCTTTTCTGTGTATTCGTCTGCCGAGATATTTTTGAGTAATCCGTTCTTCTTTTCTTTTGTAGGGTTTAGTTGGCCTCATGTCTTCCCGAAATAACATTGTAGAGATGCCTTCCCGGGTTCCTGAGGGTATAGCCGATTGGGTGGACTCGATGGTTCTTATGTGTGTCTCTCTGGTTGATTCTGAGTTTTGTGCACAGCTTAGACAATTTCATAGTGTTTGTAGTAATTCCAGTGATGAGAAGAACTATGAGCTTGTCCCTCCCTCTTCTGATGAGAGAGTCTGCTTTTCTACTCGGGTTGTTGATGATCGCCCCTTCTTTTATGTTTATGATTTTTTCTTCGGTCCGCTGGGTATCACCCTTCCTTTTACTCAATTTGAAACCGATCTGTTATGGTCCTGTAATGTTGTCCCCTCTCAACTTCACCCCAATTCCTGGGGTTTCATAAAAATTTTCCAATTGTTGTGCAATGGTTTCGGTATTCCTGCTTCCCAATCTCTCTTTTTCTATCTGTTTGTCTTGACTAAGCCCGGTGTGGTAAAAAAGAAGTCGGCTTGGGTCTCCTTCCGTTCCACCCACGGAAAGAAGGTCTTTTCCATGTTTGACGAGTCGTTCCGTGATTTTAAAAACTACTTTTTCAAAGTCCGAGCTGTTGAAGGAGCTCGGCCCTTTTTTTTGGATGAAAATGACGAACCTGCTTTTCCCTTGGAATGGCAAAAAGATGTGAGAGTGTCCAGATACATGTGGGAAATGTTGGATGAGGCTGAGCGGGCTTCTGTGACTGTCTTGGAAGAACACTGGGGTCAACCTCCCCATCTTGATACAAAGAAATTTTTAACCAATCCCTCTCTTCTTCAAACTGAGCTGGGTATCTTGTGTTTATCTGTTTATGTTGCTTGTAGCTGTCTTTCCGATTTATCCGACTTGTAGCTTAATTTCTATTTTATCTACAGAGACAATGAAGAATAATGAAACTATTAAAACTTTTAAGAGGGTGCAGAGGGCGACTGCTGTCAGAAATTTTGCGGCCAAGGCGGCTGGGGAGGGGTCCTCCCAAATGTGCCAGAAGCGATCAGTGCCGAGCTCTCCTGGGGTGAAGAAGGTGGTCCCTACACCCCGAGTCCGTTTGGTGGATCTTCACCCTACTTCTGCCGCTCCATCTGTTGCTCCTCCCAATAAAAAACAAAAAACAGTCGAGCCCTTTGACCTCGATGCTTCTGATTTCAATGCCATTGAGTTTGTGGATCAGCAAATCGGTCCTTATGGCTCCCTCTCTATGGATGATGTGTCCATCCTCCATCACTTGGAATTTATGGCCCGAAATCACGTAAAGATGGCGTATATGGCGGCTGCCATATATCGGACTGCTCAGAATCTCCCTTTCCATGCCACTAAAGCGTTTATGGAGGAGGCAAAACAAGAGTTTGATCGGATGAGAGAGTTGAAGGAGGAACTTGAGATAAAGGTAGCCAAGCTGGAGAAGGACTTAGAGAACGAGAAGGCGAGTTCTCAATCACTGGCAGCTTCTTTGAGGTTGGCTGAGGACACAGCCATGATGCACAAGGATAGTTACGTTACATCCTATCGGGAGATTTTGCGTTTGAGGGAGAAGCTCGACAATGTCCGGGAAGATTATTCTGAGCTTCAAAGTCATCTCGTTGGCAGTGTGACTGTTGCTTACGAGAACTTGAAGGAGCAAGTTCGGGTTATTGCTCCCGAGGCCGATCTCACTCCCTTTAGCCTGGACAACATTGTCAGGGATGGCAAGATTGTCCCTGATGATGGGGATGATGATGATGAGGTCGATCCCCTCCCTGTGTCTTCTGCCAAGGTGTCAGCGCCTACTGTTCCTCCTGCCAAGGTCGACCCTCCCGCTTCTGATCCTGATTGTCAGATTTTAAACCGGGACGATGGTACTGTGGATGCTGTTCCTCTCCAGGCTCGCCCTCCTTCTCCTCAGACTGATGCTGCTAAGAAGCCTTCTGACCTTTAGCTGATTTACTTTGGATATTTTTGTAGTTGGCCCGGCTTGTGGGCTTTAAAACTCTTTGGTTTATTTTGTTGACACTCTTTCTGGTTGCTTGTTTAGCAACATTATTTAAAAACACAATCGAATAGCTTCTGAGCTTTTGGGTCTGACCCTGAGGCTTTTATGTCACACTTGCTTGCACCTGTCTTAGCTTCTTTGAGGGCTTGTTTGCTTAGCTTCTTTGAACTGGTTTGTTGTCGATGCGTGGATCCGATTTAGCAATCCATGCCCGACTTCTTTGCCCTTTTCCAAGTAGTTGACCGATGTCGATCTTTTCCAATTATTTAAAGTAATCTTCTTTTTTTGGACCTTGGTCAGGTCTCTTTTAGAGATTACTTTTATAACCGGTTTGTGGGAGACCGACTTCTTTATGTCGATTTCTTCTAAGTTACTTCGTAATCCTCTTTCTTGGACCTTTGTCAGGTCTCTTTCAGGGATTACTTTTATAACTTTTCGTTGTAGGAGACCGACTTTTTTATGTCGATTTCTTCTAAGTTACTTCATAATCCTCTTTCTTGGACCTTTGTCAGGTCTCTTTCAGGGACTACTTTTATAACTTTCCGTTGTAGGAGACCGACTTCTTTATGTCGATCTCTTCTAAGTTACTTCGTAATCCTCTTTCTTGGACCTTGGTCAGGTCTCTTTCAAGGATTACTTTTATAACTTTCCGTATTTAGGAGACCGACTTCTTTAGGTCGATCTCTCTCTCTAGGTTATTTTTGTAATCCTCTTTCTTGGACCTTTGTCGGGTCTCTTTCAGGGATTACTTTTATAACCTTTTTATTTTGGGATGACTTTGTTAGGTCGAGCCCTTCTAAGTTAAAGTAATCCTCTTTAATAGGGTTGGCCAGACCTCTTTCCATGGTTTACTTATAACTTGGGTTGACTTGGTCCGACTTCTGGACGTCGGCCAGTCTTTAAGTTATTATTTTAGCTATCCGTAAGACCTCGTCAGGTTCTTTTTTGGATTGCTTTCGATAACTTCTTACATTATTCTGTGTTCATCTTTGCCGATTTGTAGAAAGTGGTTGGCATCTTTGGATCGTCCTTTGGGTGAATCGCGCTTTCACCTTTATCGGACGGTTTATTTTTATCGTGGTCGTGCAGTGAAATTGTTTTTCACTTTCTGCCGACCTGTCGCTTTATAATCGGACGATGAATTCTTCAGATTAATGCATCTTGAATTCTTTGTAGAATATCTAAATAAACTTTATTCAAAGTAAAAGTGCAAATATATACATGTAGGAATTTTTTCATCCCTTTAAGTCGGATAGTGTTTGGGTCTCAGCTTGGTGCCTCATTAAAAAACCTTTTCAGGAAAAAGAGTGCATCCAATAATGAGATCTGTTACCTTCCTAACTATAGTACCTTCTTAGGTTGCAAGCGTGCCATGATCTGGGAAGCTCTCGTCCATCGAGTTCGGACAGTCTGTAGTAGCCATTCCCCAGTACTTCTACGACTCGGTAGGGTCTTTTCCAGTTTGCTGCCAGTTTTCCTTCTCCTGGTCGAGTTGTTCCGATATCATTTCGGATTAGGATGAGATCGTTTTCTGCGAAACTTCTTGGCACTACCCTTTGATTATATCTGGAAGCCATTCGGCGCTTTAGAGCTTCTTTCCTGATCCGAGCTCTTTCTTGGATTTCAGGTAGTAGGTCGAGCTCTTCCCTCTGAAGTTGGGAGTTTGCTCCCTCATTGTAATGAACTACTCTAGGCAATCATTCCTCAATTTCTACTGGAATCATTGCCTCTATTCCATATGCTAACCGGAAGGGGGATTCCTTCGTGGTGGAGTGCGGCGTCGTTCAATATGCCCATAGGACCTGTGGAAGCTCTTCTGCCCAAGCTCCTTTTGCATCTTGTAATCTCCGTTTTAATCTGGCCAATATAACTTTGTTGGCAGCTTCGGCCTGTCCATTGGCTTGTGGATGTTCCACTGAGGTGTATTGATGTTTTATATTTAAGTCGGCTACTAGTTTTCTGAAGCCTGCATCTGTGAATTGAGTGCCATTGTCTGTGGTTATTGAATATGGAACCCTGAACCTTGTGACGATGTTTCTATATAGGAATTTCCGGCTTCTTTGAGCGGTGGCGTTGGCTAGGGGCTCTGCCTCGATCCACTTTGTAAAATAGTCTACCCCTACTATGAGAAATTTAACTTGTCCTAACCCCTGGGGGAAGGGGCCAAGAAGGTCGAGCCCCCACCTTGCAAACGGCCAAGGGGAAGTTATGCTGATGAGCTCTTCTGGCGGGGCGATGTGAAAGTTGGTATGTTTCTGACATGGTGGGCATGTCTTTACAAATTCTGTAGCTTCTTTCTGTAGAGTTGGCCAATAAAACCTCGCCCGGAGCACTTTTTTGGCGAGAGCTCGTGCTCCGAGATTATTGCCACAAATGCCGCCGTGTACTTCTTCTAACACTTCCTTTGTGTGGAAGGTCGGTACGCATTTCAGTAATGGTACTGAGATCCCTCTTTTGTATAGGATGTTGTTTATAATGGTGTAGTACTGTGCCTCCCTTTTTAGCCTTTTTGCCTCTTTTTCTTCTGGGGGGAGTGTTCCTGCTCTGAGGTAGTTAATTATGGGAGTCATCCATCCTTGGTCCTGGCTTGTTATGGCTAGGACTTTTTCCTCTTTCGAGATTGACGGGTTCTGTAACATTTCCTGGATGAGGCTTCTATTGTTGCCCCCTGGTTTGGTGCTGGCTAGTTTCAAGAGTGCGTCAGCTTGGGCATTTTGTTCTCGGGGTATATGGTATATATTATATTCCCCGATTTGTCCGAGCTGTTGCTTGGTCTTATCCAAATACCTTTTCATGGTGGGATATTTGGCTTGGTAGCTCCCTGTTATTTGTGATGTGACAACTTGCGAATCGCTGTAGATGTTGAGTTTTCGAGCTCCAACCTCTTCAGCCAGCTTCAAACCAGCTAGCAGTGCTTCGTATTCTGCCTGATTATTTGAAGCCGGGAACCCGAACTTGAGGGAGAGCTCAACTTGGGTTCCCTGGTTCCTTTCTATTATCACTCCTGTGCCGCTTCCAGTTTTATTTGAAGAACCGTCCACATAGAGATTTCACTCTGTGGGGGTTTCCAGGGTATCTGTGAATTCTGCGATAAAGTCGGCCAGATATTGTGACTTAATGGCCGTCCGAGCTTCATATTGGATGTCAAACTCTGACAGCTCGACTGCCTATTGTAGAATTCTACCTGCTAAATCTGTTTTCTGCAATATTCCTTTCAAGGGCTGGTTACTGCGAACTTTGATGGTGTAGGCCTGGAAGTAAGGGCGGAGTCGTCTAGATGTTAGAATGAGAGTATATGCAAATTTTTCTATTTTCTGATAGTTCAGCTCGGATCCCTGTAGTGCTTTACTAATGAAGTAGACGGGTTGTTGTCCATTTTCATCTTCTCTGACTAGTGCTGACGCTACTGCGAGATATAATATGAGTGGTTCTTCTTTTCGTGGTCGGGAGAGGATAGGCGGCTGTCCTAAGAACTTTTTAAAGTCTTGGAAGGCTTGCTCACATGCTGTCGTCCACTCGAACTGCCTTCCCTTTCTTAAAGTAGCATAGAAGGGGAGAGATCTTATCGCGGCTCCTGCTAAGAATCGGGATAGGGCTGCCAATCTCCCGTTGAGTTGTTGTACTTCTTTGACACAGGTTGGGCTCTTCATGTTGAGTATGGCCTGACATTTGTCTGGATTTGTTTCAATTCCTCTTTGTGTGAGCATGAAACCTAAGAATTTTCCTGCTTCTACCGCAAAGGTGCATTTTGCTGGATTGAGTCGCATGTCATGCTTTCTTATGGTGTCGAACACTTGAGCCAGGTCAGACAATAGTGTCTCTTCACTTTGTGTTTTTATTAGCATGTCGTCCACGTAGACTTCCATGATCTTTCCAATGTGATCCGAGAAGACTTTATTCATTAGCCTTTGATAAGTAGCTCCTGCGTTCTTGAGACCGAAAGGCATCACAATGTAGCAGTAGTTTGCTTTCGGTGTTAGGAACGAGGTCTTTTCTTGATCTGGTGGGTACATGGGGATCTGGTTGTATCCCGAGTATGCATCCATAAACGAAAGATATTTATATCCGGAGGAAGCGTCTACCAGAGCGTCGATATTTGGGAGTGGGTAAGGGTCTTTTGGACAAGCCTTGTTGAGATCGGTGTAATCGGTGCACATTCGCCACTTCCCATTTGATTTTTTCACCAAGACAACGTTGGCTAGCCATAGTGGGTATTTGACTTCTCTTATGAATCCTGCTTCCAGTAGTGCCTGGACTTGTTCTTCCATAGCTTGGGATCGCTTTGGCCCAAGTTTTCTTCGTCTCTGCTGTGCCGGTCGAGATCCTGGATAGACCGCCAACTTATGACACATCAGCTTAGGGTCTATGCCTGGCATATCTGCGGCTTTCCATGCGAAGAGATCGACGTTATCTCGCAAGAATTGTATTAGTAATTCCTTTGAGTCTCCTTTTAGGATTGTGCCGATATTAGTTATTTTTTCCGAGGTGTCCCTGATCTGAATCTTTTCTATCTCGCCCTCTGGCTGGGGACAAAGTTCTTCTTGTCGTTGAACTCCGCCCAGCTCGATTGTGTGGAACTCTTCTCCTTTGCCTCTGAGGTTTAGGCTTTCATTGTAACAGCGACGTGCCATTTTTTGATCTGCTTTTATCGTGGCTATCCCCTTTGGTGTTGGGAATTTCATACATAGGTGTGGGGTCGAGACTATCGCGCCGAGTTGGTTGAGTGTTGTCCGACCTATGAGAGCATTGTAAGCTGAACTTACGTCGACCACGATGTAATCTATTTTGAGGGTCTTGGATTGATTCCCTTTTCCGAAGGTTGTATGTAGTGGTATGTATCATAGTGGTCGAACCGGGGTGTCTCCTAGTCCGAACAGACTGTTTGGATATGCTTGAAGTTCTTTTTCTTCTAAGCCGAGTTTATCAAAGGCTATTTTGAATAAGATGTCAGCAGAACTCCCTTGGTCTATTAAGGTGCGGTGTAGGTTGGCATTTGCTAATATGATGGTGATGACCATGGGATTGTCGTGTCCTGCGATGACGCCGGATACGTCCTCTTTAGTAAATGTTACTGCTGGGATGTTGAGTGCTTCTTCCTTTCCTTCGGCATGATATACTTCTTTGAGATATCTTTTGCGAGAGGATTTGGAGATCCCACCTGCTGTGAATCTGCCATGTATCATGTGCACATGTCTTTCTGGTGTCCGAGGTGATCGTTCTGTTCGTTCGGTATCTTCATCCCTTCGTCTCTTTCTTTGATCATCATCTCGGGTGGCCAGGAATCGATCTAACTTTCCTTCTCTCACCAATTTTTCTATGATATTTTTTAAGTCGAAACATTCGTTTGTGGAGTGTCCTCGGACTCGATGGTATTCGTAATATTCCTTTCGGTTTCCTCCTCCCTTTTTGCCTTTGAGTGGCCGTGCTGGGGGATTTTTTCTGTATGGCAGACTTCTTTGTATATCTCGACCAAGGATGCCCTGAGAGGAGTGTAATTATGGTACTTTTTTATTTTATCCCCTTGTCGATCTTCTTTCTTTTTGGATTCCTTGTCTCTATCTTGGTAAGAGGTCCCTGATTTTGAGGTCTCTCCTAACCGAGCATTTTCTTCCATATTGATGTATTTTTCTGCTTGTTCCTGCACTTCATCCAAGGAGGTCGAGTACTTTTTTGATATAGATTGGCTGAAGGGTCCTTCTCGTAGGCCGTTGATGAGTCCCATGATGGCGGCCTCTGTGGGTAAACTTTATATGTCCATGTATGTTTTGTTGAATCTCTCCATATAGTTGCGGAGGCTCTCCCGATCTCCTTGTTTGATCCCTAGTAAACTGGGGGCGTGTTTGGCTTTATCTTTCTGAATGAAAAATCTGGCTAGGAATTTTTTAGCTAGGTCATCAAAGCTTGAGATGGACTTTGGGGGTAGATTGTCGAACCATCGAATGGCTATCTTTGTGAGAGTTGTTGGGAAGGCTTTGCAGCGAACAACATCTGGGGCGTCGGTGAGGTACATTCTGCTTCTGAAGTTACTGAGGTGGTGGTTGGGATCCGTGGTGCCATCATACAGGGTCATATCCGGGAGTTTGAAGTCTTTTTAAATTTTGGTTTTCATGATTTCCCTGGTGAACGGGTCATGCTCTTTGCGTGAATTTTCTTCGAGATTGGTCTGAGGGGCTTTTGATTTCGGCTTCTAATTGCTGTAGTTTTTCTTCCAACTCCCGACGTCGTCACATCTCTCTTTGTAGATCCCTTTCGATTTCCCGTTGTTGTTGAGTTTCTTTTTCCAGTTGTTTTAGGCGATCTAGGAGTGCTTCTATTGCCCCTGAATTTGGCGAGTCTTTGCCTTTGTTGATTTTAGGAGTGTCTTGTAGCGTGACATCCGCGTTCTTGTGCGGTGTTCTCTCTTCCAGACCTGAATCGTGGTCGTTGTTATGGTTGTCCGCCATGGTGATGGGATGACTTTCAGGTTCCCCGGCAACGACGCCAATGTTCCGAGGGTTACCTGAAACTGGAGGTCGATCTCGGATGAGATCTTCTGTGCTGGTCGGAACTGTTGTGTCCGACTTGTTGAGGGTGGCCAAAGCCGCCGCGCCCGACTTGTTGGACAGGCTGCACTGCTGATCTTTGGTCACCGGAGGGTGGGGGGTACCTGCAAGAGACTCCGATGCTTAAGTTAGCATGGGTATTAAGTAGGTTTTATGTAGAATCAGAGTATGAGTTATACCTGGGTGCTCCAGTGTATTTATAGTAGTGTGGGCTGACCTTTCTGATAAGATAAGTTAGTTATCTTATCTTATCTTTATCTTTTTTTGGGTGAAGTCAGCTTATCTTCAAGGGAACCGCCTTTATCTCTATAGGATCGGATTGCCTTTGGATTCGGGTCGTGTTCCTCTATTTGGGCCCTCTGTTGGGCTCTCCTGTCGGTTTGGCCAATCTCTTTGAGAAGAGGTCGGCTAGTCGGACCTGAAGAGGTCGGTTGCCATGTCGCTAAACATCCCGGGTCGGATAGCTTGACCCAGGGTATGAACAGCAGTAAAGCACTCAACAAAAAGAATCAAAAGGATCATCAAGGTCGATGAAAAAGAAAAAGCCTTCCCAGCAAAGGACACTGCGCGGTTCCCTAACCGCTACTGTGAGCAAATGTTCCCCATCCTGGTAGAGAGGAATTACAACAATGAATACCTTCTCATTCTCCCGACCCGCATTGCTGAATTTGTTGAGCCGCAAATTGAACGAAGACAATGGGATTCCTACGGAGACAGCCACGGCAGGTTAATCTCTCATGGGTAGTAGAATTCTACTCCAACTTTCACGTGCCAACTATGCAGTCTGTCTATGTCCATCAGAGGCAAGTCCCCATAACTGAAGAGGCCATTCAACAAGCTTTAGATCTTCCCCCTACTCTAGAAGGATTGGACGCATTCCAAGAAGCCTCACTCAAGTGCCAGACATACCAATTTGACTGGGACACCGTTCTCAGAGTTATAGCACAACCTGGTAGCAAATGGATCTACAAATACCATCGATCCTGACCAAAAGGGATATCGGCTTCAGCACTTACCTTGGAGGCTCGAGTATGTGCACAGATTATGTCTCATTACGTCTTTTTAAGCACTCATGAGTGCTCCTTCACTGCAGACATGGCTGTTTTACTCTGGTGTATCCTTACAGACCAGCACCTAAACTTACCAAGACACATCCGGAATGCAATGGGACATATACAGATAGCGGGCAACTTACCTTTTTCCGCCTTGATTTCAGATCTCGTCTCGGCAGCTGGAGTCTCCTACAGAGCTGGGGACACCAAAGCCCTACTTCTACGGGATGATCAGTACGTCCCTAACAGGAAATATATCAGACCACCACCAGCCACTACAAGCCAGCCTACAGAACTGGCTGAAGACATTCCTCCTTCAACACCACAAGCACCTACAACCAACCAACTGCTCCATCAGATACTTGAAAAGTTGGATCGGCAGGAACATAAAGCAAAGTTAAGAGAGCGATGTAACAAGCGCCGATTTACATACCTCAAGGAGCTACTTATGGGAAACTACAAAGACCCAGACACCCCGGACTCCACTTCATTTACCAGCATAGGGAGCCATGACGGTCCCGATGGTGGAGATGCTGCTACCAGCCCCCCTTTGTTCCTGACAGATGGCACCGAAGACGGTGCAAAGCCTTAAGTGTGGGGAGGTTGGTCAGTACCTGACTTCCGGAGGTAATTTCTTTTCCTTAAAACACCAATAAAATAGGATATTTAGTTAATTTTTCTTTTGTTTAGGATAGAATAGATTGCATAGAAATAGGTTAATTGCATGCATATTCTACTTGATTGAAAATAATAAGTTTCTTCTAAGACCCTACTTTTTGAAAAATTTTACTAATTTAAATCAAAACTTTTGTGTCAAATTTGTTTGAAGTTGTATTTGGAACATAGTTTAAAAAGCTAAGAACACACAACCTGTGAGATTTGAGCTTAATTACATGGTTACATTATTTAACCATAAATATTTTATTCTTGTGTGTTTACTTCTCTATGATTATAATCTTATTTTGTTTCATCCTATATGTCCGATATTTAATATGTTATATGCATGCGTATCATTGAGGCCATTATTTGTTTAGCTCACTTATCCCCAATAAGCCTACCCTTTTAATTACCTTTGTCAGCCACTTTGAGCCTTTTAATCCCATTTGTTCTATATTTTACCACATTACTAGCCTTAAGCGAAAAAATAATTAATTATCCCAATTGAATCTTTGGTTAGCTTAAGATAGAAAATTGTGTGTTAATTGAGTATGGAAAGATTGTGGGAACAAGGGTTAATAAGGGGATGTGTCATGATAAAATATTGGGAATTTGGGTACCTACTCATGTGAGACCAGAAAAATAAAAAATTCCATGTGCATTGATAAGTTATGTTTATTTTTCTATTTAAGTTAAAAAAAAAAGAAAAAAAGGAGAAAAATCCAAAAATATTCAATAAATAAGTAAATAAATAAGGGGACAGAATTACCCCAATATCAAGCTAATAAAAGATCAATGCATATGTGATACAAGCGAAAAGGAATAGTTAATACATGAGTATGTAATGCAAAGTGGAAAATTTTTGGGTAGCTAGGCATGATTCTAAAGTTATATAGAGTATATGTATGTTAGGTGAGAGCATAGGTTAATTAAAGATTCAATTTATAAGCTCACTTAGCCATATATATATATATATCCTCACCCTTACCTTAGCCCCATTACAACCTTGAAAAGACCTCATGATGTTTGCATTGGTATGTTAAATATTGTTGATTGATTAGGTGAAGAACAAAAATTTAGAAAGCATGATTAAAAAGAGTAGAGTGATTACCCTATAAACTTGAGAGACCAGAGTACACATACACCATCAGTGAGGGTTCAATGCTTGATTCTATGTTCCCTGCTTTCATGAGCTATCTTGCATTTTTATCTGTTCTTACTGTATAAACTGAATTAGTGGATTTGATTTATGTTTGTCTTGAAGAGCTTATTTACTTTTAACCAAGTAGACAAGGATCATATAGTTGCATTCATATATGTATATAGGTTGCATTGCATTTCATGAGTTTTACATTTCCCTACTCATTCACTTTATCTCCTTCAACTAAGCATGAGGACATGCTAATTTTTAAGTGTGGGGAGGTTGAAAAATCATTATTTTATAATTTATATTGTGTTTGATTGTGTGGTTTTATCAAATCTTTACCCACTTATTCATATAATTAGCATGTATTTACAATTCCTTCCCAAAATCACTCCATTGTTGAAAACTTGCTTCCTAGAGACTTATAATTATGTATTTTAATTCTCCTTTATCCCATTTGATGCCGTGATCCGTGTGTTAAGTGTTTCAGGCTTCATAGGGCATGAATGACTTGAAAATTGGAGAGGAGGCTTGCAAAAATGGAAGGAACACAAGAAACTAAGGAGATGACCAGCGAGCAATAACGCGAGCGCATGGCCCACGCGAACACGCAAAATAGAGAATTCGCAGCGACGCGAACGGGTGCCTGACGCAAACGCGTGGATTGGAGTCTGCACGAATGACGCGAACGCATGAACCACGCGAACGCGTGACAAGAAAAATCGCTGAATGACGCGTACGCGTGGA
Organism: Arachis ipaensis; assembly: GCF_059453495.1. Lineage (NCBI taxonomy): Eukaryota > Viridiplantae > Streptophyta > Magnoliopsida > Fabales > Fabaceae > Arachis > Arachis ipaensis. Next base: position 67,404,865 of record NC_142441.1, read on the forward strand.
TGACGCGTACGCATGATCTGCAGGATCTGTAAAAATAACAGAATATGCTGGGGGCAATTTCGGGCCGCATTTTGACCCAATTTTCGGCCCAGAAACACAGACTAAACCTAGGGAACATGCTGAGACTCAACACGCATCCACACACATTCAGATTCATCACATTAGGATTACGTCAGTTTTAGATCTGAGTTTTTAGAATTGTATTACATTGATAGTTTATGCTTTTGCTTGGATTTTTGGATGCTGAGAGTCATTACCTCCATTGAAGACATCACTTTAGTTTGTTTCCTTATTCCCTTATTTTTAATTAGTTACTTATTGACTCTGTTAAGATAATTATGTTGCGTTTTGAATTTATTAATATATAGAGTTATTTTTATTTTAATTAATTTTAATTCTCTATTTCATTTTATTTAATTATGTCTTCTCATATTTTTATGATTATTAATATCATGTCAATGGAGTAGAATTTCTACTTAACATGGAGGTTGATTAAGAGGAGATACTTGAGTTGGAATGCTCAAGTGCTTGGTTGAATTGGACGTTGTTAGCTAATTCCATACCTACTAGCACTAGACCTCCTTAAGGGAGAGGACTAGGATTTGAGGGTAAGGGTTAGTTTAATCACCATACTTTTCCTTATTTAGTAAGGGATAACCGAGTGAGAACAACAACCTTTTTACATTACACTTGAGAAGATTCCAACAAGGATAGAAACTCCATTTAATTATTCCCCCAGTCAAGGCCTTTTATTCGAAGTATCAATAACTATTCCTAGTTTATTTTTATTGCTTTAATTTTTAATCATTTTAATTACTCGTTATCAAAACTCAATTTTTCTGAAAACCCCTAGTTAATAAAATAGCACTCTTTCCTGCAACTCGTTGGGAGATGACCTGGGACTCATACTCCCATTATTTTATTTCTAAAATTTGTGACAACCCTTTTTAAATTGGTGAGACAGATCTTAGCCGATTAAGAGCTATACGTGCAACGCATCAAGGATCTAGTGAATAAATTTTTGGCTAAGTTCTACCTCCCTCAAAGGATCATCAGGCTCAAGACTGAGGTGCAAACCTTCACACAAATAGATGTTGAATCTCTCTATGAGGCATGGAAGAGGTACAAGGCCTTAATTAGAAAATGTCCCCTTGAGATGTTTAATGAATGGGACATCCTTCAAAACTTCTATGAAGGTTTGACTATGAAGGCTCAGGAAGCACTAGATCATTCAGCAGGAGGCTCCCTACATTTGATGAAGACAGCAGAGGAGGATCAAAACCTCATTGATATGGTGGCAAACAATCAATACTTCTTTGGCCATCAGAGACAACGCCAACCATCACAAAGAAAAAGAGTGATAGAGTTGGAAGGAGTAGACACAATCCTAGCTCAACACAAGATAATGTAGCAACAAATCCAACAACAATTTGAGCAAATGGCTAAAAGGATTGATAGTCTCCAAGTTGCAGCAGTAAACATAAGCCAACCATCAACCACATGGGGCAAAATGAAGAGGGTCAAGAAGATCAGCAGCAAAAACAGATTCAATATGTGAACAATCAAGGTTCTGGCCAAAATGAGGTTTATGGTGACACCTACAATCCATCTTGAAAGAACCATCCAAACCTAAGATGGGGAGATAACCACACTCAAAACCAACAAACATGGCAAAGAAATTCAAACCAAAACAACTCAAGAAACAACCAAAATAACAACCAGCAAAACACAAACCATAATCCATATAGAAAACCCCAAAACAACCACCCAAATTCCAGATACTATCCACCCAATAACCAAACCACTAACCAAAACACTTACCATCAACCTTTACCATCTCACAACCAGCCACAACCATCACAGGACACCCAAAGAATCTCCAACTTGGAGATGTTGCTAGAAAAGATGCTGAAGAACCAAGAAATAACAAGCAAGAACCAGGAAGCCTCAATAAGGAACCTAGAGAGGCAGATGGGACAATTGTCCAAGAAAGTTGTGATTGAAAGGTCAACAAGCTCACTCCCAAGTAATACCATTCCAAATCCTAAAGAGGAATGCAAAGCCATCTAACTGAAGAGTGGAAAGATCTTGGTGAGCAACAAAGAAAATAATAAGAGGCCTATAGACAATGACAAAGCTAGCAGCAAGGAAGAGGTGATAGCAGGCAAACAAGCTCAAGAGAAGCTTGAAGAGAAGGATGACCAGCCACAAGAATCAAGGAAAGGGAAGCAGGTAATGGAGGAAGCATCTCAAGGGTAGAAACATGCAGTGAAGGTTTTCACACCCCCACTACCATATCCTCAGAGGTTCAACAAGGAAACCAAGGATCAACACTTTCCCAAATTCCTTGAAGTCTTCAAGAAGTTGGAGATTAATATTCCCTTGGCTGAAGCATTAGAGCAGATGCCTCTATATGCAAAATTCTTGAAGAAGCTCATTAACAAAAAGAGAAGCTGGCATGAGAAAGAGACCATTATGCTCACACAAGAGTATAGTGCTATAATTCAAAGAGGTCTCCCACCAAAGCTCAAAGATCCTGGGAGCTTTTTCTTACCTTGCACCATTGGTAATATGACCATAAAGAGGGCACTGTGTGACTTAGGGGCCAGCATCAATTTAATCCCTTATTCTATGATGAGAAATCTATGCATAGAGGAGGTAAAGCCCACGCAAATGTCCCTAGAGCTCGTGGCCAAATCAGTGGTGTTTCCCAAAGGAATAATTGAAAACCTTTTGGTCAAGGTGGATAAGTTCATATTCCCTGCAGACTTTGTGATTTTGGATCTAGGAGAAGAAGGAAATGAATCTATCATCTTAGGAAGACCATTATTGGCCACAGCAAGAGCCATCATAGATGTTAAACAAGGAGAGCTGACTCTGAGGGTACATGATGAAAGCATTACTCTGAATATTTTTCCAGAAGCACAGCATAATGATGAAAATGAAGAATGCATGGAAGGTGACAAAGAAAACTTGCAGTGGAAGGAAAAAATCAACAAGACACTCATTAATCTTCCCCCAAAGCAAGAGACAAGCAGCAAGGTAGGCCAAAAGGAGAATGAGAATGCACCGAATGATGAGGAGAATCAAGAAGAAGGTGAGGTATTAGCCACTGAAAAGAAAGATTCCAAAACATAGCTCACTGTCAAAGGAGAAAAATTATCAAGAAAAGGGAAGAAAGGCAAGAAAAAAAGTCCAAGAGGATGGAAAAATAAAAAGATCCCAACTGAAGGATTTTCAAAGGGAGAAAAAGTGCAGCTAATTTATCAACAGTTGGGGACAAATCAACAAGCTGATGACTACTACATTATCAATAGGATTCTCTCACTAGAGCATGCAGAAATTGAACATCAAAGCACTGGAAGGAAGCTTACTGTGAGAGGAGACAAGCTGAGACACCACTGTCATCAACCACCCTAATGAGGGTCAAATGTCAAGCTAGTGACAGTAAAAGAGCGCTACATGGGAGGCAACCTATGATTTAATATTCTTGCTTCAATTTTAATTTTAATAATCAATGGTCCTTCTAGCATGAATTTGAATTCTCATGAGCATACATGATGATTGCAGGCATTATTTTGAAGTATATGCTAGAGCTCTAAGTTTGGTGTACCTGAAGGCACTCCAAAATAATTTCTCAAGCCATCTTAGACTATGTGCTTATTCATTTTAGTTAAGTATATAGCCAAACATTAAGTTTGGTGTCTGCACATGCATTAAATTTCAGAAGAATCAATTTTCATTCATAGAATCAAAATTATGCATAGATGGATCATACATTGTTTCATTTTAGAAATTTATGGTAGAAAATAAAATGTTCCTTATGATGAAGATACCAATTGTGATGGATCACTTGCATTTTATATTGATTCCTTAGCAAGGAACAAGTTTGGTGTTCACCAAATCTTGGTTCACTATCTAAGGAGCACAATTGTTACTTTATGAATAAGGAACATGCTAGATTGTTCAAATGCTCAACTCCACACCACCGTGCCACTCTTGAATCCTAATGCTCACTATTTTGTTGATTTGACTGAATAGGAAAAAAAGAAGATTGAGAAGACGACAAAAGAGGAGGGAAGACACTGCTAAGATAAACCAAGGGAGGAGGGTCACATGTGCATTGAGAAGTGTGTCCCTTGGAAAACAAAATCTGCATGTATGCACCCTTGAAGGTCAAACCCATGCATCCAATAGGGAAGGAATCCTTGTCAACTTTCAACAATTAATGCAAGCCGTTCATCTCATGAGTTTCCTACAACATTTTGCTCAATCTCCACCCTCCATATGCTTAACCGAAATACCCTTCTCAATTGTGTCTCTGTTCAAAGACTTAACGCCTTGCCTATAAATAGCTTATGAAACTCCATAAGCTACATGTCCACACAAGCCCTCCTCACACTCATAAGCATTTAGTCCACTCTTCTTCTATTCTAAAAACACGGTCAACAACTCCCCTCCCCCAGACAGCACATTCCCTTCCTTCCACAACAAAACCGAACCTTACCCCAAACACAACCCACCTTTCTCTGCTTCTCTCTCCCAACTCATGGCCTCATCAAGCTCTAGTAGAAGAAAAGGAAAAGCACCAATGGTGACTGAAACCCCAACCTATGATACAAAGACATTTAAATCTCAGTTTCATGAAGCAAGATATCATAGGTTCATGAAAACAAAGCATGTCATTCATGACAGGGGCTTCGAATTGAGGGAGGGGGAGTACCCCATCATGAGGCAAATCACCAGGGAAAGGAGGTGGGAACTTCTATGCCATCCTCTAACTGAGATTAGCGCAGTTATGATAAGGGAATTCTATGCCAATGCTGTGAAAGACAGCAAGGATAGTCCCCCTTACAAAAGTTATGTCAGAGGTGTTGAGGTGGATTTTAGTCCATCATCAATTACAAGGGCCCTAAAGTTAAGAACCATAACTTATGAAGAGCCTAGTATTGAGGATAGATTACAGGGAGAGAATGACCCTGATGAGATATTACAGGGGATATGTTTGGAAGGCACAAATTGGGAAAGAGATTCAAAGGGAATCCCAAGCCATTTGAAAAGACTAGATCTCACTCCTGAGGGCAAGGGATGGTATGAAATAGTAAGAAGATCTATACTCCATACTGGAAACACCTCATCGATCATAATCAAGTGAGCACTCTTGACATACTGCATCTTACATGGAGGAGAAATGAACCTCTCACAACTCATAGTCGACAGTATTCAGGAAATGGCTGAAAGCACAAGCAAATCAAGTAGGCTTGGTCATCCAAGCACCATTCTAAGGTTATGCAACAAGGCTGGGGTGCTCTTTGAAGACAAAGACACAGAGAAAGTAACAAAGGGAAAAGGGATCACAAAGAGAAGCATGGAAGGCATTACTGAAGATGATGATCAAGAAGAAAGACCCCAAAGGAGAATAAGACCACAAGTGGAAGAAGAGTAAGCTCCTGATGCTATAAACATGAGCCAATTGCAAAGAGCTCTTGAGAAAATATCTCAACAAAACATGAGAGCACAAGAGCAATATTTAAAGCATCAAGAGCTATATTTGCAATAATAGGAGCAATATATGAAAGATAGAGAGGGAAGAGAAAACTAGCAGTGCCAAATGGAGAAGCGACAAGAGAGCTGGCAGCAACAAATGATGGCTCAACAACAAGAATTCCAAACAAAGACTCTTGAGGGGTAAAAGGAACAATCAGTAGATTTTCGAGAGTCATACAATAGATTGTCCCTGAGTCAAGCCAAGTATGGGGAGTATACTCACAACTTATATCAGTGGAAGAACATATATCATACCATTGGAGAGACTAGGCACTATGATAGAATGGAATATGATATGGACACTCAAGCAAAGTTGGATTATCTGACCCACTGTATGCCAGCATTAGATCCACAAATCAAGCCATTTGTGTAATACCCAGAGCTAGTAGACATTCAGAAAGCCAGAGCCATGAGGAATATAGCACGAATGGAGCGAGGATTAGAGGAGAATGGACTCTCAGGTCTAATAGATCCTATCTGGACCAGAAGGTGCCCTGTTGAAGAGGCTCAAGATTACACCAAGAAGAGGAAGAAAAAGGGAGAATCAAGCAAGAGTAAGGGACATGACAATTAGAAGGTGGTGGAGTTTCTTTCATGTTTTCTTTTTAAAATTTAATAAGATGCATGTCTGAGATATAAGATGCCTCCAAGTGCCTTATGTGTTGCAATTTTATATTTTGAGTAGTTTTTTTACAAGTGAAGTGCATTATGTTTGTCATTCATCATTAGCTTGAATTTTATTTTGTTTCCTTGCTGCTTGAATAAAAGAAAAAAATGTTTGAACTAGAAAAGTGAATGTTCAATGTTGCAGAAACTAGAATGAAAGTTAGTGGTGGTATTTGTTTAATTCAATTGTTAGCTCATAAAATAAAAGCTGCATAATGACATTTTCCTAGAAGTGTGAACTGGTTTGCTGTTATGAAGCCTTGTATCATTGAAATTCGCTTGAGAATGAAACAAAAGAGAAAATAAAAAGAAAAGCCAAGAATTGGCAAAGAAATAAATAATAAGGCTAGACACCAATAGCTTGGACCCTAGGACATATGCCTGTGGAGTTTTTGTACTAGGATATGCTTGGACAAGTAGGTTCTGAGGAGTATTTTAAAACTTGGCTACTTAGATCAACTGATTTGGGATTGCCAACCGAAAGTCCACAATCAAGAGCAACCTGGCTACAAAACATTTAGTGATCCAAAGAGATGCTGGGCATCAATGATCCTAGGATGAAAATGTGAGCCATGTGTCTGTGGTGAAGAAATGTGAGCAAAATAAGCCAAAGGCTGCTGCAACATTTGCCACCAAGCCTTCATTAAGTAATAAGCTTTATAAGCAAAATAAAGAAGGAAAAGCTAGCAAGGGATTAAGCAAAAAGTAAAGCATTGTAGCAGCAACCTTAGTGAACCTTTAAGGAAACATTTCTTATATAGCAGCAAGTAATAAATGAGCTACCATTGATCTGCATAAAACCCCATGAACCAAGTTCAACTATCTGCTAAATAAGGACATGCATACTTCTCTATTTCATTTCATTTTCTCTTATGTTTAATGCTTGCATGGGGACAAGCAAGTTTTAAGTTTGGTGTTGTGATGACAAGTCATCCTATGCTAGCTTTTCAAGCATTTTTCACTTGTTTCATTAGGTTTTATGCACTTTCTTGCATTATAAGCAAGTGGTTTGGAGTGGAATTGCATGGTTTTGTTGAATCAATCAACCACCCTTTAATTGACACTAAATCATGAGGTTTAAGCTAGAATTAATTGGTTTTTAAATGAATTTTAAACCTTGTGAATTCGGTGATACTTTGATTGGTTGTTTTGATTTCTTGTAGGTAAGAAAAGAAGAAAACAAGAAAGCGTGGCCTAGGAAGCGTAGCTAAAGGAAGAGAAAGCGTGGCGCAACAAATGACAAAAAGCATAGCGCTCTCTCCAAGAGCTCAGCGTTCTCCATAAGAGCGTTACTCAAGGGACCAAGGCCAAGCAAAGGGAAAGCTACGTTCTCCTTGTGAACCGAGCGCTACACAATAACAAGGAAGCAAGGCAAAATTGCTCAATGCTCAGTTCACGCCAAGAGCTTTATCAGGGGCCTTCAAAAGATAAATTCAAGGAAAAAGTTTGCTAGTGAAAGCCACAAGGTTCGAACCCATGGTCTAAGGAGTAAGGAGAAGCGCTCCTTGCAAGGAAAACAAGCAAAAATTGGCTGAAGTGCATTCCCTGGGATTCGAACCATGCACATCACGGAAGCAAGGAAGGAGGCGTTGCTTTGTTGCACAAAGGAAAAGGGCCAGCAAGGCTTCCCCAAGGATTCGAACCTGGAGCCTCACCCTTGAAGCATGGATGCTGCGCTCTCAAGGAAAGCTGAGCACAATTTGACACGGCCAGGGAGCATTGGCACGCAACCAAGGAAGCAAGGCCAAGGCAACAAGGGATGCTGCGCTCTTGGGGAGAGCCGAGCACTACCCTGATGCCATCCAATGAGCTTGTCACGCCAAAATCACTAGGGACTAAGGCAAGGGGGCTGCGCTCTTGACACCAACCGAGCTTGATCCTGGGAGTGTGACCCATAGCCCAAAATTCAACCAAAATTCCAATTTAATTCAATTCTTCACTAAATTAAAAAGCCCACTCCAAATTCTAAAATCCAAAAATAGGAAGTGTATAAATAGGAGTTAGTTTGAGTTAGAAAGGACCTTTTGACTGATTACCTTTTGCTTACTTTTGAATTTTCAATTTTATTTTCAAGCTTTGGAGGTTTGGGAATTAAGGAGAGAATTGAATTCTCTTCTTTTTTGTTCTTGCCCCCACTCTCTTCATTTTAGTTTTGAATCTTGGATTGAGAATTGAAGGAATTCTGTTTCATTCTTGATCTGAGATCTCTTTTGATTACTTTCTGCAAAATTCTAAGGAATTGTGATTTGGCTCCAAGTTCTCTTTACTGTTTTCATCTCTACTTCTTCTGCAATCTGCCTTTTACTTCTCTGCAATTATTCTTTGTTGGATCAAGGAAGGAATTGAGATCTAGACTTGTTATCTAGTCTCATTCAACCCCTGAGATCTTAAACTTTCCTTTAGCTATTGCAATTGAGCTGCATTTTACTTTCTGTTTGGTTCCTCAAGTAACTCTTCTTTTTTGTTTAGATCTGTTGCATCTTAATTCATCCTTTACTTTTCTGTTGAATGCCATTTACTTTCTCTTGCTTAATTTCTGAAATCCCAGCCCCCAAATCCTTTTATGATTCAAGCCATATACATTTCTTGCACTCTAAGCTTCAGCTATTTATATTTCTTGCAATTTAAGTTTATGCAATTTACATTACTTGCACTTTAAGATTCAGCTCTTTTACTTCTTTTTCTCTTTAATTTAAGTCAATCATCCCTCTCCCTTTAAATTTCATGCAATTTAGCTTATGTTGGATACAAACTACTCAAATCAATACTTGTTTGCTTGACTAAATTAACCACCTAACTAAAATTGTTCAATCCTTCAATCCCTGTGGGAGCGACCTCACTCTTGTGAGTTATTACTACTTGATGCGACCCGGTACACTTGCCGGTGAGTTTTGTGTTGGATCGTTTTCCACACATCAGATACCTTCTTCCATTTGTTGGAGTTGACTAAATAAGATGAATTGATCATTGCATGACTAGGATAGAAAGCCTATGTTCTCAACCCTTGCCATGAATGTCTCACCTTATTAATTGCTTTCTTTAATTGCTTGCTTGATTTACCTTTCTTGCACATTTAATTTCTTGCCCTTTATCAATCAAATCCCCTTGCCCCCTTCAGAGCCAATAAGTATACACTTCATTGCAATTCCTTGTGAGACAACCCAGAGTTTAAATACTTCGGTTAATTCTTATTGGGGTTTGTACTTGTGACAACCAAAGTTTAATTTGATGTGAGAGTTGTTTGTTGGTTTGGATCTATGCTTACAACGAAGTTCTCATTTCTACAAGAGAAATTCTAGACCGACAACAATTCTTGCTATCATCGATCCCACGGAGATTGTCGGCTTGAAGCAAGTTATGGTCATCCTATAAATCTTAGTCAGGGGAATTCAAATGGTTATGAGGTTTTGATAATTGAAAGATAAATAAAACATAAAATAAAATAAAGATACTTATGTAATTCATTGGTGGAATTTTAGATAAGCGTTTGGAGATGCTTTGTTGCTTCTGAACCTCTGATTTCTTATTGTTTTCATCCAATCATGCATGCTCCCTTCCATGGCAAGCTGTATGATCCTCTCGGATGAAAAATACCAGGTACGGTTTCTGCACAGCTAATCAACTGTCAGATTTCTCGTCTCGGATGAAAAATACCAGGTACAGCTACCGCACGGCTAATCATCTGTCGATTCTCACTAGCGTCGGAATAGGATCTCTCTATCCTTTTGCACACTATCACTGCGCCTAACATTCGCGAGTTTGAAGCTCGTCATAGTCATCCCTTCCCAGATCCTACTCGGAATACCACAGACAAGGTTTAGACTTTCCGGATCTCAGGAATGCTACCAATTGGTTCTAGCCTATACCACGAAGGTTCTAACCTTACGGACTCGGTCTGTGGATCAGAGACCCAAGAGATTATACTCCGGTTATCATCCAATGACTACGTTGAACACCATGTAGACCGCTTGTGGTTGTCAGGCACACGGATTTTGGCTAAGCGAGTAACGAAGATAGTGGGTGATTGTCACGGGTCACCCCTTCATTCTAACTTAACTGAATTAAGTACGAGAGTATATCTTGGAGAAGAAGTAAGCGTGAATTGAAAGAGAAACAATAGTACTTGCATTAATTCATGAAGAACAGTAGAGCTCCGCACCTTAATCTATGAGGTGCAGAAACTCCACCGTAGAAAATACATAAGAGAAAAAGGTCTAGGCATGGCTGAATGGCTAGCCTCCCAAATGTAACATAAAAAGTCCCCAAGTGTGCGAATACAATACTAAAAAGTGCTATTTATACTAAACTAGTTACTAAGGATTACAGAAAATAAGTAACTAAGTGCAGATAGTGCAGAAATCCACTTCCGGGGCCCACTTGGTGTCTGCTTGGGCTGAGCATTGATCTTTACACGTGCATAGGCCTTTTCTAGAGTTAAACACCAGCTTGGATGCCAGTTTGGGCGTTTAACTCCAATTCTGGTGCCAGTTCTGGCATTTTACGCCAGAAAAGGGTCTCTAGTGGAAAGAATTTAGCCAAGAAAGCATTGACCAACTTTTCCTAAGAGTTCAGGATTTCTTTAGGTTGTGAGTCTAACCATGTCCTAGCTCTGTCTCTTACAGCAAAAGGGAAAAGCATAAGTCTGTAGACCTCAGGATCAACCCCATTGGTCTTAACAGTTTCACAGATTTGCAAGAATTCAGCTAAGAACTGATGAGGATCTTCCAATGGAAGTCCATGAAACTTGCAATTCTGCTGCATTAGAGAAACTAATTGAGGCTTAAGGTCAAAGTTGTTTGCTCCTATTGCAGGAATTGAGATGCTTCTTCTATAGAAGTCGGAAGTTGGTGCAGTAAAGTCACCAAGCATCTTCCTTGCATCTCCACCATTGTTGTTGGGTTCGGCTACCATGTCTGCTTTTTGTTTTTGAAAATTTCTGTAAGGTTCTCTCTGGAGTGTTGTGCTTTAGCTTCTCTTAGCTTCCTCTTCAGAGTCCTTTCAGGTTCAGGATCAGCTTCAACAAGAATGTCTTTATCCCTGTTTCTACTCATATGAAAAAGAAGAGAACAAAAAAGAAGAGGAATCCTCTATGTCACAGTATAGAGATTTCTTTATGTGTCAGAGAAAAAGAAGAATAGAATGAAGAAGGAAGAAGAAATTCGAACAGAGAGAAGAGAGAGGGGTTCGAATTATGAGTAGAAGAGAAGTGTTAGTAATTAAATAAAATGAATAGAAAGAGATGAGAGAGAGAGAGAGGGAATTCGAATATTAATTGAAAGAAAAGAAAAATATTTTTATTTTTATTTAAATTATAAGTTAGAATTCAAAATTTAAGAAAAGAAATAAAAGCAAATTGAAACCTAAATAAATTAATTAATTAAAAAGATATTTGAACGTTTGTGCTATGTAATGGAAGAATTCACTTCTGCAAGTCCTAAGGATACAGAATACTCAACGAACGCTGGCATCAAAACCCTCACAAACAGTTTTATTAGAAGATATGTCAGCCTGTATTACGAAATGAGCCCATTAATATCCTAAAGAATAAAGGATAAAATGCTAACAGGCTTCATGAAAAGCCTCACCAACAGCCACTAAAATAGCTCAAAAGTAGTCGGAAGACCTTTTTAAAACACCTGCAAGCTAGATAATAGTTGAAAAATCCTATAAAAAAGGATCATCATTCACAGTAGTAGTTGTTAAAGATCCCTTCCAAAGGATCAGAGTAAAAAATAAACAAACTAACAACATTCAAAATATACATAAAAGTGTTCATAAAATAGGGTCCCACAAGCCGAGCCTTAATAAAAAACTAAATAGGGCTAATAAGAGGATTCTGGTCATCGGTCGTAAAGGAGGTTAGATCAGCAACAGAAGTTGGAGAGGTTGGAAGAATCTCTTCGGAGGGCACAACCTTGGGCTGACTCGAGGAAATCGGAAGGACTTCCGAGGAGGTGGCAACTACTCGAGGAGGAGATTCCACCCAACGTTGCCCAGCAGTTTTTAGCTCATAATCAGTAAGAGGTTGAGGAGGAAAAATGATCTCCCCTTCAATCACAATTTGCCAAGATGAATGGTGCACGAATTCCCACACTTCGTACAACTGAACTAGCAAGTACACTGGGTCGTCCAAGTAATACCTGAGGTGAGTGAGGGTCAATCCCACGAGGATTGTTGTTTGAAACAAGCTATGGTTATCTTGTAGATCTTAGTCAGGTGGATAGAAGAGTTTTTTGTTTGTTTAATTCTCATAAATAAAATAAATAAAACGTTACTAGGTTGATGTGTTTGCAATGATAAGAAGATGGTTAAGTTTTAGAGATGCTTTATTCTTCTAGATTAATTCAAGTCTTACTGTCTTCTTCAACTGTGAATGATTTCTTCTATGGCAGGCTGTATGTGATCAACGCCGGTTGAGAGGTCGCCAATGCTCCTCTAGATATGAACCCCAAGGTTAGTGCGGATCCATTCTGATTGAGGAAGAAGCTCCTGCAGTTTATTCTCCTTAGTGATCCTACTCAAAATGCCACAGACAAGGTCAAATCTTCTGGATCAGAGAATGTTATGCCTTAGGTCCTAGCCTCTACCACAAAGACTCTAATCTCCCCGTACCTTGGCTGAACTGGTGTCTCGAGAAGTCCCCAACAAAGTTGTAGATTAGTTGTCTAAGAGATGTATAATCAAACTAGTGGTTCATCATTGTCCGATAAAAGACTCACTCTAAACCCATGTAGAATGAGATAACCTTGTGCCAGTTCAACGCATTCATAATGATGAAGAACAAAGATACATCTTAGAATAGAGAATCAGACACGAATTGAAATCGAACAGTAGTATGTTATTAATCTATAAAACTCAGCAGAGCTCCTCCCCTCAACCTAGGAGGTTTAGAAACACATATACTGACAGAAAATACAATGATAAACCTGTAAAGTGGTGTATGATCCTTAACAAAGAGTGATATTCTAATTAAATACTAAACTAATGACTAAGGATTACACAAAAGGGTAAAACAGTCTTTTAGTACTAAAATCTACTTTGGGGCCCACTTGGTGAGTGTTTGGGCTGAGCTTGATTGAGATCCACATGCTAGGAGACTCCTTGGGCATTGAAGGCCTGCTTGGGGGTCCTTCTTGGGCGTTTGAACGCTGGCTACCCCTTGTGGGCGCTGGACACCTGGACTGGGGTAGACGGCTGGAGTTGAACGCCAGTTTTGGGCCTTCTATTCTGAATCAAAGAATGAACTATTATATATTTATAGAAAGCCTGGATGTTGGCTTTCCATAGCCATTAATAATGCTCCATTTGGATGTCTGTAGCTCCAGAAAAGCTCTTTTGAGTGCAACGAGGTCAGATCTGGACATCATCTGCAGTGCTTTCTCTGCCTCTGAATCAGACTTTTGCTCCAGCTCCTCAATTTTAGCCCAAAAATACCTGAAATTGCATAAAAATACACAAACCCAGATGATATTATTGACTCTCCTAGTTTAGTTCTTTTTTATTCTTGAACACAGCTTTTTAGAGTCTTGGCCATGGCCCTAAGCACTTTGTTTTCCAGTATTACCACTGGATACATAAATGCCTGATAAACCACTATTTTATGGTTTATCTTGCGCTCAATTGAGTGGTTTTTACCAAGTCCTTGCCCACTTATTCATATGATTTGCATGGTTTTTCAATTCCTTCCTAGTTTTGTTCTGTGATTGAAAACTTGCTTCCTAAAGTCTTTAAATTGTGTATTTTAATTCTCCTTCATACCATTCGATGCCGTGATCCGTGTGTTAAGTGTTTCAGGCTTTATAGGGCAGGAATAATGGTATGCGAAATTGTTACTCAGGTTGTGAATTATTGTTCGAAATTGATTCCCTGGCGATGGCTCCAAAAATGGATGCACAGAACCATGGTCTAAACATATCTTCACAACTTCGCATAACTAACCAGCAAGTGCACTGGGTCGTCCAAGTAATAAACCTTACGTGAGTAAGGGTTGATCCCACGGAGATTGTTGGTATGAAGCAAGCTATGGTCACCTTGTAAATCTCAGTCAGGCGGATATAAAATAGTTATGGAGTTTTCGAAATTAATACTAAAATAAGGATATAAATACTTATGTAAATCATTGGTGAGAATTTCAGATAAGCGTATGGAGATGCATTCATTCCTCTGAACCCCTGCTTTCCTGCTGTCTTCATCCAATCAGTCTTACTCCTTTCTATGGTTGGCTTTGTGTAAGGATGTCACCGGTGCCAATGGCTACTTTCAATCCTCTTGGGAAAATGGTCCAAATGCTCTGTCACAGCACGGCTAATCGTCTGGAGGCATCACCCTTGTCATTGGTTGTATCCTATTCCTCTCTGTGAAAATGGTCCGATGCGCTGTCACTGCATGGCTAATCATCTTGGAGGTTCTCGATCATACTGGAATAGAATTTACTATCCTTTTGCGCCTGTCACTATGCCCAGCACTCGCGAGTTTGGAGTTCGTCACAGTCATTCAATCCCAGAATCCTACTCGGAATACCACGAACAAGGTTTAGACTTTCCGGACTCTCATGAATGCCGCTATCAATCTAGCTTATACCACGAAGATTCTGATTAAGAGATCTAATAGATACTCATTCAATCTAATGTAGAACGGAAGTGGTTGTCAGGCACGCGTTCATAGGATATGATGATGATTATCACGTTCATCACATTCAGGTTGAAGTGCGAATGAATATCTTAGAAACTGAATAAGTTGAATTGAATAGAAAACAGTAGTACTTTGCATTAATCCTTGAGGAACAGCAGAGCTCCACACCTTAATCTATGGAGTGCAGAAACTCTACCGTTGAAAATACATAAGTGATAATGGAGTTCATTCGTCTTGGCCCCAGAGGGGAACCGGAGTAACCAAGACTACGAATACAATGATAAAAAGTTCTATTTATAATAAACTAGTCACTAGGGTTTACAGAAGTAAGTAATTGATGCATAAATCCACTTCCGGGGCCCACTTGGTGTGTGCTTGGGCTGAGCTTGAAGTCTACATGTGGAGAGGTCATTCTTGGAGTTGAACGCCAGCTTTTGTGCTAGTTTGGGCGTTGAACTCCACTTTGCAACTTGTTTCTGGCGCTGGACGCCAGAATTGGGCAGAGAGCTGGCGTTGAACGCCAGTTTGCGTCGTCTAAACTTAGGCAAAGTATGAACTATTATATATTGCTGGAAAGCCCTGGATGATTACTTTCCAATGCAATTGGAAGCGCACCATTTTGAGTTCTGTAGCTCCAGAAAATCCATTTTGAGTGCAGGGAGGTCAGAATCCAACAGCATCAGCAGTCCTTCTTCAACCTCTGAATCTGATTTTTGCTCAAGTCTCTCAATTTCAGCCAGAAAATACCTGAAATCATAGAAAAACACACAAACTCATAGTAAAGTCCAGAAATGTGAATTTAACATAAAAACTAATGAAAACATCCCTAAAAGTAACTAGATTCTACTAAAAATATACTAAAAACAACGCCAAAAAGCGTATAAATTATCCGCTCATCACAACACCAAACTTAAATTGTTGCTTGTCCCCAAGCTACTGAAAATCAAATAGGATAAAAAGAAGAGAATATACTATGAATTCCAAACTATCAATGAAACATAGCTCCAATCAAATGAGCGGGACTTATAGCTTTTTGCCTCTTGAATAGTTCTGGCATCTCACTTTATTCATTGAGGTTCAGAATGATTGGCATCTATAGGAACTCAGAGTTCAGATAGTGTTATTGATTCTCCTAGTTCAGTATGATGATTCTTGAACACAGCTATTTTATGAGTCTTGGCCGTGGCCCTAAGCACTTTGTTTTCCAGTATTACCACTGGATACATAAATGCCACAGACACATAATTGGGTGAACCTTTTCAGATTGTGACTTAGCTTTGCTAAAGTCCCCAATTAGAGGTGTCCAGAGTTCTTAAGCACACTCTTTTTTTTTCTGGCTTTGGACCTTGACTTTAACCGCTCAGTCTCAAGTTTTCACTTGACACCTACACGCCACAAGCACATGGTTAGGGACAGCTTGGTTTAGCCGCTTAGACCAGGATTTTATTCCTGTAGGCCCTCCTATCCACTGATGCTCAAAGCCTTGGGATCCTCTTTATTTACCCTTGCCTTTTGGTTTTAAGGGTTATTGGCTTTTTTTCTGCTTGCTTTTTCTTTCTATTTTTTTTTCGCCTATTTTTTTTTCTGCAAGCTTTGTTCTTTGCTGCTTTTTCTTGCTTCAAGAATCATTTTTATGATTTTTCAGATTATCAAATAACATGTTTTCTAGTCATCATTCTTTCAAGAGCCAACATATTTAACATTCTTAAACAGCAACTTCAAAAGACATATGCACTGTTCAAGCATACATTCAGAAAACAAGAAGCATTGTCACCACATCAATATAATTAAACTAAGTTCAAGGATAAATTCAAAACTCATGTACTTCTTGTTCTTTTGAATTAAAACATTTTTCATTTAAGAGAGGTGATGGATTCATAGGACATTCATAACTTTAAGACAAAGTTACTAACTACTAATGATCATGTAATGAAGACACAAACATAGATAAGCACTTAACATAGAGAAAACGAAAAATAGAAGAACTAAGAACAAGGAATGAATCCACCTTAGTGATGGTGGCGTTTCCTTCTTGAGGAACCAATGATGTCCTTGAGCTCTTCTATGTCTCTTCCTTGTCTTTGTTGCTCCTCCCTCATTGCTTTTTGATCTTCTCTAATTTCATGAAGGATGATGGAGTGCTCTTGATGTTCCACCCTTAATTGTCCCATGTTGGAACTTAATTCTTCTAGGGAGGTGTTGATTTTCTCCCAATAGTTTTGTGGAGGAAAATGCATATGAGGTGATGACAAGTCATCTTAGCCTAGTTTCACTAGCCTTTTTCTTTTGTTTTTGATTGATTTATGCACTTTCTTGAGCCATAAGCAAGCCAATTGGGTAGATTTCCGTGTTTCCTTTTATTCAATCAACCATGTATGAATTAATGCAATTTCATGAGATTTTATGCTATAATTGTCATATATTATAAAAGAATAACAAACTCATGATTTTAAGCAAAGCTTTGATGTGTTTGGTTGATTGATGATAGGTGAAAAGAGTTTTGAAGAAGGTTGAAGAAAGAAGGAATGGCTAGGAGCAAGAGAGAACAAAAAGCTTGAGCAAAAGTTTGCCTCAAACTTTGGCTCAAACTTTTAATTGAGTTGAAAACACTCTAGAGGAAAAAAGCTTGAGCAAAAGTTTGACCTCAAACTTTAGCTCAAACTTTTGGGAGAAAAGCTTGAGCCAACGTTTGCCTCAAACTTTTTGGCAAACGTTGGCATCACAAAATCAATACCCTGGAGGAAAAAGCTTGCGCCAACGTTTGAGGTCAAACTTTTGCTCAAACGTTGGCGCCACTCTTGCATACCCTGGAGGAAAAAGCTTGCGCCAACGTTTGAGGTCAAACTTTTGCTCAAACGTTGGCGCAACACACATTTACAAGGGGGCCAACGTTTGAGCAAAAGTTTGACCCCAAACTTTGGCTCAAACGTTGGTAGCAGCAAGAATGGGGCAGCTGGTGTAAAAAGTTTGAGTAAAAGTTTGCCTCAAACTTTTACTCAAGCTTTTATGTTTTTCAACCCGGTTCACAATGGATCTTTCTCCAACTCCAAGAGCAATCAACCAAGGCCTTTATCAACCCAATTCCATCAAGAACAAAGGCCCAATTCAAGGCTTGAAGACCATTTGAAGAAAGTGTATAAATAGATTAGGATTTAAGTTTTTGGAGAGCTTCCTTTTAGAATTTTTGTAACACTTACAGTAGGGAACTTACTTTACATTTTTGAATTGTTTTCTTAGAATTCTAGAGAATTGGGGAGGAGAATTGATCTCTCTTCTTCCTGGTTCTTGTTGAGCACTCTTTACTTTTCTTGCTTGGGATCTTAGGTGGAGAATTGAAGAACTTCTGTTTCAATCTCACCTTTGGATCTTGTTTAATATTCTGCATAATTGAATTTCCTTTTCAGTTAATTGCTTCTTCTTCTATTCTCTCTGCAATTTACATTTCCCTTGCAATTGTTCTTGCTGGATCTAGGAAGGCAGTGAGATCTAAACTTGGTTATCTAGTCTCTTGGGTCCTGAGATCTACAGCTTTAAATTTTAATTTCCCTGTTTCGTTGCTACACCAAGCTGATTTCCATTTTTGTCAAGATCCGGTTCAATTGAATCCATCTTCTACAATCCTATTTGTTGCAATTTATTGTTCCTTGTTTAATTTCTGCAAATTCACTTCCCAATTCCCTTTACTATTCAAGCCATTTACATTTCTTGCACTTTAAGATTCTGCAATTTATATTTCTTGCAATCTAAGTTTCTGAAATTTACATTACTTGTTCTTTAAGATTCAGCTTATTTACTTTCTTTGCTCTTTAATTTTCTACAATCTACCCTTCTCCCTTTTAATTTCATGCAATTTAGCTTCTGTCGTATACAAACCACTCAAATCAATTTTTGATTCGCTTGACTAAATCAACCACTAAACTAAAATTGCTCAATCCTTCAATCCCTGTGGGATCGACCTCACTCCCGTGAGTTTTATTACTTGATACGACCCGGTGCACTTGCCGGTTAGTTTTGTGTGTTTGGAATTCGTTTTTTTCGTTTTCCAAAAATACGCATCATGAGGCATCTCCGGGATCTCATGGTGATGAGCTTCCTGGGCCTCTTGAGCTCCATGAATGGGCTCTCTTGCTTGCTCCATCTTTTTCTTAGTGATGGGCTTCTCTTCCTCAATGTGAATGTCTCCTTCTATGGAAGCTCCAGCTGAGTAACATAGATGGCAGATAAGATGAGGAAGAGCTAGCCTTGCCCCAGGAGATGGCTTTTCGGCTATTTTATAGAGTTCAAGGGAGATGACTTCATGAACCTCTACTTCTTCTCCAATCATGATGCTATGGATCATGATGGCCCGATCCACAGTAACTTCAGATCGGTTGCTAGTGGGGATGATGGACCGTTGGATGAACTCCAACCATCCTCTAGCCACAGGCTTGAGGTCCAATCTTCTTAGTTGAACCGGCTTGCCTTTGGAGTCAATCTTCCATTGAGCTCCTTCCACACATATGTCCATGAGGACTTGGTCGAACCTTTGATTAAAGTTGACCCTTCTAGTGTAGGGGCGTTCATCTCCTTGCATCATAGGCAAGTTAAACGCCAACCTCACATTTTCCGGACTAAAATCCAAGTATTTCCCCCGAACCATTGTAACATAGTTCTTTGGATCCGGGTTCTTACTTTGATCATGTTTCTTGGTGATCCATACATTGGCATAGAACTCTTGAACCATTAGGATGCCAACTTGTTGGATGGGATTTGTTAGAACTTCCCAACCTCTTCTTTGAATTTCATGTCGGATCTCCGGATACTCATTTCTTTTGAGTTTGAAAGGGACCTCGGGGATCACCTTCTTCTTGGCCACAACATCATAGAAGTGGTCTTGATGAGCTTTGGAGATGAATCTTTCCATCTCCCATGACTCGGAGGTGGAAGTTTTTGTCTTCCCTTTCTCTTTTCTAGAGGATTCCGGTCTTAGGTACCATCAATGGTAATGGAAAAACAAAAAGCTTATGCTTTTACCACACCAAACTTAGAATATTGCTCGCCCTCGAGCAAGAAAATAAAGAATTAGATGAAGAAGAAGAAGAAAAGATGGAGAAGAGAGGGGAGGTGTGTTTCGGCCAAGAAGAGAAGAGAGGGTTGTGTTGTGTGAAAATGAGGAAGAATGGAAGGCTTTATATAGGGAAGGGAGGGGGGTTAAGGTTCGGCCATATGGGTAGGTTTGGGTGGGAAATTAATTTGAATTTTGAAGGTAGGTGGAGTTTATTGGGTAGGTTTATGGGGAAGAATGGGTGGATGTGAGTGGGGAAGGGTTAATAGGAAAGAGAGATGGAGGTGATAGGTGAAGGGTTTTGGGAAAGAGTGTTTATTGGGAATAGAGGATGATTGAGAAGAGAGAAGAGAGTGAGTGGAGGTAGGTGGGGATCCTGTGGGGTCCACAGATCCTGAGGTGTTCAAGGATTTACAACCTTGCACCAAATTAGGCATGTAAAATGCCCTTGCACACAACTCTGGGCGTTCAGCGCCAGGTTGGTGCCCATTTTGGGCGTTCAACGCCCATTTGTTGCCCATTTCTGGCGTTGAACGCCAGAACCATGCTTGTTCTGGGCGTTCAGTGCCAGCTTCTCTCCAGGGTGCAATTCTGGCGTTCAGCGCCCAGATGATGCCCATTTTGGGCGTTCAGCGCCCAGATACTGCCCATTTTGGGCGTTCAGCGCCAGAACCATGCTCTGTTCTGGCGTTGAACGCCAGGCAGGTGCTTCCTCCAGGGTGTGATTTTTCTTCTGCTGTTTTTGATTCTGTTTCTAAATTTTTCGTTTATTTTGTGATTCCACATGATCATGAACCTAGGAAAATATGAAAAAAATAAAAATAGATAAATAAACATTGGGTTGCCTCCCAACAAGCGCCTCTTTAATGTCAATAGCTTGACAGTGGGCTCTCATGGAGCCTCACAGATGTGCAGAGCTTTGTTGAGACCTCCCAATACCAAACTTAGAGTTTGGATATGGGGGTTTGACACCAAACTTAGAGTTTGGTTGTGGCCTCCCAACACCAAACTTAGAGTTTGACTGTGGGGGCTTTGGTTGACTCTGCTTTGAGAGAAGCTTTTTCTGCTTCCTCTCCATGGATGCAGAGAGAGATCCTTGAGTTGTAAACACAAGGTTGTCCTTATTTAATTGAAGGATCAATTCTCCTTTGTCCACATCAATCACAGCTCTTGCTGTGGCTAGGAAAGGTCTTCCTAGGATGATGGATTCATCCTCTTCCTTTCCAGTATCCAGGACTATGAAATCAGCAGGGATGTCAAGGCCTTCAACCTTTACTAACACGTCCTCTACTTGTCCATAAGCCTGTTTTCTTGAATTGTCTGCCATCTCTAATGAGATTTTAGCAGCTTACACCCCATAGATTCCCAGTTTCTCTATTACAGAGAGGGGCATGAGGTTTATTCCTGAACCAAGGTCACACAAAGACTTAAAGATCATGGTGCCTATGGTACAAGGTATTATGAACTTTCCAGGATCCTGTCACTTCTGAGGCAATGTCAGTTGATCCAGATCACTTAGTTCATTGGTGAACAAGGGAGGTTCATCTTCCCAAGTTTCAATACCAAATAATTTGGCATTTAGCTTCATGATTGCACCAAGAAACTTGGCAGCTTGCTCTTCAGTAACATCCTCATTCTCTTCAGAAGAGGAATACTCATCAGAGCTCATGAATGGCATAAGGAGGTTCAATGGAATTTCTATGGTCTCTAGATGAGTCTCAGATTCCTTAGGTTCCTCAGAGGGAAGCTCCTTATTGATCACTGGATGTCCCAGGAGGTCTTCCTCCTTGGGATTCACGTCCTTCTCCTCTCTTGTGGGTTCGGCCATGGCAATTAATTCAATGGCCTTGCACTCTCTTTTTGGATTCTCTTCTGTATTGCTTGGGAGAGTACTAGGAGGGATTTCAGTGATCCTTTTACTCAGCTGGCCCACTTGTGCTTTCAAATTTCTAATGGAAGACCTTGTTTCATCCATGAAACTCACAGTGGCCTTAGATAGATCAGAGACTAAATTTGCTAAGCTAGATGGATTCTGCTCAGAATTCTCTGTCTGTTGCTGAGTGGATGATGGAAAAGGCTTGCTATTGCTAAACCTATTTCTTCCACCATTATTAAAGCCTTGTTGAGGCTTTTGATCCTTCCATGAGAGATTTGGGTGATTTCTCCATGATGGATTGTAGGTGTTTCCATATGGTTCACCCATGTATTTTAACTCTGCTATTGCAGGGTTCTCAGGATCATAAGCTTCTTCCTCAGAAGATGCCTCTTGAGTACTGTTGGATGTGGCTTGCATTCCATTCAGACTCTGAGAAATCATATTGACTTGTTGAGTCAATATTTTATTCTGAGCCAATATGGCATTCAGAGTATCAATTTCAAGAACTCCCTTCTTCATAGGCGTCCCATTACTCACAGAATTCCTCTCAGAAGTGTACATAAACTAGTTATTAGCAACCATGTCAATGAGTTCTTGAGCTTCTGCAGGCGTTTTCTTTAGGTGAATGGATCCACCTGCAGAAGTATCCAATAATATCTTTGATAGCTCAGATAAACCATCATAGAATATATCCAGGATGGTCCATTCTGAAAGCATGTCAGAAGGACACTTTTTGGTCAGCTGCTTGTATCTTTCCCAAGCTTCATAGAGGGATTCACCTTCTTTCTGTCTGAAGGTTTGAACATCAGCTCTAAGCTTGCTAAGCTTTTGAGGAGGAAAGAACTTGGCTAAGAAAGCCGTGACCAGCTTATCCCAAGAGTTCAGGCTGTCTTTGGGTTGAGAGTCCAACCATATTCTAGCTCTGTCTCTTACAGCAAAAGGGAAAAGCATGAGCCTGTAGACTTCAGGATCTACTCCATTAGTCTTAACAGTATCACAGATCTGCAAGAATTCAGTTAAGAATTGAAAAGGGTCTTCAGATGGAAGTCCATGAAATTTGCAGTTCTGCTGCATCAGAGAAACTAGCTGAGGTTTCAGCTCAAAATTGTTTGCTCCAATGGTAGGAATGGAGATGCTTCTTCCATGTAAATTGGAATTAGGTGCAGTAAAGTCACCAAGCATTCTCCTTGCATTATTGTTGTTGGGTTCGGCTGCCATCTCCTTTACTTGTTCGAAATTTTCAATAAGGTTGTCTCTGGATTGTTGTAATTTAGCTTCTCTTAGTTTTCTCTTCAGAGTCCTTTCAGGTTCTGGATCAGCTTCAACAAGAATGCCTTTTTCTTTGTCCCTGCTCATAAGAAAGAGAAGAGAAAAAGAAAAGAAGAGGAATCTTCTATGTCACAGTAAAGAGGTTTCTTATTGTTAGTAGAAGAAGAAAAGGGATAGGGGTGAAGAAGAATGAAGAATCCAAACACCAAGGTGATGATAGGAGCAGAGATGTGAGATGAAGAGAAGTGTTAGTAGATGAATAAATAAATAGAAGGAGATGAGGGAGAAGGATTTTCGAAAATAATTTTTGAAAAAGAGTTAGTGATTTTCGAAAATAGTTTTTGAAAAAGGTTAGTAGTTTTTCGAAAATTCAAATAAAAAATAAAATAATTAGCCTAATTAAAAAGAAATTTTGAAAAAGAGGGAAGATTTTTTCGAAAATTAGAGAGAGAGAGTTAGTTAGGTAGTTTTGAAAAAGGTAAGAAACAAACAAAAAGTTAGTTAGTTAGTTGAAACAAATTTTGAAAAGATAAGAAGTTAGGAGGTTAGAAAAGATATTTTGCAATCACTTTTTTGAAAAAGGTAAGATAAGAAGATATTTTTGAAAAGATATGATAGAAATTAGTTTTTGAAAAAGATTTGATTTTTAAAGTCTCAATTAATGACTTGATTCACAAGAAATCACAAGATATGATTCTAGAACTTAAAGTTTGAATCTTTCTTAACAAGTAAGTAACAAACTTGAAATTTTTGAATCAAAACATTAATTGATGATGTTATTTTCAAAAATATGATGTAAAATTAAGAAAATGATTTTTGAAAAATATTTTTGAAATTTTCGAAAATAACTAAAAAAATTGAAAAAAGATTTGATTTTTGAAAAAGATTTTGAAAAAGATAAGATTTTTTTAAATTGAAAATTTGATTTGACTCATAAAAACAACTAGATTTTAAAAATTTTTGAAAAAGTCAAATCTAATTTTCGAAATTTTAAGAGAGAAAAAGAGAAAGATTTTTTTTTATTTTTGAATTTTTATGAAGAGAGAGAAAAACAAGAAAAATGATGCAATGCATGAAAGTTATGGATCAAAACAATGAATGCATGCAAGAATGCTATGAATGTCAAGATGAACACCAAGAACACTATGAAGATCATGATGAACATCAAGAACACATTTTTGAAAAATTTTTAATGCAAATAAAACATGCAAGACACCAAACTTAGAATTCTTTAATGCTTAGACATAAAGAATTCAGGAATGCATATGAAAAACAAGAAAAGACACAAAACATGCAAATGCAAAGATCAAACAAGAAGACTTACCAAGAACAACTTGAAGATCATGAAGAACACTATGAATGCATGAATTTTTTTTGAAAAATGCAAGATGAACATGCAATTGACACCAAACTTATAACATGACTCAAGACTCAAACAAGAAACAAAAAAATATTTTTGATTTTTATGATTTTCTAATTTTTTTGTATTTTTTTCGAAAATTATTTGAAAAACAAAAATAAGGATTCCAAAATTTTTAATATGAATTCTAGGAATCTAGCATTCTTAGTCTAAAGCTCCAATCTGAGGGTTAGGCATGGCTTAATAGCCAGCCAAGCTTTAGCATATAACATCAGAGAATATACTGCTCATTACTTATCAAAGTAACTTGCCTCTATGCTGATGGTTTGGAAGCCTCAGTCCAAAAGAATTTAGACATGGCTTTATAGCTAGTCAGGCTTCAACATGCTTCATGAAACACTAGAATTCATTCTTAAAAATTTTGAAGAAAAATATATTTTAGAAAAAAATTTTTTTTTTTAGAAAACAAAGGAGAAACTTTTTAAAGATTTTTGAAAACTTTTTGAAAAGAAAACAAAAAGAAAGTTACCTAATCTGAGCAACAAGATGAACCGTCAGTTGTCCAAACTCGAACAATCCCCGGCAACGGCGCCAAAAACTTGGTGTTGTTGCCGGATCAAACTTGGCACTGATGTTACCGGACCAAAAGCTTGCCGAAAACTCGAACAATCCCCGGCAACGGTGCCAAAAACATGGTATGCGAAATTGTTACTCAGGTTGTGAATTACTGTTCGAAATTGATTCCCTGGTGATGGCTCCAAAAACGGATGCACAGAACCACGGTCTAAACATATCTTCACAACTTCGCATAACTAACCAGCAAGTGCACTGGGTCGTCCAAGTAATAAACCTTACGTGAGTAAGGGTCGATCCCACGGAGATTGTTGGTATGAAGCAAGCTATGGTCACCTTGTAAATCTCAGTCAGGCAGATATAAAATAGTTATGGAGTTTTTGAAATTAATACTAAAATAAGGATAGAAATACTTATGTAAATCATTGGTGAGAATTTCAGATGAGCGTATGGAGATGCATTCATTCCTCTGAACCCCTGCTTTCCTGCTGTCTTCATCCAATCAGTCTTACTCCTTTCTATGGCTGGCTTTGTGTAAGGATGTCACCGGTGCCAATGGCTACTTTCAATCCTCTCGGGAAAATGGTCCAAATGCTTTGTCACAGCACGGCTAATCGTCTGGAGGCATCACCCTTGTCGTTGGTTGCATCCTATTCCTCTCTGTGAAAATGGTCCGATGCGCTGTCACTGCATGGCTAATCATCTTGGAGGTTCTCGATCATACTGGAATAGAATTTACTATCCTTTTGCGTCTGTCACTACGCCCAGCACTCGCGAGTTTGGAGTTCGTCACAGTCATTCAATCCCAGTGTCCTACTCGGAATACCACGGACAAGGTTTAGACTTTCCGGACTCTCATGAATGCCGCCATCAATCTAGCTTATACCACGAAGATTCTGATTAAGAGATCTAAGAGATACTCATTCAATCTAATGTAGAACGGAAGTGGTTGTCAGGCACGCGTTCATAGGAAATGATGATGATTGTCACGTTCATCACATTCAGGTTGAAGTGCGAATGAATATCTTAGAAACTGAATAAGTTGAATTGAATAGAAAACAGTAGTACTTTGCATTAATCCTTGAGGAACAGCAGAGCTCCACACCTTAATCTATGGAGTACAGAAACTCTATCGTTGAAAATACATAAGTGATAATGGAGTTCATTGGTCTCGGCCCCAGAGGGGAACCAGAGTAACCAAGACTACGAATACAATGATAAAAAGTTCTATTTATAATAAACTAGTTACTAGGGTTTACAGAAGTAAGTAATTGATGCATAAATCCACTTCCAGGGCCCACTTGGTGTGTGCTTGGGCTGAGCTTGAAGTCTACACATGGAGAGGTCATTCTTAGAGTTGAACGCCAGCTTTTGTGCCAGTTTGGGCGTTGAACTCCACTTTGCAACTTGTTTCTGGCGCTGGACGCCAGAATTGGGCAGAGAGCTGGCGTTGAACGCCAGTTTGCGTCGTCTAAACTTGGGCAAAGTATGGACTATTATATATTGCTGGAAAGCCCATTTGGAGTCTACTTTCCAATGCAATTGGAAGCGCGCCATTTTGAGTTCTGTAGCTCCAGAAAATC
The DNA here is from genome assembly GCF_059453495.1 of Arachis ipaensis. Taxonomy (NCBI): domain Eukaryota; kingdom Viridiplantae; phylum Streptophyta; class Magnoliopsida; order Fabales; family Fabaceae; genus Arachis; species Arachis ipaensis. The sequence continues at coordinate 67,431,414 of NC_142441.1, forward strand.
CATTTTGAGTGTAGGGAGGTCAGAATCCAACAGCATCAGCAGTCCTTCTTCAACCTCTGAATCTGATTTTTGCTCAAGTCCCTCAATTTCAGCCAGAAAATACCTGAAATCACAGAAAAACACACAAACTCATAGTAAAGTCCAGAAATGTGAATTTAACATAAAAACTAATGAAAACATCCCTAAAAGTAACTAGATTCTACTAAAAACATACTAAAAACAACGCCAAAAAGCGTATAAATTATCCGCTCATCAAAACACCAAACTTAAATTGTTGCTTGTCCCCAAGCAACTGAAAATCAAATAGGATAAAAAGAAGAGAATATACTATAAATTCCAAACTATCAATGAAACATAGCTCCAATCAAATGAGCGGGACTTATAGCTTTTTGCCTCTTGAATAGTTCTGGCATCTCACTTTATTCATTGAGGTTCAGAATGATTGGCATCTATAGGAACTTGGAGTTCAGATAGTGTTATTGATTCTCCTAGTTCAGTATGATGATTCTTGAACACAGCTATTTTATGAGTCTTGGCCGTGGCCCTAAGCACTTTGTTTTCCAGTATTACCACCGGATACATAAATGCCACAGACACAAAATTGGGTGAACCTTTTCAGATTGTGACTCAGCTTTGCTAAAGTCCCCAATTAGAGGTGTCCAGGGTTCTTAAGCACACTCTTTTTTTTTTACTTTGGACCTTGACTTTAACCGCTCAGTCTCAAGTTTTCACTTGACACCTATAACCAGCGAGCATCGACGTGCACACCTGGCTCACGCGTGCGCGCTACATGAAGAAATTTGCAGCGATGCGTGCGCGTACCTGACGCATATGCGTGGATTGGAGTTCTGCAAGATGACGCGTGCACGTGCCTGACGTGTACGTGTGACACGCCAAGATGACCAGCGACGCATACGCGTGACATGCGCGATCTACAAAATTAACAGAAAACGCTGGGGGCGATTTCGGGCCGAGTTTTGACCCAGTTTTTGGCCCAGAAACATAGACTAGAGCCAATAACCATGCAGAGACTGAACACACATTATCATTATCATAGTTTTTAGTTTTAGATCTGAATCTAGAGAGAAACTACTGTTCCTCTAGGTTTTCTGTAACAACCCTGATTTTCGAGTACACGAGATCTTTTCTGAAGACACGGATTTCTCCGGAAGATCAGTAAAGGGAACACCTCTTATATATCATAAAGTATCTCAATCTTCATCATCATTATGTCATCCTTAAGCTAGAACCTTTTCTGAGGCAAGCTCGATAACACAATCACGAAGAACCAAGTTTTTGGATAGTATCGGTTAGGAGTTTTGGTTCTATTTTTCGTAAATAGTCTCTGTTTGACAAACCAGACTTTATTCATGAGAGAAGAGAGATAATAGTATAATATTATCATTATATTAGTATTAGAAGTTGCTTGAAAGACATTATAAGGTTACTTGGTCTGTTTTAGTTAAAAATAGGAAATCGGTTTAACCGGGTTCATAGTTTACTGGTGCAGCTTAGCACCAGCACTCTCTGATGACTTTAGCAATGCTAAGGCCTCATTATACATGTTTTATTCTCATAATAAATATGTTACTAGTGTCATTTATGCTAGTAACTCAGAAAATAATTTTGAGATGTTTTTATAAGTGTTTTGATATATCTAGTTTTAGTAGTTATACACCTGAGATATTTTAATATTATTTTAATCCACCTCCAAGCCAACCAATCACAACTCACCTTACAACCCCAAGACACTTCAAGGCTGGTCATTTACTCCCTTTGGCCGAAATTGAAAGGAGAGAAAAGAGAGAAAAACTTCATGAACACTTAATCTTCAAAGCTTGATTTCTTCTAAACTAAAACTCAAATCAAAATTACAATCCAACCAAAATGATCCTCTCTTCTTTCTCTACATAATCATATGACTTATCAAGACGGAAATCAAGGTGATTTGGCTCCACCATCTCCCTTTTGCTTCGGTTTCAAGGAAACATGCTTAAACATGTGTTTTCTTGATGTTCTTCATTAAGAATCATACTTAGCTTGACTTGTGAGCCGAGAAACGTTAATTTTCAGCAAGTCTAAGGTGAGATATCCCTTATTAATGTGCTGAGAGAGATTTGGCCAGTTGAGGGTTTGTGGATTTAATGTTGTTCTTGATGTGATTTAGGAGGAAAAAGTGCTTACGGACCACCTAAGAACATAACCGAATTAGGAGCAGCAAAACCAGGTAGGTTTTGGTAAAATTAATCTTGATTAATTGTTTTTGAGTTGTGTGATAATGATATGGTTTGGTTATGCTTGAAATTGATTCTTTATATGAGTGATTCTTGTTGAAATTTTGGTGAAAGTTTGATGAAATTCAAGGTATGAATTTGTGTTCTTGGAGCTGCTGGAAAAACAAAACCCTAGGCCTAAATCGAGGTTCAATTTGTGTTAAAATCAAATAGAAAATATGGGGTTTTGGTGGCTACTAATTTATTTTGAATTATGGTAAAAATCGGTTGCTGAAAAGATTGAAAAACGGGTAAAAACAGAGAAAGAATCTGAAGAATTTACGAAGAACATGAAGAACACTTTGAGTGTGATGAATAATAATTAACAATAGGTTTTAGATCCTTAAAATGGCAAGGAAGTAAAAATTTTGGTGTTTAAGGGGTTATTTGGTAGTTTCAAAAAGTTAGGGTGGTTAAAGTAGAAATATTAAAAGTTACGGGTGGTAAAAAGTGAATTTTAAAGGTTAAAAGTAAAAGGTAAGTTAATTTTTAAAAATTAATGATAAAATAATAAATAATAATAAAATATTAAATAATAATATTTAATTAAAAATAATATTTTAATAAAAATAATAAAATAATGCGAAAAGGTAGTTTTCTGTAAAAGTTTTAGAAAGACAACTTTAAGCGCAGAATCTTATAATTACCTTCATAAAACACTTAGGGAGTGGTAAGAACATATTAGTGAGGCAAAGATAAAGGAAAGATATAAAGTTAAAGAAAAGATAAAAACTAAAGAAAAGTCTGTAAAGTTCTAATAACAGAAAATCAGACAGAGATTAGTGAACGAACTAGGGCAACATAGTTAGTCCTTGAATTGCGACTAGGGATAGGTATTATATGAAAAGTTAAACTGTTTCAGTATAGACTTAATGAACCTATACTTGGGACAGGCTAACTATTCATATCGAAATTTACATAAGCTTCAAATACATATGTTAAACAGAGTAATCAAAACAGAGTAAAGAGATATAGAGGAAAGATTAACCAGAGCAGAGCAAAGAGACAAAGAGAAAAGAGTAATATAACAAAGCGAATAGAGGAAAAGAGTATAAAAATAAAGAGTTAAGCCTTGTGGCATAATATTCTATTGTATGTTCATGTGCTGCGTTTCCATTGGCCCTAGAGGTCTTGTAGGCCCAAGTTCACCTACAGTGAGTTGTTATTCCTGTAGGCCGAAGTTCACCTACAGTGAATATCAATTGTGTAGCTCAGGGTGTTGCTTCTGTAGGCCGAAGTTCACCTACAGAGAGTTACCATTTCTGTAAGCCGAAGTTCACCTATAGAAAGTTGTTTTGTTGTGTTTAGATTATTCCTGTAAGCCGAAGTTCACTTACAGGGGCACTATTTCTGTAAGCCGAAGTTCACTTACAGAGGTGCCATTTCTGTAGGCCGAAGTTCACCTACAGAAAGTTGTTCTGTTGTGTTTAGACTATTCCTGTAAGCCGAAGTTCACTTATGGGAGTGCTGCTTCTGTAGGCCGAAGTTCACCAACAGAGATAAAGCCATATCTAGGACTAGTTCCTGGTTAATGTCGGGATGCAGAGTGTAAACCGACACGTGAGCTCATGGCCTGCATAGGACAGACATGTATCATACTTGGTTGTGCATTTCTTCTGTTATGATTGTTGCATGAATGTATGATGTCCTTGTTTGTATTCTATTCTCTGTGTTTGTGTTGTTTTCTTGTATTCTTCTGTTTGTGTTATGCTATCTGTGTTCTCTATCTTCTCTATTTATCTGTATCTTCTATTTACTGCTTTCTGTATTCTGCTATTTGCCTGCTAAACAACACAGAATTAATGAACTTAACTAATAACCCCGGTCCTACTAAGAACTCTCCAGTTCTTTCCCCTTCTTTCTCCTTTCCCCTCAGACGGGAGCAAGAGTACCCCTCCGTAGTTCGTTGATGATCGTTCCGCAAAGAGGATTCTGCTCTAGGTAGTCTTCTGAGTCTAGAGTGAACTTTGTTACCTGTTTATATGTATATACTGTGAGGCCAGCCAACGTTTGCACCCCGTTTGTACACGAACTTTAACCTAAATCCTGTATACGAGACTCTTGTTATGTGGCTACTTGATGAGGTACTAGGGAGACGTCATATGGCAATGTTGATCGTGCAGAGGAGTCGTAGATAATGTTCCATCTTTTGATGATGTTCCACCTGACTTGAGTTTTGAAGACTTAGAACGTACTAACCCTCGCTTTAGTAGTTTAGAGGGACTAGGTGAGTATAGAGTCTAGGCTAGCCTGGGTGCCAGCTTAGGGACTTCTTGAACAGGTCAGGGCCTGGGATGTTGTATGTATATATATGTATATAGTTATTATCTAGCTATACCTAGGGGTGTTCTAACTAAAAGTCTACACTCTGATATAGGCTGGATCACTGAATGTTGTTAGCTACTTGTGATGTATTTATGTGTGGTTGTTTATAACTGTTTTATCTGTTATCAGTTGGGAGTTGATTATGAATGATTCCGTCTATTAACCCAAACGTTTTAAAAAAAAAGTAGCTCGCAAAATAACTACGCTTTTAACAATGATTCAGGCTCATATAATATATAATAGATAATAATTAGGAAGACACGTTGGTAGCGCTCAGTTTCTAGTATGATCATGACATACCAGAAATTGGGTCATTACAATTTGGTATCAGAGTAGTTCGTTTCCAGTAGAGCCTGGGGAGTGGACTGACTATGCTTTACTGCATACTCTGCTTGTGTGTCTCATGCTGTTAGGGTATCTTTAAGATACATTTGGCATGAATGTCTATGAGCGCTCATTTTGGGAATGTTCGTGCTTAACTTGAGATATTAAGACTGATCACCTTAATGTTGATTGTTTGGTGCGGATAAGACCTCAATGACTGTGAATAGGCATGGTTTAATCGAGCTCCGAACGATGAATCGACATGAGCCACAGCTATCTTCATAGCTGTTAAGATCTTCATGGCTATGGCTGTATGAGATTTGGATGTTGTTAGGAATGGACCTATCTCTTCGTTAGGATGGCTTGATGGAAACAGACCGCTTGAAGAAGGATTCTTGCATGCGGCTGAAATTTTGAGGGCAAAATTTTCTTTTAGGAGGGTAGAATGTAACAACCCTGATTTTTGAGTACGCGAGATCTTTTCTGAAGGCACGGATTTCTCCGGAAGATCGGTAAAGGGAACACCTCTTATATATTATAAAGTATCTCAATCTTCATTGTCATTATGTCATCCTTAAGCTAGAACCTCTTCTGAGGCAAGCTCGATAATGCAATCATGAAGAACCTAGTTTTTGGATCGTATCAGTTAGGAGTTTTGGTTCTATTTTTCGTAAATAGTATCTGGTTGACGAACCGGACTCGATTCATGAGAGAAGAGAGATAATATCATTATATTAGTATTAGAAGTTGCTTGAAAGATATTATAAGGTTACTTGGTCTGTTTTAGTTAAAAACAGGAAATCGGTTTAACAGGGTTCACAGTTTACTGGTGCAGCTTAGCACCAGCACTCTCTGATGACTTTAGCAATGCTAAGGCCTCATTATACATGTTTTATTCTCATAATAAATATGTTACTAGTATCATTTATGCTAGTAGCTCAGAAAATAATTTTTAGACATGTTTTTATAAGTGTTCTGATATATCTAGTTTTAGTAGTTATACACCTGAGATATTTTAATATTATTTTAATCCACCTCCAAGCCAACCAATCACAACTCACCTTACACTCCCAAGACACTCCAAGGCTGGTCATTTACTCCCTTTGGCCTAAATTGAAAGGAGAGAAAAGAGAGAAAACTTCATGAACACTTAATCTTCAAAGCTTGATTTCTTCTAAACTAAAACTCAAATCAAAATTACAATCCAACCAATATGATCCTCTCTTCTTTCTCTACATAATCATATGACTTATCAAGGTTGGAATCAAGGTGAGTTGGCTGCACCATCTCCCTTTTGCTTCGGTTTCAAGGAAACATGCTTAAACATGTGTTTTCTTGATATTCTTCCTTAGAAATCATGCTTAGCTTGACTTGTGAGCTAAGAAACATTAATTTTCAGCAAGTCTAAGGTGAGATATCCCTTCCTAACATGTTGAGAGAGATTTGTCCGGTTGAGGGTTTGTGGATTTAAAGTTGTTCTTGATATGATTTAGGTGGAAAAAGTGCTTAAGGACCACCTAAGAACATAACCAAATTAGGAGCAGCAAAACCAGGTAGCGTTTGGCAAAATTAATCCTGATTAATTGTTTTTGAGTTTTGTGATTATGATATGGTTTGGTTATGCTTGAAATTGATTGTTTATATGAGTGATTCTTGTTGAAATTTTGGTGAAAATTTTATGAAATTCAAGCTATGAATTTGTGTTCTTGAAGCTGCTGGAAAAATGAAACCCTAGGCCTAAATTGAGGTTCAATTTGTGTTAAAATAAAGTAGAAAAGATGGGGTTTTGGTGGGTGCTAATTTATTTTGAATTATGGTAAAAATCGGTTGCTGAAAAGATTGAAAAACGGGTAAAAACAGAGAAAGAATCTGAAGAATTTATGAAGAACACGAAGAACACTTTGAGTGTGATGAAGAATAATTAAGAACAGGCTTTAGATCCTTAAAAGGGCAAGGATGTAAAAATTTTGGTGTTTAAGGGGTTATTTGGTAGTTTCCAAAAGTTAGGGTGGTTAAAGTAGAAATATTAAAAGTTACGGGTGGTAAAAAGTGAATTTTAAAGGTTAAAAGTAAAAGGTAAGTTAATTTTTGAAAATTAATGATAAAATAATAAATAATAATAAAATATTAAATAATAATATTTAATTAAAAATAATATTTTAATAAAAATAATAAAATAATGCGAAAAAGGCAGTTTTCTGTAAAAGCTTTAGAAAGACAACTTTAAGCGCAGAATCTTATAATTACCTTCATAAAACACTTAGGGAGTGGTAAGAACATGTTAGTGAGGCAAAGATAAAGGAAAGATATAAAGTTAAAGAAAAGATAAAAACTAAAGAAAAGTCTGTAAAGTTCTAATAACAGAAAATCAGACAGAGATTAGTAAACGAACTAGGGCAACATAGTTAGTCCTTGAATTGCGACTAGGGATAGGTATTATATGAAAAGTTAAACTATTTCAGTATAGACTTAATGAACCTATACTTGGGACAGGCTAACTATTCATATCGAAATTTACATAAGCTTCAAATACATATGTTAAACAGAGTAATCAAAATAGAGTAAAGAGATATAGAGGAAAGAGTAACCAGAGCAGAGCAAAGAGGCAAAGAAAAAAGAGTAATATAACAAAGCGAATAGAGAAAAAGAGTATAAAAATAAAGAGTTAAGCCTTGTGGCATGATATTCTATTGTATGTTCATCCGTTGCTTTTCCATTGGCCCTAGAGGTCCTGTAGGTCCATGTTCACCTACAGTGAGTTGTTATTCCTGTAGGACGAAGTTCACCTACAGTGAATATCAATTGTGTAGCTTAGGGTGTTACTTCTTGTAACGACCCAATTTCTGGTACGTCATGATCATACTAGAAACTGAGCGCTACCAACTTGTCTACCTAATTATTATCTATTATTTATTATATGAGCCTTATTCGTTGTTAAAAGCGTAATTATTTTACGAGGTACTTTTTTTTAAAAAACATTTGGATTAGCAAACAGTATCATTCATAATCAATTCACAACAGATAATATATAAAACAATTATAAACAACCACACATAAATACATCACAAGCAGTTGACAATATTCGGTGATCCAGGCTTTATTAGAGTATAGACTTTTAGTTAGAACACCCCTAGACATAGCTAGATAATAACTATATACATATATACATACAACATCCCAGGTCCTGACCTGTTCAAGAAGTCCCTAAGCTGGCACTCAGGCTAGCCTAGACTCTATACTCACCTAGTCCCTCTAAACTACTAAAGCTAGGGAAAGTACGTTCTAGGTCTTCAAAACTTAAGTCAGGTGGATCGTCATCAAAAGGTGGAAGGTCGTCTACTAATCCTCTGCACGATCATATGTCATCAAAGAGCGTCTCTCAAGTACTTCATCGAGTGGCCACATAACAGCAACATCGTACGGAGGACTTAGGTTAAAGTTTGTAGATAAGCAAGGTGCAGATGTTGGCTGGTCTCACAGTATATACATATAAACAGAAACGGAGTTCACTCTAGACTCAGCAGACTACCTAGAGCGGAATCCTTTTTGTGAACGGTCGTCAATGAACTACGGAAGGGTACTCATGCTTCCATCTGAAGGGGGAAGGGAGAGAGAGGGGGTAAGAACTGGGGAGTTCTTAGTAGGGTCGGGGTTATTAGTTAAGTTCATTAATTTGGGGTCGATTAGCAGACAAATAACATAATATAGCGAAGCAGAAAATAGAAAATAAAGATAGAAAGAGAAAGTAGAGACAACAGAAAGCAGAACACAAACAAAAGAATACAAGAAAATAAAACACAGAAATAACATGCAAGCAGACAAACATAAAGAAATAGACCACACTCAGAAAGGAGTGCAACAGAGAATGATGTGCAGACAAGAATGATGCATGTCTAGTCCTAGTGCAGGTAATGAGCTCATCTGTCGGTTACTAACCCGCTCCCGACGTTATCCAGCAACCTCTGTCTGGATAAGGCTTTCCTATTGGCTATATCTCTGTGTACAGGAAATAACCCCTCTGCCACCACAGGGTCCACTGCACGCAGGAAATAACACATCTGCCACTGCAGGGATGTATGCCGACACACCTTCTGTATACAGAAAATAACCCCTCTACCACTACAGAATTGGAACAGGTGGTCACGGTACTTCTGTAGCAGGAAATAACCCCTCTGCCTTACAGAAATAAAATATGGACCTGTACCGTAGGAAAGCGTTCTCAATGGTCGCATCACTATCTATCTGACTGCCTTCACGCAGTAGATCATCATACAAGTATATCCGGCGTTGCCTTAGCGCAACAAATGAATAAACACATCTCTTGGGCCTACAGAAATAGCACTCCCGTAAGTGAACTTCGGCTTACAGGGATAGTCTAAACACAACACAACAACTTTCTGTAGGTGAACTTCGGCCTACAGAAATAACACCTCTGTAAGTGAACTTCGGCTTACAGGTATCACAACTCTCTGTAGGTGAACTTCGGCCTACAGGAGCAACACCCTGAGATACACAATTGATATTCACTGCAGGTGAACTTCGGCCTACAGGAATAACAACTCACTGTAGGTGAACTTGGGCCTACAGGACCTCTAGGGCCAATGGAAAAGCAGCAGATGAACATCCAACAGAACATCATGCTACAAGGCTTAACTCTTTATTCTTATACTCTTCTCTTTATATCTCTTTACTCTATTCTGGTTTCTCTTTCTTCTGTATCTCTTTACTCTGTTTTAATTACTCTGTTATCTGTATCCCTTTTCTCTTCTCTGATTACTCTTTTCATCTGTATCTATATTATTCTTTTTTCTCTTTATCTCTTTACTTTACTCTGGTTACTCTATTTTCTGTGTTTCTCTACTCTGCTCTGATTTCTCTGTTTAAAGTATGTATTTAAAGCTTATGTAAATTTCGGTATGAATAGTTAGTCTGTCCCAAGTATAGGTTCATTAAGTCTATACTGAAATAGTTTAACTTTTCATATAATACCTAACCCTAGTCGCAACTCAAGTACTAACTAAGTTGCCCTAGTTCGTTCACTAGTCTCTGTCTGTTTTTCTGTCATTAAAATTTTACAGACTTTATCTTTGGTTTTTATCTCTCTTTTAACTTTTTATCTTTCCTTTATCTTTGCCTCACTAATATGTTTTTACCACTTCCTAAGTGTTTTATGAAGGTAATTATGAGATTCTGCGCTTAAAGTTGTCTTTCTAAAGCTTTTACAGAAAACTGCCTTTTTCGCATTATTTTATTATTTTTATTAAAATATTATTTTTAATTAAATATTATTATTTAATATTTTATTATTTTTTATTATTTTATCATTAAATTTTCAAAAATTAACTTACTTTTACTTTTAACCTTTAAAATTCACTTTTTACCACCCGTAACTTTTAATATTTCTACTTTTACCACCCTAACTTTCAGAAATTACCAAATAACCCCCCAAACACCAAATTAATTACTTCCTTGCCCTTTTATGAATCAAAAAGGTGTTCTTCATTGTTCTTCATCACACTCAAAGTGTTCTTCATGTTCTTCATAAATCCTTCAGATTCCTTCTCTGTTTTTACCCGTTTTTCAGTCTTTTCAACAACTGATTTTTACTATAATTCATAATAAATTAGCAACCACTAAAACCCCATCTTTTCTACATGATTTCAACACAAATTGAACCTCAATTTAAGCTTAGGGTTTCGTTTTTCCAGCTGCCCAAGAACATGAACTTTAAAGCTTGAATTTCATCAAATTTCATCAAAATTTCACCAAATTTTCACCAAGAATCAATCATATATGCAACCAATTTTTAGCACAGCCAATTTATACAACATTCACACAACTCAAACACAAATAATCAAGATTAATTTTGTGACACCCTACCTGGTTTTACTGCTCCTAATTCGATTAAACTTTCAGGTGGTCCTTAAGCACTTTTTCCTCCTAAATCACATCAAGAAAACACATATTTAACCATGTTTTCTTGAAATTCAAAAGAGAGATGGTGCAGCCAACTCACCTTGACTCCAGCCTTGATAAGTCATATGATCATGTAGAGAAAGAAGAGAGGATCATTTTGGTCGGATTGGAATTTTGATTTGAGTTTTAGTTCAGCAGAAATCAAGCTTTGAGGATTTGGAACTAAGAACTTTTCTCTCTTTTTCTCTCTTGAGAATTTCGGCCACAAGGTGAAAATGAACCAGCCTTGGGGATTTTGGGGGTGTAGGGTGAGTTGTGATTGGTTGGCTTGGAGGTGGATTAAAATAATATTAAAATATCTCAGGTGTATAACTACTAAAACTAGATGTATCGGAACACTTGTAAAAACATCTCTAAAAATTATTTTCTGAGCTACTAGCATAAATGACACTAGTAACATATTTATTATGAGAATAAAACATGAATAATGAGGCCTTAGCATTGCTAAAGTCATCAGAGAGTGCTGGTGCTAAGCTGCACCAGTAAATTGTGAACCTGGTTAAACCAGTTTTCTGTTTTTAACTAAAACAGACCAGGTAACCTTATAATATCATTCAAGCATTTTCTAATACTAATATAATGATAATATTATACTATTATCTCTCTCCTCTCATGAATCGAGTCTGTTTCGTCAAACAGAGACTATTTACGAAAATCAGAATCAAAACTGCCAACCGATACGGTTCAAAAACTAGGTTCTTCGTGACCGCGTTATCGAGCTTGTCTCAGAAGAAGTTTTAGCTTAAGGATGAAATAATGACAATGAGGATCGAGATACTTGTTGATACAAAAGAGGTATTCCCTTTACTGATCTTTTGGCGAAATCCGTGCCTTCGGAAAAGATCTCGCATACTCAAAAATCAGGGTTGTTACATTCTACCCTCCTAAAAAAAATTTTGTCCTCAAAATTTCAGCCGCATGCAAGAATCCATCTTCAAGAAGTCTATTTCCTTCAAGCCATCCTGACGAAGAGATCGGATCGTTACTTACAGCATCTAAATATCAAATAGCCATGGCCATGTAGATCATAACAGCTATAAGAATAGTTGTGCCTTTCACGAATTTGTCGTTCGGAACTCGATTAAACCATGCCTATTCATAGTTATTGAGGCCTTATCCGCACCAAACAATCAATATTAAGGTGATTAGTCTTAATATCTCAAGCTACGCATGAACATTCCCAAAATGAGCACTCATAGACATTCATGCCAAATGTATCTTGAAAATACCCTAACAGCATGAGACACACAACAGAGTATGAAATGAAGCATAGTCAGTCCACTCCCCAGGCTCTACTAGGAACGAACTGCTCTGATACCAAATTGTAACGACCCAATTTCTGGTACGTCATGATCATACTAGAAACTGAGCGCTACCAACTTGTCTACCTAATTATTATCTATTATTTATTATATGAGCCTTATTCGTTGTTAAAAGCGTAGTTATTTTACGAGGTACTTTTTTTTTAAAAAAACGTTTGGATTAGCAAACAGTATCATTCATAATCAATTCACAACAGATAATATATAAAACAATTATAAACAACCACACATAAATACATCACAAGCAGTTGAAAATATTCGGTGATCCAGCCTTTATTAGAGTATAGACTTTTAGTTAGAACACCCCTAGACATAGCTAGATAATAACTATATACATATATACATACAACATCCCAGGTCCTGACCTGTTCAAGAAGTTCCTAAGCTGGCACCCAGGCTAGCCTAGACTCTATACTCACCTAGTCCCTCTAAACTACTAAAGCGAGGGAAAGTACGTTCTAGGTCTTCAAAACTCAAGTCAGGTGGATCGTCATCAAAAGGTGGAAGGTCGTCTACTAATCCTCTGCACGATCATATGTCATCAAAGAGTGTCTCTCAAGTACTTCATCGAGTGGCCACATAACAGCAACATCGTACGGAGGACTTAGTTTAAAGTTTGTAGATAAGCAAGGTGCAGACGTTGGCTGGTCTCACAGTATATACATATAAACAGAAACAGAGTTCACTCTAGACTCAGCAGACTACCTAGAGCGGAATCCTTTTTGCGAACGGTCGTCAATGAACTACGGAAGGGTACTCATGCTTCCATCTGAAGGGGGAAGGGAGAGAGAAGGGGTAAGAACTGGGGAGTTCTTAGTAGGGTCGGGGTTATGAGTTAAGTTCATTAATTTGGGGTCGATTAGCAGACAAATAACATAATATAGCGAAGCAGTAAATAGAAAATAAAGATAGAAAGAGAAAGTAGAGACAACAGAAAGCAGAACACAAACAAAAGAATACAAGAAAATAAAACACAGAAATAACATGCAAGCAGACAAACATAAAGAAATAGACCACACTCAGAAAGGAATGCAACAGAGAATGATGTGCAGACAAGAATGATGCATGTCGAGTCCTAGTGCAGGTAATGAGCTCATCTGTCGGTTACTAACCCGCTCCCGACGTTATCCAGCAACCTCTGTCTGGATAAGGCTTTCTTATTGGCTATACCCCTGTGTACAGGAAATAACCCCTCTGCCACCATAGGGTCCACTGCACGCAGGAAATAACACATCTGTCACTGCAGGGATGTATGCCGACACACCTTCTGTATACAAGAAATAACCCCTCTGCCACTACAGAAATGGAACAGGTGGTCACGGTACTTCTGTAGCAGGAAATAACCCCTCTGCCTTACAAAAATAAAATATGGATCTGTACCGCAGGAAAGCGTTCTCAGTGGTCGCACCACTATCTATCTGACTGCCTTCACGCAGTAGATCATCATACAAGTATATCCGGCATTGCCTTAGCGCAACAAATGAATAAACACATCTCTTGGGCCTACAGAAATAGCACTCCCGTAAATGAACTTTGGCTTACAGGGATAGTCTAAACACAACACAACAACTTTCTGTAGGTGAACTTCGGCCTACAAAAATAACACCTCTGTAAGTGAACTTCGGCTTACAGAAATGGCACCCCTGTAAGTGAACTTCGGCTTACAGGTATCACAACTCTCTGTAGGTGAACTTCGGCCTACAGGAGCAACACCCTGAGATACACAATTGATATTCACTGCAGGTGAACTTCGGCCTACAGGAATAACAACTCACTGTAGGTGAACTTGGGCCAACAGGACCTCTAGGGCCAATGGAAAAGCAGCAGATGAACATCCAACAGAACATCATGCTACAAGGCTTAACTCTTTATTCTTATACTCTTCTCTTTATATCTCTTTACTCTGTTCTGGTTTCTCTTTTCTCTGTATCTCTTTACTCTGTTTTAATTACTCTGTTATCTGTATCCCTTTTCTCTTCTCTGATTACTCTTTTCATCTGTATCTATATTATTCTTTTTCTCTTTATCTCTTTACTTTACTCTGGTTACTCTATTTTCTGTGTTTCTCTACTCTGCTCTGATTTTTCTGTTTAAAGTATGTATTTAAAGCTTATGTAAATTTCGGTATGAATAGTTAGTCTGTCCCAAGTATAGGTTCATTAAGTCTATACTGAAACAGTTTAACTTTTCATATAATACCTAACCCTAGTCGCAACTCAAGTACTAACTAAGCTGCCCTAGTTCGTTCACTAGTCTCTGTCTGTTTTTCTGTCATTAAAATTTTACAGACTTTTTCTTTGGTTTTTATCTCTTCTTTAACTTTTTATCTTTCCTTTATCTTTGCCTCACTAATATGTTTTTACCACTTCCTAAGTGTTTTATGAAGGTAATTATGAGATTCTGCGCTTAAAGTTGTCTTTCTAAAACTTTTACAGAAAACTGTCTTTTCTGCATTATTTTATTATTTAATATTTTATTATTTTTTATTATTTTATCATTAAATTTTCAAAAGTTAACTTACTTTTACTTTTAACCTTTAAAATTCACTTTTTACCACCCGTAACTTTTAATATTTCTACTTTTACCACCCTAACTTTCAGAAATTACCAAATAACCCCCCAAACACCAAATTAATTACTTCCTTGCCCTTTTATGAATCAAAAAGGTGTTTTTCATTGTTCTTCATCACACTCAAAGTGTTCTTCATGTTCTTCATAAATTCTTCGGATTCCTTCTCTGTTTTTACCCGTTTTTCAATCTTTTCAACAACCGATTTTTACTATAATTCATAATAAATTAGCAGCCACTAAAACCCCATCTTTTCTACATGATTTCAACACAAATTGAACCTCAATTTAAGCTTAGGGTTTTGTTTTTCCAGCATCCCAAGAACATGAACTTTAAAGCTTGAATTTTATCAAATTTCATCAAAATTTCACCAAATTTTCACCAAGAATCAATCATATATGCAACCAATTTTTAGCACAGCCAATTTATACAACATTCACACAACTCAAACACAAATAATCAAGATTAATTTCGTGACACCCTACCTGGTTTTGCTGCTCCTAATTCGATTAAACTTTCAGGTGGTCCTTAAGCACTTTTTCCTCCTAAATCACATCAAGAAAACACATATTTAACCATGTTTTCTTGAAACCGAATCAAAAGAGAGATGGTGCAGCCAACTCACCTTTATTCCAGCCTTGATAAGTCATATGATCATGTAGAGAAAGAAGAGAGGATCATTTTGGTCGGATTGGAATTTTGATTTGAGTTTTAGTTCAGCAGAAATCAAACTTTGAAGATTTGGAACTAAGAACTTTTCTCTCTTTTTCTCTCTTGAGAAATTCGGCCACAAGGTGAAAATGAACCAGCCTTGGGGGTTTTGGGGGTGTAGGGTGAGTTGTGATTGGTTGGCTTGGAGGTGGATTAAAATAATATTAAAATATCTCAGGTGTATAACTACTAAAACTAGATGTATCGGAACACTTGTAAAAACATCTCTAAAAATTATTTTCTGAGCTACTAGCATAAATGACACTAGTAACATATTTATTATGAGAATGAAACATGAATAATGAGGCCTTAGCATTGCTAAAGTCATCAGAGAGTGCTGGTGCTAAGCTGCACCAGTAAATTGTGAACCCGGTTAAACCGGTTTTCTATTTTTAACTAAAACAGACCAGGTAACCTTATAATATCATTCAAGCATTTTCTAATACTAATATAATGATAATATTATACTATTATCTCTCTCCTCTCATGAATCGAGTCCAGTTCGTCAAACAGAGACTATTTACGAAAATCAGAATTAAAACTGCCAACCGATACGGTTCAAAAACTAGGTTCTTCGTGACCGCGTTATCGAGCTTGCCTCGGAAGAGGTTCTAGTTTAAGGATGACATAATGACAATGAGGATCGAGATACTTGTTGATACAAAAGAGGTATTCCCTTTACTGATCTTCTGGCAAAATCCGTGCCTTCGGAAAAGATCTCGCATACTCGAAAATCAGGGTTGTTACACTTTTGTAGGCTGAAGTTCACCTATAGAGAGTTGCCATTTCTGTAAGCCGAAGTTCACCTACAGAAAGTTGTTTTTTTGTGTTTAGATTATTCATGTAAGCCGAAGTTCACTTACAGGGCCCTATTTCTGTAAGCCGAAGTTCACTTACAGAGGTGCCATTTCTGTAGGCCAAAGTTCACCTACAGAAAGTTGTTCTATTGTGTTTAGACTATTCTTGTAAGCCGAATTTCACTTATGGGGGTGCTATTTCTGTAGGCCGAAGTTCACCTACAGAGATAAAGCCATATCTAGGACTAGTTCCTGGGTAATGGCGGGATGCAGGGTGTAAACCGACACGTGAGCTCATGGCCTGCATAGCACAGACATGCATTATACTTGGTTGTGCATTTCTTCTATTATGATTGTTGCATGAATGTATGATTTCCTTGTTTGTATTCTATTTTCTGTGTTTGTGTTATTTTCTTGTATTCTTCTGTTTGTGTTATGCTATCTGTTTTCTCTATCTTCTCTATTTATCTGTATCTTCTATTTACTGCTTTCTGTATTCTGCTATTTGCCTGCTAATCAACTCGGAATTAATGAACTTAACTAATAACCCCGGCCCTACTAAGAACTTCCGAGTTCTTACCCCTTCTCTCTCCTTTCCACTCAGACGGGAGCAAGAGTACCCCTCCGTAGTTCGTTGATGATCGTTCTACAAAGAGGATTCCGCTCTAGGTAGTCTTCTGAGTCTAGAGTGAACTCTGTTGCCTGTTTATATGTATATATTGTAAGATCAGCCAACATTTGCACCCCGTTTGTACACGAACGTTAACCTAAATCATGTGTACGAGACTCTTGTTATGTGCCTACTTGATGAGGTACCATGGAGACGTCATATGGCAATGTTGATCGTGCAGAGGAGTAGTAGATAATGTTCCATCTTTTGATGACATTCCACCTGACTTGAGTTTTGAAGACTTAGAACGTACTGACCCTCGCTTTAGTAGTTTAGAGAGACTAGGTGAGTATAGAGTCTAGGCTAGCCTGGGCGCCAGCTTAGGGACTTCTTGAACAGGTCTGGGTCTGGGATGTTGTATGTATATATATATATGTATATAGTTATTATCTAGCTATACCTAGGGGTGTTCTAACTAAAAGTCTATACTCTGATAAAGGCTGGATCACTGAATGTTGTTAGCTGCTTGTGATGTATTTATGTGTGGTTGTTTATAACTGTTTTATCTGTTATCAGTTGTGAGTTGATTATGAATGATTCCGTCTATTAACCCAAACATTTTCAAAAAAAAAAAGTACCTCACAAAATAACTACGCTTTTAACAACGATTCAGGCTCATATAATAAATAATAGATAATAATTAGGAAGACACGTTGGTAGCGCTCAGTTTCTAGTATGATCATGACGTACCAGAAATTGGGTCGTTACATTTTCTTTTACATTCATAATTTTATAGTTTATTGCTTTTGCTTGGATATTGAGAAGGATCACTACCTCCGTTGAAGTCTCCATTATTCTAGTTTGCTTTCTCATTTCTTTACTCTTTAGATTGTTTGTTAACCCTATTTGGATAAGTATGTTGCATTTTAGAATTTATTAATACAGAGAATTACTTTTTCCTTTAATTAATTTTCAATCCCTATTTTATTTAATTTATCATGTCTTCTTCTTATATTTTTATGAGTGTTATATTTATGTCAATGGAGTAGATTCCCTACTTGACATGGGGGTTGATTAAGAGGAGACACTTGAGTTGGAATGCTCAAGTGACTAGTTAAATTGGAAGTTGTTGGCTAACTCTATATTTACTAATGCTAGACCTTCCCAAGGGAGAGGACTAGGATTTGCAAATAAGAGTTAGCTTAATCACTTGACTTTCCTTTATTTAGTAAGGGTTAACTAAGTGAAAACAACAACCACTTTATACTACACTTGAGAGAATTCCAACAAGGATAGAACTTCCAATTAATCATTCCCCCAGTCAAGGTTTTTTATTTTAATTAATATAAACGTTTTCTAATTTTCATTGTGCTATTTTTACAATTATTTATTTTTCTGTCATTCAACTCTAAAAATCTCTCGGAAAACTCCTGATTAATAAGATAGCACCCTTTTGTCAACTCATTGGGAGACGACCTGGGATTCATACTCCCAGTATTTTTTATTCTAATTTTTGTGACAACCCTTCTAAATTGATGAGCGGATTTTAGCTGGTTAAGAACTATACTCACAACGTATTTCTATATTAATTTCTTAATCGGTCAGTTTCCGCCACCCATCAATGCCACAAACACTTAACTAGGTGAACCCTTTCAGATTGTGATTCAGATTTGCTAGAATCCCCAGATAGAAGTGTCCAGAGTTCTTAAGCACACTCTTTTTGCTTTGGATCACGACTTTAACTGCTCAATCTCAAGCTTTGTACTTGACACCTTCACACCACAAGCATATAGTTAGGGATGGCTTGGTTGAGCCGCTTAGGCCAAGAATTTTGTTTCTTTTAGGCCTTCATAACCATTGATGCTCAAAGCCTTCAATCCTTTTACCCTTGCCTTTTAGTTTAAAGGGTTATTGGCTTTTTTTGCTTTTTATCTCTTTTTTTTTCGCATGCAATTGTTTTTCTTTTTATTGCATCTTGCTTTTTGCTGCTTTTTCTTGCTTCAAGAAGTTTAAAGGGTTATTGGATTTTTCTGCTTTTTATCTCTTTTTTTCACATGCAATTGTTTTTCTTTTTATTGCATCTTGCTTTTTGCTGCTTTTTCTTGCTTCAAGAATCAATTTCTTTTGATTTTTCAGATTACCAATAATACTTCTCCTTTTTCATCATTCTTTCAAGAGCCAAAATTCTTAATTCCAATTTCAAATATGCACTGTTCATTCATACATTCAAAAAATAAAAACAATGCCACCACATCAAAATATTTGACTATTCTTATTATATAACTCGAAGATTCATGCATCTTAATTTTCTTTTTCAATTAAAAATTTTTCTTTTAAGCAACGTGAGAGATGCATGGAATATTTCATAACTTTAAGACATAAAGACAGATGATCATGCACTAGAAACAGACAATAAAACAAAACACATGGAAAACAGAAAATAAAATAAACAACAGGGGAGTAAAGGGAACGAATCCACCTTAGTGATGGCGGCTACTACTCCTTTTGGAGGATCCAATAGAGTGCTTAATTTTCTCTATGTCATGCGCTTGCCTCTGTTGCTCCTCCCTCATGGTTCTTTGATATTCTCTTGTCTCATGGAGGATGGTGGACTGCTCTTGGTAGTCTAACTTCAGCTGATCCACATTTGAACTCCACTCTTTCAGAGAGGTATTCAGTTGATCCCAAAAAAATTTTGGGGAGTAAAATATATCCCTTAAGGCATCTCAGGGATTTCCTATTAAGGTTGCTCCACATGCTCTTGCAGTGGCTGATAGTGGCAGAAATCGACCAGTTAAGAAATTTAATAAACAAAATGCGTTGCAAGTACAGTTCTTAACCAGCTAAGATCCGCCTTCTCAATTTAAAAGGGGTTGTCACAAAAATTAAAATTAAAAATACTGGGAGTATGAGTCCCAGGTCGTCTCCCAACGAGTTGCAGGAAAGAATGCTAATTTTTCAATTAGAAATTTTCCAGAAGGTTTGAATTGGATAATAAGTAATTAAAATAATTATAAATTGAAGCAATAAAACTAAGAATTATTATTAATATAAAAAGCCTTAACTAGAGAGTTGATTAATCGGAAGTTCTATCCTTGTTGGAATCTTCTCAAGTGTAATGTAAAGCGATTGTTGTTTTCACTTAGTTAACCCTTACTGAGTAAAGGAAAGTCAAGTGATGGATTGATTCTTATCCACAGATCCTAGTCCTTTCCCTTGGGAAGGTCTAGCGTTAGTAGATATAGAATTAGCTAACAATGTCCAAATTAACTAAGCACTTGAGCATTCCAACTCGAGTGTCACCTCTTAATCTACTCCATTGACATGGAATTAATATTCATAAAAATACAAGAAAATATAATTAAATAGAATAAAATAGAGACTAAAAATTAATTAAAAATAAAAGTAACTCTATATATTAATAAATTCAAAATGCAACATACTTATTTGAATAGGGTCAATAATCAACTGAAAAGAGAAAAGGAATAAGAAAATAAACTAAAGTGATGTCTTTACGGAGGTAATGATTCTTCAGCATCCAAAAATCCAAAACAAAAGCATAAACTACTAATGTAAAGCTAATCTAGATTTAGATCTAAAACTAAGAATAATCCTAATCTCAATGAATCTGAATGTGTGTGGATGCGTGTTGAGTTTCTGCATGTTCCCTAGCTTTAATATGTGTTTATGGGACAGAAACTGGGTCAAAATGCGGCCCAAAATCGCCCCCAGCATATTCTGTTATTTTTGCAGATCGCGCAGGTCACGCGAACGCGTCATCCATGCATTCGCGTCATTCAGCGCTTTTTCTTGTCACGCGTTCGCGTCGTCCACGCGTTCGCGTCATTCGTACAGACCTCAATCCACGCATTTGCGTCAGGCACGTGTTCACGTCGCTGTGATTTCTTCATTTCGTGCGCTCGCGTGAACCATGCGCTCACGTCATTGTTCCCTGGTCATCTCCTTAGTTTCTTGTGTTCCTTCCATTTTTGCAAGCTTCCTCTCCATTTTTTAAGCCATTCCTGCCCTATGAAGCCTGAAACACTTAACACACAGATCACGGCATCGAATGGGATAAAGGAGAATTAAAATACATAGTTAAAAGATCTCTAGGAAGCAAGTTTTCAACCATGGAGTAATTTTGGGAAGGAATTGTAATATCTGATGAGATATTTTGGTGAAAAATAAATTTCTCCCAAAATACACAAATCTAACCGGCAAGTGCACCGGGTCGCATCAAGTAATAAAAACTCACGGGAGTGAGGTCGATCCCACAGGGATTGAAGGATTGAGCAATTTTAGTTTAGTGGTTGATTTAGTCAAGCGAATCAAGATTTGGTTGATGGTTTTGTGACTTGCAGAATTAAATTGCATTGAAGTAAAGAGAACAAGAAATAAATTGCTGAAACTTAAAGAACAAGAAATTAAATGGCAGAAACTTAGAGTGCAAGAAATGTAAATTGCGGAATCTTAAAGTGCAAGAAATGTAAATTGCTTGAAATATAAAGGGAATTGGGATGTGGATTTGCAGAAATTAAACAAGGAAAAGTTAAATTGCATCAAACAAAAGAGAAAAAGGGAATGGGGATTGAAACGGATCTTGAAGCAGTAAAGTAAATGAACATTAAAAGCAAGAAACAGAGAATGTAAAATTGAGATCTCAGGGCCCAGAGACTAGAAAATCAAGTCTAGATCTCAATGCCTTCCTAGATCCAACAAGAACAATTGCAAAGAAAATGTAAATTGCAAAGAAAAGAGATGAAGAGCAAATAACAGAAAATTAAATTCAATTATGCAGTGAGTAAAGCAGAGAGATCCAAGATTGAGATTGAAACAGAATTTCTTCAATTCTCCAATCCAAGATCCAAGACAAGTGTAATTGAAATTGAAAGCAATAAAACTAAGAGGAAGAGAAGTGAATTCTCCTTCCCCAAGACAAAGAAATTAAAGATCACTCAATATCCAAAGCTCTCCGAAAACTATTATGAAAATTCCAAAAGAAAGCTCCCCGAAGAACTTGAATTCTATCCTATTTATACACTTTCTTCAAATGATCTTCAAGCCTTGAGTTGGGCCTTTGCTCTTGGTGGAATTGGGTTGAAAGAGGCCTTGGTTGATTGCTCTTGAAGTTTGAAGAAGAACCAAAGTGAACCAATTGAACCGGGTTTGAGGATAGCAAAAGTTGGACCAAAAGTTGGAGCTAAAGTTAGGGGTCTAACTTTGGCTCCAACTTTTCATAGCAGCCAGCACAATTTGCTGGTATGAACGTTGGTGCCAACGTTAGGGGTCTAACTTTGACCCTAACGTTGGCCTTGCCTAATGTGCTTGTGGCGCCAACGTTAGCCACCAAGTTAGGGGGCTAACGTTGGCGCAAACTTTTGCTCCTTCTCCATTGAAAATTCATGTGCCAACATTAGCCTCCAAGTTAGGGGGCTAACGTTGGCGCAAACGTTGGATGGCCAGGGAGGAATTCATGTGCCAACGTTAGCCTCCAAGTTAGGGGGCTAACGTTGGCGCAAACTTTTGGTGCCCAGGGGAGAAATTCATGTGCCAACGTTAGCCTCAAAGTTAGGGGGCTAACGTTGGCGCAAACTTTTGGAGCCCAGGGGAGAATTTTCAAGTTCCAACGTTAGCCTCCAAGTTAGGGGGCTAACGTTGGGGCTAACTTTTCAACCAAAAGTTTGTGCAAAAGTTTGATGCTAACTTTAGGTTCAGCTTCTTGCTTCCTGGTTCAATTTCACTTATTCCATTGTCCTCTCTTCACTCCTAGCCATTCCTTCTTGCTTCAACCTTTCTCCAAGCTTTCTTCACCTATCATTAATCAACCAAACTCATCAAAGCTATGCTCAAAATCATGAGATATTCATTCTTTCATAATATGCAACAAATATAGCATGAAACCTCATGAAATGGCATGAATTCATATATGGTTGGTTCAATCAAGGGAAACATGAAAATCTACTCAATTAGCTTACTTGAAGCTCAAGAAAGTGCATAATTCTAATGAAAACAAAAGAAAATGACTAGCTAAAATAGGCTAGGATGACTTGTCATCAATATCATGCCAATCATATGAATAAGTGGGTAAAGACTTGATAAAATCACTCAATTAAACACAGTATAAATCATAAAATAATGGTTTATCAACCTCCCCACACTTAAACATTAGCATGTCCTCATGCTTAGCTTAAGGAGATAAAATAAATGAGTAGGAAAATGTAAAACTCATGCAATGCAATGCAACCTATATATATGAATGCAACTATATGATTCTTGTCTACTTGGTTAAAATAAATAAGCTCTTCAAGACAAATGTAAATTAGATTTCACTAATTCAATTTATATAGCAAAAATAGGTAACATTGTAAGAAGACAGCTCATGAAAGCAGGGAATATAGAATTAAGCACTGAACCCTCATTGATGGTGTATGTGCACTCTAGTCTCTCAAGTGTATAGGGTAATCACTCTTTTCTTCTCTAATCATGCTTTCTAAATTTTGTTTTTCGTCTAACCAATCAACAATATTTAATGTACCAATGCAACATCATGAGGTCTTTTCAAAGTTGTAATGGGGCTAAGGTAAGGGTAAGGGTATATATATGGCTAAGTGAGCTAAAATATGAATCCTTGACTAACCTGAGCTTTCACCTAACATACATATACTCTATGTAATTCTAATTCATGCCTAGCTTCCCATAATTTTCACTTTTGCATTACATACTCATGTGTTAACCTTTTATCTTAACTTGTATCACACATGCATTGGGGCTTTATTTAACTTAGAATTGGGGTAATTTTGTCCCCTTATTTAATTACTTATCTATTGAATATTTTTGGATTTTTTTTTTAAAATAGCAAAATAAACATAGCTTATCAATGCACATGAATTTTTAATTTTTCTAGTTTCACATGAGTAGGTACCCAAATTCCTATTAATTTATCATGACACATTCCCTGATTAACCCATGTTCCCACAATTTTCCCATACTTAATTAACACACAATTTCTATCTTAAGCTAACCAAAGATTCAATTGGAATATTTAATTATTTTTCCGCTTAAGGCTAGTAATGTGGTAAAATATAGAACAAATGGGAATTAAAAGGCTCAAAGTGGCTAACAAAGGTAATTTAAAAGGTAGGCTTATTTGGGATAAGTGAGCTTAAACGAATAATGGTCTCAATCATATGCACGCATATAAATACATTAAAAATTGGACATGTAGGATGAAACAAAATAAAGATTACAATCATAGAGAAGTAAACACACAAGAATAAAATATTTATGGTTAAATAATATAACCATGTAATTAGGCTCAAAATCTCACGAGTTGTGTGTTCTTAGCTTTTTAAACTATGTTCCAATTACAACTTCTAACAAGTTTAACACAAAAGATTTATTTTAATTAGTGAAATTTTTTTTTCAAAAAGTAGGGTCTTAGAAGAAACTTATTATTTTTCAATCAAGTAGAACATGCATGCAATTAACCTATTACTATGCAATCTATTCTATTCTAAAGAAAAGAAAAATTAACTAAATATCTTATTTTTTTATTGGTGTTTAAAAGAGAAGAAATTACCTCCGGAAGTCAGGTACTGACCAACCTCCCCACACTTAAAGCTTTGCACTGTCCTCGATGTCATCTGTTAGGAACAAAGGGGGGCTGGTAGCAGTATCTCCACCATCGGGGCTGTCATGGCTCCCTGTGCTTGTAAATGAAGTGGAGTCCGTTGCGTCTGGATCTTCTCTAGGTGGTTGGTTACCAACAAGTAGCTCATTGAGGAATGTAAATCTGCGCTTGTTGCGGTGCTCTCTTTGCTTTCCTTTCCGTTCAAGCCGGTCTAACCTCTCTAGTATCTGATGGAGCAGTTGGTTTGTTGAAGGTACTTGTGGTGTGGAAGAAGAAGGGGTATCTTCTGCTGGTTCTGTACTCCGGTTGATAGTGGCTGCTGGAGGTCTGATATACTTTCTGTTAGGGATGTATTGATCATCTCGTGGAATCATGGCTTTGGTATCCCCAGCTCTATTGGAGACTCCGGCTGCTGAGACGAGATCTGGAACCAAGGCGGGGAAAGGTATGTTGCCCGCAATCTGTACATGTCCCATAGCATGCCGAATGTGTCTTGGTAAATTGAGGTGCTGGTCTGTAAGGATACACCAGAGTAAAACAGCCATGTCTACAGTGAAGGAGGACTCGTGAGTGCTCGGAAAGACGTAATGGGACATGATTTGTGCCCATACTCGAGCTTCCAAACTAAGTGCTGAAGCCGATATGTCCTTAGGTCGGAAATGATGGTATCCGTAGATCCATATGCTGCCAGGTTGTGCGATAACTCTGAGAACGGCGTCCCAGTCAAATTGGTATGTCTGGCACTTGAGTGAGGCTTCTTGGAATGCGTCCAATCCTTCTGGAGCAGGGGGAAGATCTAAAGCTCGATGAATGGCTTCTTCTGTTATGGGGACTTGTTTTTGACGGACATAGACATGCTGCATGGTTGGTATGTGAAAATTTGAGTAGAACTCTACTACCCATGATAGATTAACCTGCCGTGGCTGTCTCCGTAGGAATTCCCATTGTCTTCGCTCAATGCGGGGCTCAACAATGTCAGCAATGCGGGTTAGGAGGATGAGAAGGTGCTCATTGTTATAGTTCCTTGCTGCCAGGATGGGGAACATCTGTTCACAGTAACAGTTAGTGAACCGCGCAGTGTCCTTTGCTGGGAAGGCTTTCTCTTTTTCATCGACCTTGATGATCCTCTTGATTCTTTTTGTTAATGGTTTCACCGCTGTTGAGGAAGGCTCTTCCACTAATTCTCTTTTTGTTCCTCTCCTTGCTGGTGGTTTGGGAGTAGCTTTCTCTTTACCTTTCTTGGTGGCCATCCTGAAAAAGGAAAGAGGTAAGTACATGTAAAGCTAAGGGTTCGAGCAAGGGAGCGAATATTAAGGGTGATAATCAATGCACGGTAAAGAAGGATGTCGTTAACACATGGTCTAGACTACATGTGAAAAGTTCATCAAAGGTAATATAGTAAGTGCATGTGATGTCAATTAAATGCAAGATGTTTATTGGCATGCCGGCAAAGGCATGAGTAGCATAGATCAAGCATTCAATGTCCAAGTTAGATTACCAAGCCTTTCAAACTAATAATCTGTTTGTATTGACAATTATATTTAATTAATAAAATATAAAAGGGATTTTGTGAAAAATAGGCATTAAAGTAGTAGAATAGAATAATTTAAAATAATGCACAGTGCCATACGGGCTTTTTCACAAACACTTGACATGCATGGTGAATTTGTTATTGGAAGTAGTAAATTGAACACGCAAGCAATCCCTTATGAAAAGTAATATATAATTGTCAAATAATTCCACAATAACTCACAAGCAAAAATCATAAAAGAAAATAATCACCTAGTTAAATTGTTAACACTAATTAAAGGAATAAAAGAGAAAAGAAAGAAAAAGAAAATATAGATAATGAAAGTAAAAAGAAAAAGAAAATAAAAATAATAAAGGAAAAGTAAAAAGTAAAGAAAGAAAAGAACCTTGATAATGGATGTGAAAAATAAGGAAGGAAGAAGGTAAAGAGTGAGAATGAATAGAAAAGGAAGAAGGGAGAAGAAAGAAATAACAAGGGAAGAAAAAAAATTAGGATTTGGGGAAGAAAAGATAAGATATTTTGGCTGATATGGATAATCTGTGTGCCGCATGTGACGCGGACGCGTGGGTCACGCGGTCGCGTGACTTGCTTTGTGCGAATGGCGCAAGGGCAGCTACGCGTTTGCGCAACTCTCTGTTTCAAACCCATTTTGCCAAATTTTAGGGTGACGCGATCACGTGGATGACGCGATTGCATGAATGGCCATATTTTGGAGGACGACGCAGCCACGTGGGGCACGCGGTCGCGTGATGCAGCTGGTGCTTCCAGCATCATTCCAGCTCAGCTCCATCTTAACTTGCTACCATAAACCTCTTTTACGTCGATTTTTAGGGACACGCGTTCGCGTAGGTGATGCGGACGCGTGGGAGGCTCGTTTCCAAAATGACGCGGACGCGTCAATGACGCGGTCGCGTGGGCATGATGGTGCCTAAGGCACGCCTCCAGCCACGCTTTCGCGTGACTTTCTGTTCAATTTTCTTTTCTTCAAAACGCACATATGACGCAGACGCGTCAGCAACACTTACACGGCGCGTGCGTTTTTTTTTTTTTTAAGATATGCAGAATGCTAATGCAAACGTGAATGCAGGCTATATGCAGAAATTTATGAGAAGAGTCATTAAAACCATAAAAATAGAAAGAAAGTGAAATAAATCTAACACTGAAACGGAACGATCATACCATGGTGGGTTGTCTCCCACCTAGCACTTTGCTTTTACGTCCTTAAGTTAGACGCTCGTTAGGCTCATTCTGCGTCTGTTGGTGGGTCTTCCAAGAGGAAAACCTCTAGTTCTTTGTTATTCTTCATCTTCTCACCATGATAAAGCTTCAGGCGATGTCCATTGACCTTTAAGAATTTGGAGCTAGAAGGATGACGCAGGTGGAAAACTCCGTATGGCTCCACCTTTTCTACTCTGTATGGACCTTTCCATCTTGATCTCAGTTTACCTGGCATAAGCCTCAGTCTGGAGTTATAAAGAATAACTAACTCTCCTGGTCTGAATTCTCTCCTTTTTATGTGCTTGTCATGGACATCCTTCATCTTTTCTTTGTATCTCCTGGAGTTATCATATGCTTCTAGGCAAAGATTCTCCAGTTCTGCTAGTTGCAGCTTTCTTTCAGCACCAGCTTTCTCAAGATTCATGTTGCACTCCCTCACAACCCAGAAAACCTTGTGTTCCACCTCTACTGGAAGGTGGCAAGTTTTTCTGTATACTAAGCGGAAGGGGCTCATCCCAATGGGTGTCTTGTATGCTGTTCTATATGTCCAGAGTCCATCTTGTAGCCTAGCACTCCAGTCCTTCCTGTGAGGTTTTACTATCTTCTCCAGAATACGTTTTATCTCTCTATTAAAGACTTCTGCTTTCCCATTGGTTTGGGGATGGTAAGCTGTTGCTACTTTGTAAATTATCCCATGCCTCTTCAGTAATCCTGTTAGTCTCTTGTTACAAAAATGAGTGCCTTGATCACTCACGATTGCTCGTGGGGATCCAAAATGGCAAATAATATGGTTTCTAACAAAGGAAACAATAGTGTTAGCATCGTCAGTATAGGTAGGAATTGCTTCCACCCATTTAGAAACATAATCTACAGCTAACAGTATATAAAAGTAACCATTAGAATTTGGAAATGGACCCATGAAGTCAATGCCCCAAACATAAAAAATTTCACAGAAAAGCATAATTTGTTGAGGCATCTCATCCTTCTTGGATATATTACCAAATCTTTGGCATGGGGAACAGGATTTGCAAAATTCAGCAGCGCCTTTAAAAAGAGTAGGCCACCAGAATCCACAGTCTAGAATTTTTCTAGCTGTTCTTTGAGGGCCAAAATGTCCTCCACTCTCAGATAAGTGGCAGGCCTCTAAAATGGACTGGAATTCTGATTGAGGCACACACCGTCTAATTACCTGGTCAGCACCACACCTCCACAAATATGAATCGTCCCATATAAAATATTTAGACTCGCTTTTCATCTTATCTCTTTGATGCTTAGTGAAAT
Organism: Arachis ipaensis; assembly: GCF_059453495.1. Classification (NCBI taxonomy): domain Eukaryota; kingdom Viridiplantae; phylum Streptophyta; class Magnoliopsida; order Fabales; family Fabaceae; genus Arachis; species Arachis ipaensis. Next base: position 67,459,980 of record NC_142441.1, read on the forward strand.
TTGGAGGAAAAATGTGGCTAACTAGATAATTAGCTACAGGTGCATACCAAGGAACTATCTCAGATACTGCATGTAAGCTATCAAATGGGAAATTATCATTTATAGAAGTGGAATCATCCTTAATGTGCTCAAGGCGACTCAAGTGGTTGACGCGGCAAAAATTTGCAGATTAAGAATTATTAAGAAAAATGAAGTTGCTAGTACAGCTCTTAACCAGCAAAAATCCACTTGTCAATTTAGAAAAGAGTTGTCACAAATTTTAGAAATAAAATACTGGGAGTATGAGTCCCAGGTCGTCTCCCAACGAGTTACAGGAAGATGTGCTATTTTACTAATCAGAGGTTTTCCAAAATGTTTTTTTTTTAGTTTGATAAACAGGAAATTAAATTAGAGAATTTTCCAAAATGTTTTGTACGTCCTCTTCCTCTTTAGCATCTTCCACTTCCACTACATCCTCAGCTAGGACGTGTTCTGGTGAGCCTGGCTCCTCATGGTTCCTCTCCTACAATGTGGTTCCGGACCTTAAAGTGATGGCATTGATGCTACCCTTTGGATTAGGTAGGGGTTGAGAAGGAATCCCACTGGAGCTTGAAGATTGATTGGTGGAATTTGGTGATGAATTTAACCGGGAGACGAGAGCTTGTAAAATGGCAGTCATACCATTTAAAGTAGAGTTCAGCTACGTCTGCATGTCTTGTTGCCCTTGTGCAAGAGAACGGAGCATCTCGTCATTTGATGAGGAATTGGAGTAAGTGATGTGAGGAACCTGCTGTTGGTTTTGTTGGGGTCCTTGGGGCTATCTTAGGTGAGGTGCTCTGTAAGGTTGGTTCTGATTCTGCTGTCTGTTGTTATTATTGTTATTCCACCTCTGGTTTCTATTGTTGTCTCTGCCTCCTCTGTTATAGTTGTCCCTCCAACCTTGGTTGGAGTTGTCTTGCCATTCTTGGTTATAGTTTCCACCTTAGTTGTAGTTGCCACCTTGTTGATTATATCTTTGATTTGGGTGATCATAGAAGTTATGAGTAGCTGCCACAGTGTTGTCTTCCTGTTGGAGCTGCGGACATTCATCAGTATAATGACTATAATCAGCACAGATCCCACATACTCTTTGTGGAACTAAATGTTGGCTTTGCTGTGGTGGGAAAGGCTGAGCTTTATGTGTTTGTTGTTGGTTTAACTGCATCTGCTTCAGTAGTTTGGTCATTTCACATATGCTTTGGGTAAGAGCAGTAGTTTCAACGCTAGAGAAAACCTCTGCAATAGCTTTTGAGTGGCTACGCCTCTGCCTGTGATTCCTAGTGGACTCAGCTAAGTCGCTGATCAGTTGCCATGCTTCATCTGCGGTCCTGTACTTCTTCAGGGAACCATTACTAGCACCATCCAGTGTTGTCTTATCCTGGGGGTTCATGCCTTGAGTGAAGTAGCTGATCAATACTAGTCTATCAATCATGTGATGGGGGCACGCGTCCAGGAGATTGTTGAAGCGCTCCTAGTATTCATAGAGAGTCTCAGATTCGCCCTGAACAATCATTGAAATCTCTTTCCTCAATCTGTCAGAAACTTCAGCTGGAAAGTATTTTTCCAAAAATTCTCTTCTAAGAGTATCCCAGTTAGTAACAGTTGCTTCAAGTTGGGTGTAGTACCATTCCCTCGCTTTTCCCTCAAGAGAAAATGGGAAAGCAGTTAACAGAATAGAAGTTTCATCTGCACCATGACGCCTAACAGTAGAACAGGCTGTCTGGAAATCCCTAAGGTACTTAATAGGCTCCTGAGCAGGTAAGCCATGAAACTTGGGCATTAAGTTGATTAGTGCAGTCTTTAGTTCAAAATCTGCAGCTAGATTTGGATGACGTACTTGATATGGTCGCAGTGTAAAATCTGGGGCTCCTGCCTCCTGGAGAGTAATCCTCCTAGGTGATGCCATGTTACCTGCACGTGAATCAACTGAATCAGTAGTAAATGAGCTTGTCTCGCTCTCAGATGGCGGTTCAAATTCGCCCTCAGATGAGATTGCTGAATCGATAACAATCACTTCACCACCCTCAGAGGCTAACCGACGTCGAGCTCGCCTAATACATGAAAGAATTCTTTCAATTTCAGGATCAAAAGATGCTAAGCTCGGATCAGGCAACAAACGCGTCATTCAATGAGAAAGACATATAGCTCATGGTAACAAAATAAAAATAAAATATGCGAATAAAATAAAATATGTACACTAATTAATAATTTAGCACACTATTGCAACTCCCTGGCAACGGCGCCAAAAATTGATGGTGGCGGAAATCGACCAGTTAAGATATTTAATAAACAAAATGCGTTGCAAGTACAGTTCTTAACCAGCTAAGATCCGCCTTCTCAATTTAAAAGGGGTTGTCACAAAAATTAAAATTAAAAATACTGGGAGTATGAGTCCCAGGTCGTCTCCCAACGAGTTACAGGAAAGAATGCTAATTTATCAATTAGAAATTTTCCAGAAGGTTTAAATTGGATAATAAGTAATTAAAATAATTATAAATTGAAGCAATAAAACTAAGAATTATTATTAATATAAAAAGCCTTGACTAGGGAGTTGATTAATCGGAAGTTCTATCCTTGTTGGAATCTTCTCAAGTGTAATGTAAAGCGGTTGTTGTTTTCACTTAGTTAACCCTTACTGAGTAAAGGAAAGTCAAGTTATGGACTAATTCTTATCCGCAGATCCTAGTCCTTTCCCTTGGGAAGGTCTAGCGTTAGTAGATATAGAATTAGCTAACAATGTCCAAATTAACTAAGCACTTGAGCATTCCAACTCGAGTGTCACCTCTTAATCAACTTTCATGTCAAGTAGAGAATCTACTCCATTGACATGGAATTAATATTCATACAAATATAAGAAAACATAATTAAATGGAATAAAATAGAGACTTAAAATTAATTAAAAATAAAAGTAACTCTATATATTAATAAATTCAAAATGCAACATACTTATTTGAATAGGGTCAATAATCAACTTAAAAGAGTAAAGGAATAAGGAAACAAACTAAAGTGATGTCTTTACGGAGGTAATGATTCTTCAGCATCCAAAAATCCAAAACAAAAGCATAAACTACTAATGTAAAGCTAATATAGATTTAGATCTAAAACTAAGAATAATCCTAATCTCAATGAATCTGAATGTGTGTGGATGCGTGTTGAGTTTCTGCATGTTCCCTAGCTTTAATCTGTGTTTCTGGGCCAAAAACTGCGTAAAAATGCGGCCCGAAATCGCCCCCAGCGTATTCTGTTATTTTTGCAGATCGCGCAGGTCACGCGTACGCGTCATCCATGCGTTCACGTTATTCAGCGCTTTTCCTTGTCACGCGTTTGCGTCGTCCACGGGTTCGCGTCATTCATACAGACCTCAATCCACGCGTTTGCGTCAGACACGCGTTCACGTCGCTGTGATTTCTTCATTTCGCGCGCTCGCGTGAACCATGTGCTCGCGTCATTGTTCACTGGTCATCTCCTTAATTTCTTGTGTTCCTTCCATTTTTGCAAGCTTCCTCTCTGTAACAACCCAACTTCCAATACGTCATGATCGTACCAAAAGTAAGGCGTTACTGACCTGTTTTCCTTATTAACTATTTACTATTAAGTCTTTAGTTCGATATCACGATTCAATTTTAGTAAAAATACCAGAAATTTTTGTTTTTATTAATTAAAATCATATAGCAAACATCACCAAGTAATAATAATCACATAATTATTAATAATAGTAATATTATACAAAAGAATTTAAATAAAATTCAGGTACAACTCCTATCCCTCTGCATAAAATAAAACCTTAAGCAGTAAGGGCGAGGGAATTCTATGAAAGAAACTCCAGTCATAAACTTAACTCGTAAGTAAATTCTAGAATCGCCCGCAGCTTCAAACTGAATCTTCAAACCTATGTCACTGAAAGGGTGGAAGATTTTCGGGTGAGAACAAACCACACGTTCTCAGTAGGGAATGGGAATGCCGTAAAAGTAATGATTAACATGCAAATAATTAACTTTGCTTAATAAACATTCTTTGTCAACCCTTTGAAATACTTTTTAATCTTACTTTAGATAAATAGTTACTTTCTTTAGATTCCTAAACCCAAAACAGATCTCAATCACAAAATTTGCCATATTAAATATTTTTCAGCCACATAATTGATTCTCAGTCACAACAAACAGTTATCAATCATCTTTATACATTCACAAACTACTAGCACCAGTAAGTAACTCAATTAATCACACAAACAAATCACAATAAAACAAACACAATCACAGAGAAGTAATATAAGCAAACACAACTAAATGCAAATGCACAACCAATATGATGCATGTCTGTCCTAAGCAGGCCATGAGCTCACGTGTCGGTTTACACCCTGCAGCCCGACATTACCCAGGAACAAGTCCCAGATATGGCTTCCCTTTGTGTCCTTAGTGCATATGTGTCGGTGGTAAGAATATCGCTCCTTCGTGACTATCGGCAGTCGGCGCAAAGCCCGACCCCATAATATACGCACAAGGGGAAACAGTGATCCTCAGTTCGTGGGCGTCCCCGAGATCATTTCACAAACAAAACAGAGATCTTCAGTTCATGGGTTATACCCGAGATCAATACACAGCAAACATTGATCTTCAGTTCATGGGCTATACCCGAGATCAACATACAACAATTCATGGGTTATTCCCGTAATCAATGATTATCAGTCCGTGAATTTTTCCCGCATATAAAACAAATAACAATCTATAGGTTTTCCCCGAGATCAATGATCATTCAGTTCGTGGGTACTTTCCGAATTTTACCAATTATCAATTCATGGATTTTCCCCGTAGTTAAACAACTAACAGTTCGTGAGGTTTTCCCGTATTTTATCACTTTTCATTTTCCTTTCTAAAACTCAACAATCCATATATCAGTTCCTCATTCTCTTTTCCCTTTGAATCCTTAACATATTTTCTTAAACCTTTCTTAACTTTCTCAAGCATTCGTTCGCAAAAATCTCAATCATCAATTCAGTTCATAATCTCTGCTTTAGCAACCTTGAGTCAAGCCAACTTTAAAACTATTTTTCAGTTTAGTCCTCTATCAAAAGACTCAAGAAAATCATTTATTTTAATTTCATTAAACACCTTTCAAAACATAGCCTCTCATTAGAAGTAATCAAATAAAACTTAAATAATCATTTTTCAAATCAAAATCTTCTAAAATAACTTCTCAAATAAAACCTCAAATTTTATAAAATTTCGGCAGCACCTCCCCTAAAACTCGGACTTAGCCACCCTTACGGGTTCCCTCTTTCTCAACAAGTCTCCCCCTTTCCTCAACAATTACCAAATAAGAGGTTCTCAAATCAGTCAGAAAATTCACAATTTACAATAGCCAACAGTTCGGTCATAACCCACAATTTCCACATAACCCATCAATTCAACTTTCACCTCATCAATTCGTAACTAACTTTCACTTATCATAGGATTCTTTCAAAATTAAACTCAATAAACTAGTATTCCAAGAAACTTGGTGTTGAGGTAATTTGGTCACAATAAAAACTTGTACCATCTCTCTTATAATTCTGTTATTGTTTCCTAAGAAAATGCAAAAAAACAGCAGCAAGTAGTAAGTTTGATAAATTCTTTAAAAATCCAGTTTTCACCCAATGCCTTTCAAAATTCACGACCTCAAACAAGACTCTTTTAGCTTTTTATTGAATCAAATTCCAGATTAATACCATGTCATATGAAAAAGTTATGAAGTGAGAAACACAGCTAGGCCTTTTAGAATTCGGTTTCCAAAATCCAGTGAGTTATCCATACTCTTTTCAACATATCTACTTGGTTAAATAGGATATTGACATGAAATTTAAAATAAAGATTGTGGACACAGGAAGCTTGAAAATACCGTTAGTTTCAGCTCAAATACTTACCAGAATTGAAAGTTAAGTGAGTTGGAAGTTGGTGCTTCTGCAGTAAAGAAACAGAATTTTCTGCAGAAACCATCAGTCTTCAAAAATTCATTTCTCCCAAAATACTCATCAATAAATTCTGAATTTTTTATGAGATGCTCAAAACACAGTAAAGTTTCATGAAAAAATAGTTTCATTCAAGTATATGACCTGGGATGCTCCCAAAAATTGATTCTTTCTACTGTCATGTATGCAGAAATTCTGCCTTAAGCATTTTCAACAACCTTACTTATCAAAAACCACATTTGAACTTATAACCCTTCCAAAATCATACGTTTAACCTCTTTCCAGTTATTCAAAATTGTCTTCATTACCAACACAGCCCAAGAACCCAGAATCAATAATTCACACGATGTCAAGTACTTAAGCATCATCAAACCTTTTCTTTTCTACACTATGCCAAGCATAATTTTTCATATACACTCATCATCATTCAAACACACAATAACTCATCAACTCACACCAGCAAGCTCAGCAACAAAAGTAATACCATTTATTCTATCCCTTACAACATTCAGTACGCACAATCATCAAATCAATCACCAACTACAGTTATAATTCAACTCAATTCCATCCATATCAGAGAAAACAATATCAATTACAACTTCAAACACTCACAACAAAGCCCAAAGACATTCGCAGCCTTAACCTGAATTCAATAATCCAATTGAAGCACTAAAACATCATCAAACTTATTCCAAATTTCACAACCTCAAACCAAGCTTATTTTTATCAATTAGTCTCTCATAACAACAAAACTAATTACATTCACAGCAATAATCAAAACTCAATTCATCAGTTATCCATACCACAGCTTTTCAATAATTAACTCGGCATATTTCAATTTAATAAACTATACTAAATTAATCATTATTCACAACAGCATCTAAATTCAATCCCAGCTCAGAATAATCACAACAACTAACTAATTTCAAATGCATTTCAAATCATTCATGTCAATTAAGAAATTCTTAACCATTTGCACTTATCCAAATAACTTTGTAGGCATTCTAAATTAAAAATGTTTAACTTTAAAAATAAATGCCCTACCTCAGTTAGTCGAAACCCACAAAATTAAACGTGACTCCAATTTCGTTCTAACTCGCATCAGCAACAACAGCAGCTCTAACAGTTTCCTGATGGCATCAACAGTATGCCCTATGATAGTTCTAGCAGTAAACAGGGAAAATAGAGTAGCAACACTGAAAAAAAACATAGGTTTCCTTAGTTAGAACAGGTGAAAGACATAGGAATAGGATAGAAGCAGAGCAAGGATTAAAGCTCACGGTCTCAAAAATGGAGAAATTGGAACCAAATCAATAGCTTCAATGGCAGCTCTGATGGCAGCAGAGGCTCCGGCAGCTGCGAGAACCAGGACCAGAAGCAGATCCGAGCAAGCCTCCCTTCCAAAACTCCAGAAGCAACACCAGTTCCAACAAGGCTCGACGGTGGTAGCGGCCGACTTCAGTGCTGGCGACGCCGGGCAGAACGGTGACGGTAAAAGCTCGGCGCGGTGGCTAGTCTTCAGCAGCGGTGGCGACAGCAACGCTCCCAGTTCCTCCTCTTCGTGGTTCTTCTCAGGCGACGGGACGACAGCAAGGCGCGACGCTACTCTCCTCTGTTTCTCTCTTCCTTCTCGACACGCGTGGATGGCACGACAGCAAGCAAGACACAGCTGGGTGTGACGGGTTCGGTGGAGTCACAGCGACGGTGACGCGACGGTGCAACTTCGACGGTGTTCGGCTCCTCAGCGGCTTCAGAACTGACGGCGACGTGACCTTGCTACAGCGGCGGCGATGGCAAGGCGAGCTAGCAACGGCTGCACGGCGATGGGCATGAATAACGGCACAGGCGAGATGCGGCGGCGGCGAGCTGGACGGCGCAGAGTGCGGCTCCCTCTTCTCCGATTCCAAGCCCTCAGTTCTCCCTTCTCATTTCTGTGTTTCTTTCTTTTTTTGTGTGTGGTGTGTTTAGGAAGAAAGGGGGTGGGGTACGGCTGAGTGTGGTGAGGTAAAGGGGTTAGGGTTTCTCAATTTAGGAATTTAGGGTTTCTGAGTTTGATTTGGGAATTAGGGTTAGAAATTAGGATTTTATAAAAGAATAATGAATAGCTATGAATAGATATTTTGATAAAATTGAAGAGTATGATAATTTTAAAATCAAATATACTCTCTTAAAAATATTTAGGAACATTATTTATCAAGATATTGCCAAGTTCAATCAATTATTTCTAATTTACATTATAAAATGAACAAGTTAATTATATTTTGTAAAGTACAATTTAAATTCAAATATCAATTTTCTAGATTAAATCATATAAGTCTCTATTATTTTTCTATCTCTGAAACTTTAATTTTAATTTATAAAATAATTAATTATAATAAAAATTGTACATAAATATTAATTGACTTAAACTTAAAGTATTTATAAATATTAATCTAATCATTTCTAATAAAATAATTTTTAGGAGTTCAAATTAATAACATAATTCATTCAAAATAGAATTTATTTAAATAAATTATACAATTCTTTTTATTTTTCAATTACCAAAATTATAATTTCATTTATACCAAATATCTAATAAAGATTATACAAAAATTCTAATTAATTTAAACTCCAATTATTATGAAACTCCATTTAATTACCTTTAGTAAAATAATTTTCTTAAAATAAATCACAAATAACTAATTATTTGATTTTCAAAAACTAGGGTTGTTATACTCTCCATTTTCTAAGCCATTCCTACCCTATGAAGCCTGAAACACTTAACACACGGATCACGGCATCGAATGGGATAAAGGAGAATTAAAATACATAGTTAAAAGATCTCTAGGAAGCAAGTTTTCAACCATGGAGTAATTTTGGGAAGGAATTGTAATATCATGCTAATCATATGAATAAGTGGGTAAAGACTTGATAAAACCACTCAATTAAACACAATATAAATCATAAAATAATGGTTTATCAACCTCCCCACACTTAAACATTAGCATATCCTCATGCTTATCTTAAGGAGATAAAATAAATGAGTAGGGAAATGTAAAACTCATGCAATGCAATGCAACCTATATATATGAATGCAACTATATGATTCTTGTCTACTTGGTTAAAATAAATAAGCTCTTCAAGACAAATGTAAATTAGATTTCACTAATTCAATTTATATAGTAAAAACAGGTAACATTGTAAGAAGACAGCTCATGAAAGCAGGGAACATAGAATTAAGCACTGAACCCTCACTAATGGTGTATGTGCACTCTAGTCTCTCAAATGTATAGGGTAATCACTCTTTTCTTCTCTAATAATGCTTTCTAAATTTTGTTTTTCACCTAACCAATCAACAATATTTAATGTACCAATGCAACATCATGAGGTCTTTTCAAGGTTGTAATGGGGCTAAGGTAAGGGTAAGGGTATATATATGGCTAAGTGAGCTAAAATATGAATCCTTGACTAACCTGAGCTTTCACCTAACATACATATACTCTATGTAATTCTAATTCATGCCTAGCTTCCCATAATTTTCACTTTTTCATTACATACTCATGTGTTAACCTTTTATCTTAACTTGTATCACACATGCATTGGGGCTTTATTTAACTTAGAATTGGGGTAATTTTGTCCCCTTATTTAATTACTTATCTATTGAATATTTTTGGATTTTTTTTAAAATAGCAAAATAAACATAGCTTATCAATGCACATGGATTTTTAATTTTTCTAGTTTCACATGAGTAGGTACCCAAATTCCCATTATTTTATCATGACACATTCTTTGATTAACCCATGTTCCCACAATTTTCCCATACTTAATTAACACACAATTTCTATCTTAAGCTAACCAAAGAGTCAATTGGAATATTTAATTGTTTTTCCACTTAAGGCTAGTAATGTGGTAAAATATAGAACAAATGGGAATTAAAAGGCTCAAAGTGGCTAACAAAGGTAATTTAAAGGGTAGGCTTATTTGGGATAAGTGAGCTTAAAAGAATAATGGTCTCAATCATATGCACGCATATAAATACATTAAACATTGGACATGTAGGATGAAACAAAATAAAGATTACAATCATAGAGAAGTAAACACACAAGAATAAAATATTTATGGTTAAATAATATAACCATGTAATTAGGCTCAAAATCTCACGGGTTGTGTGTTCTTAGCTTTTTAAACTATGTTCCAATTACAACTTCTAACAAGTTTAACACAAAAGATTTATTTTAATTAGTGAAATTTTTTTTTCAAAAAGTAGGGTCTTAGAAGAAACTTATTATTTTTCAATCAAGTAGAACATGCATGCAATTAACCAATTACTATGCAATCTATTCTATTCTAAACAAAAAGAAAAATTAACTAAACATCCTATTTTATTGGTGTTTAAAGGAGAAGAAATTACCTCCAGAAGTCAGGTACTGACCGACCTCCCCACACTTAAAGCTTTGCACCGTCCTCGGTGCCATCTGTCAGGAACAAAGGGGGGCTGGAAGCAGTATCTCCGCTATCGGGGCCGTCATGGCTCCCTGTGCTTGTAAATGAAGTGGAGTCCGTGATGTCTGGGTCTTCTCTAGGTGGTTGGTTACCAACAATTAGCTCCTTGAGGTATGTAAATCTGTGCTTGTTGTGGCGCTCTCTTTGCTTTCCTTTTCGTTCAAGCCGGTCTAGCCTCTCAAGTATCTGATGGAGCAGTTGGTTTGTTGAAGGTGCTTGTGGTGTGGAAAAAGAAGGGGTATCTTCTGCTGGTTCTGTGCTCCGGTTGATAGTGGCTGCTGGAGGTCTGATATACTTCCTGTTAGGGACGTATTGATCATCTCGTGGAATCATGGCTTTGGTATCCCCAGCTCTATAGGAGACTCCGACTGCTGAGACGAGATCTGAAACCAAGGCGGGGAAAGGTAAATTGCCCGCAATCTGTACGTGTCCCATTGCATGTCGAATGTGTCTTGGTAAATTGAGGTGCTGGTCTGTAAGGATACACCAGAGTAAAACAGCCATGTCTGCAGTGAAGGAGGACTCATGAGTGCTCGGAAAGACGTAATGGGACATGATTTGTGCCCATACTCGAGCTTCCAAAGTAAGTGCAGAAGCCGATATGCCCTTAGGTCGGGAATAATGGTATCTGTAGATCCATATGCTGCCAGGTTGTGCGATAACTCTAAGAACAGCGTCCCAATCAAATTGGTATGTCTGGCGGTTGAGTGAGGCTTCTTGGAATGCGTCCAATCCTTCTGGAGCAGGGGGGAGATCTAAAGCTCGTTGAATGGCTTCTTCTGTTATGGGACTTATTTCTGACGGACATAGACAAACTGCATGGTTGGTATGTAAAAATTTGTGTAGAACTCTACTACCCATGATAGATTAACCTACCGTGGCTATCTCCGTAGGAATTCCCATTGTCTTCACTCAATGCGGGGCTCAACAATGTTAGCAATGCGGGTTGGGAGGATGAGAAGGTGCTCATTGTTATAGTTCCTTGCTACCAGGATGGGGAACATCTGCTCACAGTAGCGGTTAGTGAACCGCGCAGTGTCCTTTGCTAGGAAGGCTTTCTCTTTTTCATCGACCTTGATGATCCTCTTGATTCTTTTTGTTGATGGTTTCACCGCTGTTGAGGAAGGCTCTTCCACTAATGCTCTTTTTGTTTCTCTCCTTGCTGGTGGTTTGGGAGTATCTTTCTCTTTACCTTTCTTAGTGGCCATCCTGAAAAAGGAAAGAGGTAAGTACATGAAAAGCTAAGGGTTCGAGCAAGGGAGCGAATATTAAGGGTGATAATCAATGCACGGTAAAGAAGGATGTCGTTAACACATGGTCTAGACTACATGTGAAAAGTTCATCAAAGGTAATATAGCAAGTGCATGTGATGTCAATTAAATGCAAGATGTTTATTGGCATGCCGACAAAGGCATGAGTAGCATAGATCAAGCATTCAATGTCCAAGTTAGTTTACCAAGCCTTTCAAACTAATAATCTGTTTGTATTGACAATTATATTTAATTAATAAAATATAAAAGGGGTTTTGTGAAAAACAGGCATAAAAGTAGTAGAATAGAATAATTTAAAATAATGCACAGTGCCATACGGGCTTTTTCACAAACACTTGGCATGCATGGTGAATATGTTATTGAAAGTAATAAATTGAACACGCAAGCAATCCCTTATGAAAAGTGATATATAATTGTCAAAAAATTCCACAAAAACTCACAAGCAAAAATTATAAAAGAAAATAATTACCTAGTTAAATTTTTAACACCAATTAAAGGAATAAAAGGGAAAAGAAAGAAAAAGAAAATATAGATAATGAAAGTAAAAAGAAAAAGAAAATAAAAATAATAAAGGAAAAGTAAAAAGTAAAGAAAGAAAAGAACCTTAATAATGGATGTGAAAAATAAGGAAGGAAGAAGGTAAAGAGTGAGAATGAGTAGAGAATGAAGAAGGGAGAAGAAAGAAATAATAAGGGAAGAGAAAAATTAGGATTTGGGGAAGAAAAGATAAGATATTTTGGCTGATGTGGATAATATGTGCGCCGCATGTGACAAGGACGCGTGGGTCACGCGGTCGCGTGGTGTGTGATTTTCATCATGTGAAGCGGACGCGTGGGTCACGCGGTAGCGTGACTTGCTTTGTGCGAATGGCGCGAGGGCAGCTACGCGTTCGCGCAACTCTCTGTTTCAAACCCATTTTGCCAAATTTTAAGGTGACGTGATCGCGTGGTTGACGCGATCGCGAGAATGGCCATATTTTGGAGGACGACGCGGCCGCGTGGGGCATGCGGTCACGTGATGGGCCTGGTGCTTCAAGCATCATTCCAGCTCAGCTCCATCATAACTTGCTGCCATACACCTCTTTTACGTCGATTTTTAGGGGCACGCGTTCGAGTGGGTGATGCGGACGCGTGGGAGGCTCGTTTCCAAAATGACACGGACGCGTCAATGACGCGATCGCATGGGCATGATTGTGCCTAAGGCACGCCTCCAGCCACGCTTTCGCGTGACTTTCTGTTCAATTTTCTTTTCTTCAAAACGCACATATGACGCGGACGCATCAGCGACGCTTACGCGTCGCGTGCATTTTTTTTTTTAAGATATGCAGAATGCTAATGCAAACGTGAATGCAGGCTATATGCAGAAATTTATGAGAAGAGTCATTAAAACCATAAAAATAGAAAGAAAGTGAAATAAATCTAAGACTGAAACAGAACGATCATACCATGGTGGGTTGTCTCCCACCTAGCACTTTGCTTTTACGTCCTTAAGTTGGACACTCGTTAGGCTCATTCTGCGTCTGTTGGTGGGTCTTCCAAGAGGAAAACCTCTAGTTCTTTGTTATTCTTCATCTTCTCACCATGATAAAGCTTCAGGCGATGTCCATTGACCTTTAAGAATTTGGAGCTAGAAGGATGACATAGGTGGAAAATACCGTATGGCTCCACCTTTTCTACTCTGTATGGACCTTCCCATCTTGATCTCAGTTTACCTGGCATAAGCCTCAGTCTGGAGTTATAAAGAAGAACTAACTCCCCTGGTCTGAATTCTCTCCTTTTTATGTGCTTGTCATGGACAGCCTTCATCTTTTCTTTGTATCTCCTGGAGTTGTCATATGCTTCTAGGCGAAGATTCTCCAGTTCTGCTAGTTGCAGCTTTCTTTCAGCACCAGCTTTCTCAAGATTCATGTTGCACTCCCTCACAGCCCAGAAAGCCTTGTGTTCCACCTCTACTGGAAGGTGGCAAGCCTTTCCGTATACTAAGCGGAAGGGGCTCATCCCAATGGGTGTCTTGTAAGCTGCTCTATATGCCCAGAGTGCATCTTGTAGCCTGGCACTCCAGTCCTTCCTGTAAGGTTTTACTATCTTCTCCAGAATACATTTTATCTCTCTGTTAGAGACTTCTGCTTGCCCATTGGTTTGGGGATGGTAAGCTGTTGCTACTTTGTGAATTATCCCATGCCTCTTCAGTAATTCTGTTAGTCTCTTGTTACAAAAATGAGTGCCTTGATCACACACGATTGCTCGTGGGGATCCAAAACGGCAAATAATATGGTTTCTAACAAAGGAAACAATAGTGTTAGCATCGTCAGTATAGGTAGGAATTGCTTCCACCCATTTAGAAACATAATCTACGGCTAACAGTATATAAAAGTAACCATTAGAATTTGGAAATGGACCCATGAAGTCAATGCCCCAAACATCAAAAATTTCACAGAAAAGCATAATTTGTTGAGGCATCTCATCCTTCTTGGATATATTACCAAATCTTTGGCATGGGGAATAGGATTTGCAAAATTCAGCAGCGTCTTTAAAAAGAGTAGGCCACCAGAATCCACAGTCTAGAATTTTTCTAGCTGTTCTTTGAGGGCCAAAATGTCCTCCACTCTCAAATGAGTGGCAGGCCTCTAAAATGGATTGGAATTCTGATTGAGGCACACACCGTCTAATTATCTGGTCAGCACCACACCTCCACAAATATGGATCGTCCCATATAAAATATTTAGACTCGCTTTTCAGCTTGTCTCTTTGATGCTTAGTGAAATTTGGAGGAAAAGTGTGGCTAACTAGATAATTAGCTATAGGTGCATACCAAGGAACTATTTCAGATACTGCATGTAAGTTATCAAATGGGAAATTATCATTTATAGGAGTGGAATCATCCTTAATGTTCTCAAGGCGACTCAAGTGGTTGACGCGGCAAAAATTTGCAGATTAAGAATTATTAAGAAAAATGGCGTTGCAAGTACAACTCTTAACCAGCAAAAATCCACTTGTCAATTTAGAAAAGAGTTGTCACAAATTTTAGAAATAAAATACTGGGAGTATGAGTCCCAGGTCGTCTCCCAACGAGTTGCAGGAAGATGTGCTATTTTACTAATCAGAGGTTTTCCAAAATGTTTTTTTTAGTTTGATAAACAGGAAATTAAATTAGAGAATTTATGTAATTTAAATAAAATCTCGACCGGGAGAAGATTAATCGGAAGTTCTATCCTTGTTAGAATTTTCTCAAGATGAATCAATAATTACTAGTTGTTTCCACTTAGTTAACCCTCAACGAATGAGGGAAAGTCAAGTTAAAAGTCAACTTCTACTCACAAATTCTAATCCTCTCCCTTGGGAAGGATTAGAGTTAGTGACTAACAAGCCAACCAACAATGAACCAATTATAATTGAACTGTTGAGTATTCCAACTCAAGGTTCTCCTTTTAATCAACTCCCAATCAAGTTGGAAAACTACTCCATTATCATAAATGTAGACTTTACAAAATAAAAAGGGGAAATAAAAAGAGACATGATAAACAATAATCAAAGAGATCAATTAAAATAAAAATAGTCTTGCATTAATGAACTCTAAAAGTAATCCAATGTTAACTTTGGACAGATTAAGGATATGAAAGAGTAAGTAAAAAGTAAGTAAACAAACTAGAATGATCAAGTCCGGAGGTAGACTCTTCTCAATAACTGAAGCCAAAATTTTCAAATCCTCAATTATGAGTATATAGAAAAAAAACCTAGGGGAAGAGTGAAAATCAGATCTAAAAACTAAAAATTATGTGGAATGAATGTCGTCCTATCTCTGCATGTTCCTTGGCTCTAATATGCATTTCTGGGCCGAAAACTGGGTTAGAACGGGGCCCAGAATTCACGCCAGCGACTTTTGTAAATTCTGCAGATCGCGCACGCCATGCGACCGCATCGTCCACGCGTTTGCGTCATCCGGCATTTTTCCGTGCCACGCGTGCGCGTTGTCCACGCATTCGCGTCACTTGTGCAGCTTCCAATCCACGCGGTCGCATCAGGCACGCGAGCGAGTCACTGCGATTTTCTCCAATTCGCGCGATCGCGTGAGCCATGCGCCCGCGTCACTTCTCGCTGGTCATCTCCTCAACTTCTTGTGTTCCTTCCATCTTTGCAAGCTTCCTCTTCATTCTCTAAGCCATTCCTGCCCTATGAAACTTGAAACACTTAACACACGGATCACAGCATCGAATGGTATAAAGGAAGATAAAATTAAAAATATACAATTAAAAGATCTTTAGGAGGCAAGTTTTCAATCATAGAACATTTTTAGGAAGGATTTGTAAATACATGCAAATCATATGAATAAGTGGGTGAAGACTTGATAAAACCACACAATTAAACACAATATAAATCATAAAATAGTAGTTTATCAACCTCCCCACACTTAAACATTAGCATGTCCTCATGCTTAGTTGAAGCAGATAAATATGAATGAATAGGGACATGTAAGACTCATGCAATGCAATTCAACCTATATATATATGAATGCAACTATATGATTTTGTCTATCTGATTAAAAATAAATAAGTTCTCTAAGACAGAGCATAGAACAGATTCCACTAATTCAAATCATACAGTAAAAGCAAGTAAATTTGTAAAAAGACAACTCGTGAAAGCAGGGGACATAGAATCAAGCATTGAACCCTCATTGATGATGTGTGTGTACTCTAATCTCTCTAGTGTATAGGGTAATCACTCTATCCTTCTCTAATCATGCTTTCTAATTTTTGTTCTTCTTCTAACCAATCAACAACATTTAATGTACCAATACAAATATCATGAGGGTTGTAATGGGGCTAAGGTAAGGGTGAAGGTATATATGGCTAAGTGAGCTTATAAATTGAATCTTTAATTAACCCAAGCTTTCACCTAATCATATATGTGTATTCTATATAATTTCAAATTTCATACCTAGCTACCCAGAATTTTCTTTTCACATTCCATACTCGTGTATTAACTTTTTCTCTTACTTGTATCACATATGCATTGATTTTTTTTTTGAACATGAAAATAAACACAGCTTATCGATGCACATAGATTTTTAATTTTTATAGTTTCACATGAGTAGGTACCCAAATTCCCATTATATTATCATGACACATTCCCTTATTAACCTTTGTTCCCACAATCTTCCCAAACTCAATTAACACACAATTTCTATCTTAATCTAACCAAAGATTCAATAGGGATATTTAATTATTTTTCTGCTTAAGGCTAGTAATGTGGTAAAATGTAGAACAAATGGGGTTAAAATGGCTCAAAGTGGCTAACAAAGGTAATTAAAAGGGTAGGCTTATTTGGGATAAGTGAGCTAAACAAATAATGGTCTCAATCATATGCATGCATATAACACATTAACATTGGACATATAGGATAAAACAAATTTTAAATTACAATCATAGAGAAGTAAACACACAAGAAAAAATATTTATGGTTAAATAATGTAACCATGTACTTAGGCTCAAACTCTCACGGGTTGTGTGTTCTTAGCTTTTTAAACTATGTTCCAAATACAACTTCAAACAAATTTAACATAAAAATTTTGATTTAAATTAGTGAAATTTTTCAAAATTCGGGTCTTAGGAGAAACTTATTATTTTTTTCAATCAAGTAGAACATGCATGCAATTAACCTATTACTATGCAATCTATACTATTTTACAAAAGAAAAACTAACTAAATATCCTATTTTATTGGTGTTAAGGAAGAGAAATTACCTCCAAAAGTCAGGTACTGACCGACCTCCCCACACTTAAGGCTTTGCACTGTCCTCGGTGCCATCTGTCAGGAACAAAGGGGGCTGGTAGCAGTATCTCCACAGTCGGGACCGTCATGGCTCCCTGTGCTGGTAAAGGAAGTGGAGTCCGGAGTGTCAGGGTCTTTGTCAGGTCTGTGGTTGCCTGTGAGTAGCTCCTTAAGGTAATTGAGTCGGCGCTAGTTGTGGCGCTCTCGTAGCTTCGCTTTCTGGTCTTGCCGGTCCAACCTCTCCAGTATTTGATGCAGCAGCTGACGTGTTGAAGGTGCTTGTGGTGTTGAAGGAGAAATATCTGCAGCTTGTTATGCGGACTGGCTGGTAGTGGCTGTTGGTGGCCTGAGATATTTCCCGTTAGGGACGTACTGATCATCCCGTGGAAGCATGGCTTTGGTGTCCCCAGCTCTGTAGGAGACTCCAGCTGGTGAGACGAGATCTGAAACCAAGGTGGGAAAAGGTAAGTTGTCCGCAATCTGTACGTGTCCCATAGCATTCCGGATGTGTCTTGGTAGAGTCAGAGGCTAGTCTGTGAGGATGCACCATAGTAGAACGGCCATGTCTGCAGCGAAGAAGGACTCATGAGTGCTCGGAAAGACGTAATGGGACATGATCTGTGCCCATACTCGAGCCTCCAAGGTAAGTGTTGAAGCCGCTATTCCCTTAGGGCGGGAACGATGGTATCCAAAAATCCATCTGCTACCAGGTTGTGCAATAACTCTGAGAACAGCGTCCCAGTCAAATTTGTACGTTTGGTGCTTGAGTGCGAGCCTCTTAAAATGCATCCAGTCCATCTGGAGCAGGGGGAAGATCTAGAGCTCGTTGAATGGCCTCTTCTGTAATGGGGACTTGCTTCTGACGGACATAGACAGACTGTAGGGTTGACAGGTGAAAATTAGAGTAGAACTCGACTACCCAGGAAAGATTAACCTGCCGTGGCTGTCTCTATAGGAATCCCCATTGTCGTCGCTCAATTCACGGCTCAACAAAATCAGTAATACGGGTCGGGAGGATAAGAAGGTATTCGTTGTTGTAACTCCTTTCTGCCAGGATGGGGAACATTTGCTCACAGTAGCGGTTGGTAAATCGCGCAGTGTCCTTTGCTGGGAAGGCTTTCCCTTTATCATCGATCTTTATAATCCTCTTAATTCTTTTTGTTGAGGGCTTAACTGCAGTTGAAGATGGCTCTGCCACTAATGCTCTTTTTGTTCCTCTCCTTGCTGTTGATTTGGGAGTAGCTTTCTCCTTGCCTTTCTTGGTGGCCATCCTAAAAAAAAGAGAAAGTACGTTAAAATGTAAAGGGTTAGAGCAAGGAAGAGAACGGGAAAGGTGGTAATCAATGCACAGTAAAGAAGAATAACGTTAACACATGGTCATGACTACATGTGAAAAGTCATCAATGGAAATATAGCAAGTGCATGGGATGATAGTTAAGGTGTTTATTGGCATGCCGGCAAAGGCATGAGTAGCATAGATCAAGCATTCAATGTTCGAGGGAGATCACCAATTCTTCCAAACTAACAATCTGTTTGTATTAACAATTATATATAATTAATAAAATAGAAAAAGGATTTTGTGAAAAGCAAGCATTCAGAGCAGTAGATTAAAAGAAATCTGAAAATAGTGCACAATGCCATACAGGCTTTTTCACAAACACTTAGCATGCATGGTAAATAAGGTATAGAAAGTATTAAATTGAACATGCAAGCAACCCTTTAAGAAGTAATATTTAATTGTCAAACAATTTCTTAATAATTCACAAGCAAAATGTAGAAGAAAATAGATACTCAATTAAATTTTCAACACCAATTAAAGGAACAAAGAAAAAGAAAGAAAAAGAAAATATAGATAATGAAAGT
The DNA here is from genome assembly GCF_059453495.1 of Arachis ipaensis. Lineage (NCBI taxonomy): Eukaryota > Viridiplantae > Streptophyta > Magnoliopsida > Fabales > Fabaceae > Arachis > Arachis ipaensis. The sequence continues at coordinate 67,479,325 of NC_142441.1, forward strand.
AAAAAAGAAAACTAAATAAGAAAACATGAATAAAAGAAAAAGAAAAATAATAATGAAAAGGTAAAGAAGGAAGAAGAAATAAACCTTGATAATGGATGTGAAAAAGAAAAAGGGAGATAGTGAGAAAGAAGGGAGAAGAAAGAAGGGAGGAAGAAAGAAGAAGTGAAAAGAAAAAGTAGGATTTGGGGAAGAAAAAAGATAAGATATTTGGCAGATTTAGATGAGTTGTGCGGCGCATGCGACGCGGACGCGTGGGTCACGCGTACGCGCGAATAGTGCTTAGGTGAAGTGACGCAGAAGCATCGGTCACGCGGACGCGTGACATGGATTGTGCTGGTGGCGCGAGGGCAGCCTCACGTTCGCACAACTCTCTGTGTGAACCTCATTTTGCCAAATTCTAGGGTGACGCGGTCGCATGGTTGAGGCGATTGCATGAATGGCCATTCGTAGAAAAGCGACGCGGACGCGTGGGGCACGCGTTCGCGTGGTAGGGCTTGTGCTTCTAGCATGAGTCCAACCCAAATCCAGCTCAACTCTCTGCCATACACCCTTTTTACGTCGATATTTTAGGGCATGCGTTCGCGTGTGTGACGCGGACGCGTGGGAGGCCTTTTTTCCCACATGGCGCAGACGCGCGGACGACGCGGTCGCGTGGATCAAATTGTGCCAAAGGCACGCCTCCAGCCACACTCTCGCATGACTCTCTGTAAAATATCTTTTCTTCCTCGAGGCACATATGACGCGAACGCGTCGGCAACGCTGTCGCGTCGCGTATCCCTCTTTTTTTTTGATGCAATATGCAAATGCATATGCAAACTATAGGCACTGGTACTGAGAAGAGTTATTGAAAAAGGAAATTAAGGAGAGGGGGAGGAATGATCATACCATGGTGGGTTGTCTCCCACTTAGCACTTTGCTTTAACGTCCTTAAGTGGGACACTCCACTAGCTCAGTCTTCTACTGTGGGTGGATCTTCCAAGAGGAAGATCTCTAGCTCCTGGTTTTTTGCCATGAAATAACTTCAAGCGATGTCCATTTACCTTTATAAGTTCGGAACTTGAAGGATGGCTCAAGTGAAAGACTCCGTATGGCTCCGCCCTCTCTACTCGATAGGGACCGTCCCATCTGGATCTCAGCTTGCCTGGCATGAGCCGCAATCTGGAGTTGTAAAGGAGGACTAAGTCCCCAGGTTGAAACTCTCTTCTCTTGATGTTCCTATCATGCATAGCTTTCACTTTCTCTTTATACAGCCTGGATTTTTCATAAGCTTCTAGGCGAAGGTTCTCTAATTCTTGCAGTTGCAACTTCTGTTCAACTCCGGCTTTCTCATAGTCCATGTTGATCTCTCTCACCGCCCAGAATGCTTTGTGTTCTATCTCTATTGGGAGGTGACAAGCTTTTCATAAACCAAGCGGAAGGGACTCATTCCTGTAGGTGTCTTGTATGCAGTCTGATATGCCCAAAGCGCGTCTTGTAGCCTGGCGCTCCAGTCCTTCCTATGAGGCTTGACTATTTTCTCCAGAATACGCTTTATTTCTTTATTTGACACTTCCTCTTGTCCATTAGTCTGCGGGTGGTATGCTGTGGCTACTTTGTGAATAACGCCATGCTTCTTCAATAGGGTGCTCAGTCTCCTGTTACAGAAATGGGTACCTTGATCGCTCATGATTGCTCGTGGTGATCCAAAGCGGCAAATAATATAGTTTCTAGCAAAAGAGACAACATTGTTAGCATCATCAGCACGGGTAGGAATTGCTTCCACCCATTTAGAAACATAATCCACAGCTAACAATATGTATGTAAAACCGCTTGAGTTTCGAAACGGTCCCATGAAGTCAATGCCCCAAACATAAAAAATCTCACAGAACAACATAATTTGTTGGGGTATCTCATCCCTCTTGGATATGTTACTAAACATTTGGCATAGGGAACAAGATTTACAGAAAGCAGTAGCATATTTAAAAAGAGTGGGCCACCAGAATCCACAGTCTAGGATTTTTCTAGCTGTTCTTTGAGGACCAAAATGTCCACCACTCTCAGATGAGTGGCAGGCTTCTAAAATGGACTGGAATTCTGATTGAGACACACATCTTCTAATTATCTGGTCAGCACCATACCTCCACAGATAGGGGTCATCCTATATATAATATTTGGACTCGCTTTTCAGCTTGTCCCTCTCGTGCTTAGTAAAATTTGGAGGGAAAGTATGGCTAACTAGATAATTAGCTACAGGTGCATACCAAGGAACTACTTCAGATATTGCATGTAAGCTGTCAAAAGGAAAAGCATCATTGATAGGAGTGGAGTCATCCTTAATGTGCTCAAGGTGACTCAAGTGGTCTACTACTAAATTCTGAGAACCACTCCTATCCTTAATTTCTAAATCAAATTCTTGTAGCAGTAATATCCATCGTATTAGCCTTGGTTTGGACTCTTTTTTGGCTAATAAATACTTTAGAGCTGCATGGTCTGAGTACACTACCACCTTAGTACCAAGTAAATAGGCTTGGAATTTATCCAGAGCAAAAACAATAGCCAAAAGCTCTTTCTCAGTAGTAGTGTAATTAGACTGAGTAGCATCTAATGTCTTGGAAGCATAAGCAATTACGAAAGGATCCTTACCTGCGTGCTGGGCTAGCGCTGCTCCCATAGCATGGTTGGAAGCATCACACATAATCTCAAAGGGCTGGCTCCAGTCTGGTCCTCTCACAATTGGAGCTTGAGTTAAGGCGATCTTCAGCTTGTCGAACACCTCTATACAATCCTCACTGAACTCGAACTCAATATCTTTCTGCAGAAGTTTGGATAAGGGCAGTGCTACCTTACTGAAGTCCTTGATGAACCGCCGGTAGAAACCTGCATGGCCAAGGAACGAACGAACTTCCCTCACGGAGGAGGGGTAAAGCAGACTAGAAATGACATTTACCTTTGCCGGATCTACAGAAATACCAGTGTTAGAGACAACATGTCCTAGTACAATACTGATGAGCGGATAATTTATACGCTTTTTGGCATTGTTTTTACATAGTTTTCAGTATAATTTAGTTATTTTTTAGTATATTTTTATTAATTTTTAATTAAAAATCACATTTCTAGACTTTACTATGAGTTTGTGTGTTTTTCTGTGATTTCAAGTATTTTCTGGCTGAAATTGAGGGACTTGAGCAAAAATCAGATTCAGAGGTTGAAGAAGGATTGCAGATGTTGTTGGATTCTGACCTTCCTGCACTCAAAGTGGATTTTCTGGAGCTACAGAACTCCAAATGGCGCGCTCTCAATTGCGTTGTAAAGTAAACATCCAGGGCTTTCCAGCAATATATAATAGTCCATAATTTGATTAAGGATAGATGACGTAAACTGGCGTTAAACGCCAGTTCCATGCTGCATTCTGGAGTCAAACGCCAGAAACAGGTTGCAAAGTGGAGTTAAACGCCAGAAACAGGTTGCAAAGTGGAGTTAAACACCAGAAACAGGTTACAAACTGGCGTTCAACTCCAAGAAAGACCTCTACACGTGTAAAGCTCAATGCTTAGCCCAAGCACACACCAAGTGGGCCCCGGAAGTGGATTTCTGCATCATTTACTCATTTCTGTAAACCCTAGTAACTAGTTTAGTATAAATAAGACTTTTTACTATTATGTTTACATCGGGAGTTTTCATCTTTAGTTTCATCTTTAGATCACGTTTGGGGGGCTGGCCATTCGGCCATGCCTGAACCTTCATCACTTATGTATTTTCAACGGTAGAGTTTCTACACACCATAGATTAAGGTGTGGAGCTCTGCTGTTCCTCAAAGATTAATGCAAAGTACTACTGTTTTTCTATTCAATTCAACTTATTCCGCTTTTAAGATGTTCATTCGCACTTCAATATGATGGATGTGATGATCGTGACAGTCATCATCATTCTCACTTATGAACGCGTGCCTGACAACCACCTCCGTTCTACCTTAGATTGAATGGATATCTCTTGGATATCTAATACAGGGGACCGAGTCCGAGATATTAGAGTCTTCGTGGTATAAGTTAGAACCCATGGATGGCCATTCCTGAGATCCAAAAAGTCTAAACCTTGTCTGTGGTATTCCGAGTAGGATCTGGGAAGGGATGGATGTGATGAGCTTAAAACTCGCGAGTGCTGGGCGTAGTGACAGACGCAAAAGGATCAATGGATCCTATTCCAATATGATCGAGAACCGACAGATGAATAGCCGTGCCGTGACAGAGCATCTTGGACCATTTTCACTGAGAGGACGGGAAGTAGCCATTGACAACGGTGATGCCCAACATACAGCTTGCCATGGAAAGAAGTAGGAAGGATTGGATGAAGACAGCAGGGAAGCAGAGGTTCAGAGGGACGAAAGCATCTCTATACGCTTATCTGAAATTCTCACCAATGAATTACATAAGTACCACTATCCTATTTTATATTTTATTTATCTTTTACTTATCAATTCATAAAATCAGTTGAATCCGCCTGACTGAGATTTACAAGGTAACCATAGCTTGCTTCAAGCCAACAATCTCTGTGGGATCGACCCTTACTCACGTAAGGTTTATTACTTGGACGACCCAGTGCACTTGCTGGTTAGTTGTATGAAGTTGTGAAACAGAATTAGGAACATGAACGTGCGTATTGAGTTTTTAGCACCGTTACCAAGAATGGAATGATCACGATTTCGCACACCAAGTTTTTGGCGCCGTTGCCGGGGATTGTTCGAGTTTGGACAACTGACGGTTCATCTTGTTGCTCAGATTAGGTAATTTTATTTTAATTTTAATCTTTTTGTTTTTACTCTTTTATTTTCAAAAAATACAAAAAGAAAAAAAAATTTAACAAAATCATAAAATCCAAAAATAATTTGATGTTTCTTGTTTGAGTCTAGAGTCAAGTTTTAAGTTTGGTGTCAATTGCATCTTTTTAATTTTCTAAAAAAATTATTTTCGAAAATTTCATGCATTGCATTCTTCATGATCTTCAAGTTGTTCTTGGCCAGTCTTCTTGTTTGATCTTCATATTTCCTTGTTTTGTGTCTTTTCTTATTTTTCATATGCATTCTTGAATTGTTAATGTCTAAAGAATAAAAAATTTTAAGTTTGGTGTCTTGCATGTTTTCTTTTCTTGAAAATTTTTCAAAAATAAGTTCTTGGTGTTCATCTTGACATTCAAAGTGTTCTTGGTGTTCATCTTGATATTCATAGTGTTCTTGCATGCATCACATGTTTTGATCCAAAATTTTCATGCATTAAGTCTTTGGGTTGTTTTTCTCTTTCTTCATTGAAAATTCAAAAATCAAAAAAATATCTTTCTCTTATTTCACTCATAATTTTCGAAAATTTGATTTGATTTAGTCAAAAATTTTTAAAATTTAGTTATTTCTTATGAGTCAAATCAAATTTTCAATTTAAAAATCTTATCTTTTTCAAATCTTTTTCAAAAATCAAATCTTTTTCATTTTTCTTTCATAATTTTCAAAAATTCCAAAATGATTTTCAAAAATCTTTTTCTTATTTTGTTTCATAATTTTAAATCTTTACTAACAATTAATGTGATTGATTCAAAAAAATATTAAGTTTGTTACTTGCCTAGTAAGAAAGGTTCAATCTTTAAACTCTAGAATCATATCTTTTTAGTTTCTTGTTAGTCAAGTAATCAACTTTAATTTTCAAAATCAAATCTTTTTAAATTTCTTTTTCAAATCTTTTTCAAATTAAGTTTCAATCACATCTTTTTCAAAATCTCTTCTAACTTCCTTTCTAACTTCTTACCTTTTTAAAATTGATTTTCAAATTTTTTTTAATCAATCCTATCTTTTGTTTCAATCATATCTTTTTCAAAACTACCTAACTAATTCTCTCTCTCTAATTTTCGAAAATCCCTTCCCCCTTTTCAAATTTCTTTTTTTTATTAACTAATTGTTTTAATTTTTAATTTAATTTGATTTCAATTTTAATTTCCAAAATTTAACTTTAAATTTTATTTTTAATTTAATTAATTTTCGAAATTCCCTCTCTCTCATCTCCTTCTAATTATTTATTTATTTACTAACACTTCTCTTCATCTCAAAATTCAAACCCTCTCTTCCTTTTGGTGTTCAAATTTCTCTTCTTCTATTCTTCTATTCTTATACTCACATACAAGAATCTCTATACTGTGACATAGAGGATTCCATATTTTCTTTTCTGTTTTCTTCTTTTTCAAATGAGCAGGAACAAGGATAAGAACATTCTTGTTGAAGCTAATCCTAAACCTGAAAGGACTCTGAAGAGGAAGCTAAGGGAAGCCAAAGCACAACTCTCTGGAGAAAATCTGACAGAAATTTTTGAAAAAGAAGAAAACATGGCCGAAAATAATAACAATGCAAGAAAGATGCTTGGTGACTTTACTGCACCAAATTCCAATTTCCATGGAAGAAACATCTCAATTCCTGCCATTGGAGCAAACAATTTTGAGCTGAAACCTCAATAAGTTTCTCTGATGCAATAGAACTGCAAGTTTTCTGGACTTCCATCCGAAGATCCTTTTCAGTTCTTAACTGAATTCTTGCAGATCTGTGATACTGTTAAGACCAATGGGGTTGATCCCGAGGTCTACAGGCTTATGCTTTTCCCGTTTGCTGTAAGAGACAGAGCTAGAGTATGGTTGGACTCTCAACCTAAAGATAGCCTGAACTCTTGGGTAAGCTGGTCACGGCTTTCTTAGCCAAGTTCTTTCCTCCTCAAAAGCTTAGTAAGCTTAGAGTGGATGTTCAAACCTTCAGACAGAAAGAAGGTGAATCCCTCTATGAAGCTTGGGAGAGATATAAGCAACTGACCAAAAAGTGTCCTTCTGACATGCTTTCAGAATGGACCATTCTGGATATATTCTATGATGGTCTATCTGAAATATCAAAGATGTCATTGGACCATTCTGCAGGTGGATCCATTCACCTAAAGAAAACGCCTGCAGAAGCTCAAGAACTCATTGACATGGTTGCAAATAACCAGTTCATGTACACTTCTGAAAGGAATCCTGTGAATAATGGGACGCCTCAGAAGAAGAGAGTTCTTGAAATTGATACTCTGAATGCCATATTGGCTCAGAACAAAATATTGACTCAGCAAGTCAATATGATTTCTCAGAGTCTGAATGGAATGCAAGCTGCATCCAACAGTACTCAAGAGGCATCTTCTGAGGAAGAAGCTTATGATCCTGAGAACCCTGCAATAGCAGAGGTGAATTACATGGATGAACCCTATGGAAACACCTATAATTCCTCATGGAGAAATCACCCAAAACTCTCATGGAAGGATCAACAAAAGCCTCAATAAGGCTTTAATAATGGTGGAAGAAACAGGTTTAGCAATAGCAAGCCTTTTCCATCATCCACTCAGCAAAAGACAGAGAGTTCTGAGCAGACCCCATCTAGCTTGGCAAACATAGTCTCTGATCTATCTAAGGCCACTCCAAGTTTCATGAATGAAACAAGGTCCTCCATTAGAAATCTGGAAGCACAAGTGGGCCAGCTGAGTAAAAGGATCATTGAAACCCCTCCTAGTACTCTCCCAAGCAATACAGAAGAAAACCCAAAAGGAGAGTGCAAGGCCATTGAATTGATCATCATGGCCGAACCTGCAAGGGAGGGAGAGGACGTGAATCCCAGTGAGGAAGACCTCCTGGGACGTCCAGAGATCAATAAGGAGTTTTCCTCTGAGAAACCAAAGGACTCTGAGGCTCATCTGAAGACCATAGAGATTCCATTAAACCTCCTTATGCCATTCATGAGCTCTGATGAATATTCTTCTTCTGAAGAGAATGAAGACATTACTGAAGAGCAAGTTGCCAAGTACCTTGGTGCAATCATGAAGCTGAATGCCAAATTATTTGGTAATGAGACTTGGGAAGATGAACCTCCCTTGCTCATCAATGAACTAAATGATCTGGATCAACTGAGATTGCCTCAGAAGAAACAGGATCCTGGAAAGTTCTTAATACCTTGTACCATAGGCACCATGACCTTTGAGAAGGCTCTATGTGACCTTGGATCAGGGATAAACCTCATGCCACTCTCTGTAATGGAGAAACTGGGAATCTTTGAGGTGCAAGCTGCCAGAATCTCATTAGAGATGGCAGACAACTCAAGAAAACAGGCTTATGGACTAGTAGAGGACGTGTTAGTAAAGGTTGAAGGCCTTTACATCCCTGCTGATTTTATAATCCTAGACACTGGGAAGGATGAGGATGAATCCATCATCCTTGGAAGACCCTTCCTAGCCACAGCAAGAGCTGTAATTGATGTGGACAGAGGAGAGTTGGTCCTTCAACTGAATGAGGACAACCTTGTGTTTAAAACTCAAGGATCTCCTTCTGTAACCATGGAGAGGAAGCATGAAAAGCTTCTCTCACTGCAAAGTCAACCAAAGACCCCACAGTCAAACTCTAAGTTTGGTGTTGGGAGGTCCCAACCTTGCTCTGATTATCTGTGAGGCTCCATGGGAGCTCACTGTCAAGCTATTGACATTAAAGAAGCGCTTGTTGGGAGGCAACACAATGTTATTTAATCATTTTTATTTTCTCTTTGTTATTTCATGTTTTATTAGGTTGATGATCATGTGGAGCCACAAAAACTACTAAAAAAATTCGAAAACAGAATGAAAAACAGCATTGAAAACAGCACACCCTGGAGGAAGGGCTTACTGGCGTTTAAATGCCAGTAAGGAGCATCTGGCTGGCGTTTAACGCCAGAACAGAGCATGAAACTGGCGTTAAACACCAGAAACAAGCAGCAGTCTGGCGTTTAAATGCCAGGATTGCACCCAGAGGAAAGTTGGCGTTAAACGCCAGAAACAAGCACCAGACTGGCGTTTAACGCCAGAAACATGCACCATACTGGCGTTCAACGCCCGAAACATGCTATGGACTGGCGTTGAATGCCCAAAACAAGCAAGGAAGTGGCGTTTAATAACAGAAACATGCTGCAGTCTGGCGTTAAACGCCAGGATTGCATATATGGGGCGTTTTACACGTCTAAAAGGTGCAGGGATGAAAAATCCTCAAACACCTCAGGATCTGTGGACCCCACAGGATCCCCACCTACTTCTTCTCTCCTTTTCACACCTTTCCATAACTCTCTTCCCCAAATACCCCTCACCAATCAACTCAATCACTCTTCTCCATCACCTCTTCACCAATCACATACATCCTTTCTTCCCCAAAAAACCCCACCTACCTTTAAATTCAAAATAATTTCCCTCCCAAACCCAACCCTAAATGGCCGAACCCTAAACCCCTCCCCACTCCTATATAAACCCCTCATTCCCTCTTCATTTTCACACAACAAAACCCTCTCTTCTTCCCCTTGGCTGAAACCCTCTCTCTCCCTCTCCTCCATTTTTCTTCTTCTTCTACTTCTTTCTTTCTTTTTTTGCTCGGAGATGAGCAAACATTTTAAGTTTGGTGTGGTAAAAGCATAGCTTTTTATTTTTCCATAACTATTTATGGCACCTAAGACCAGAGAAACCTCTAGAAAGAGGAAAGGGAAGGCAATTGCTTCCACCTCTGAGTCATGAGAGATGGAGAGATTCATCTCAAAGGTCCATCAAGACTACTTCTATGAAGTTGTGGCCAAGAAGAAAGTGATCCCTGAGGTTCCTTTCAAGCTCAAGAAGAATGAGTATCCGGAGATCCGACTTGAAATCCAAAGAAGAGGTTGGAAAGTTCTCACCAACCCCATTCAACAAGTCAGGATCCTAATGGTTTAAGAGTTCTATGCAAATGCATGGATCACTAGGAACCATGATCAAAGTGTGAACCTGAATCCAAAGCATTGGCTTACCATGGTTCGGGGGAAATACTTAGATTTCCGTCTGGAAAATGTAAGGCTGGCGTTCAACATGCCAATGATGGAAGAGAACGCACGCCCCTACACAAGAAGGGTCAACTTTGATCAAAGTTTGGACCAAGTCCTCATAGACATATGTGAGGAAGGAGCTCAATGGAAAATTGACTCAAGAGGCAAGCCGGTTCAATTAAGAAGGCATGACTTCAAACTAGTGGCTAGGGGATGGCTAGAGTTAATTCAAACGCTCAATTATTCCTACTAGTAACCGGTCTGAAGTTACTATAGACCGGGCCATCATGATCCATAGTATCATGATTGGGGAAGAGGTGGAAGTTCATGAGATTATACCTCAAAAACTCTACAAGGTGGCTGACAAGTCCTCCACTTGGGCAAGGTTAGCCTTTCCTCACCTCATTTGCCACCTCTGCAATTCGGCTGGAATTGACATAGAGGGAGACATCCTCATTGAAGAGGACAAGCCCATCACTAAGAAAAGGATGGAGCAAATAAGAGATCATGGACCTCAACATGAGCATGAGGAAATTCCTCACCATGAAATTCCTGAGATGCCTCAGGGGATGCACTTTCCTCCACAGGAGAATTAAGTTCCAACATGGGACAACTAAGGGTGGAGCACCAAGAGCACTTCATCATCCTCCATGAAATTAGAGAAGATCAAAGAGCTATGAGGGAGGAGCAATAAAGACAAGGAAGAGACATAGAGGAGCTCAAAAGCACCATTGGTCCTTCAAGGAGAGGAAGACGCCACCCCCACTAAGGTGGACTCATTCCTTAATCTCCTTGTCTATTTATTTTTTGTTTTTCGGTTTTTGAGCCTTATGTGTTATTTATGTTTGTGCCTTTACTACATGATCATTAGTGTCTAAGTGTCTATGCCATAAAGTTATGAATATGAATCCATCACCTCTCTTGAATGAAAAATGTTTTAATTACAAAAGAACAAGAAGTACATGGTTTCGAATTCATCCTTGAAACTAATTTAATTATTTTGATGTGGTGACAATACTTTTTGTTTTCTAAATGAATGCTTGAACAGTGCATATGTCTTTTGAATTTGTTGTTTATGAATGTTAAATATGTTAGCTCTTAAAAGAATGATGAACAGGAGAAATGTTATTTGATAATCTGAAAAATCATAAAAATGATTCTTGAAGCAAGAAAAAGCAGTGAATACAAGAACTTGCGAAAAAAAAAAAAAGAAAAATAGCGAAAAAAAAGAGAAAAAAAAAAGAAAAAGCAAGCAGAAAAAGCCAAAAGCTCTTTAAACCAAAAGGCAAGAGCAAAAAGCTAATAGCCCTTAAAACCAAAAGGCAAGGGTAAATAAAAAGGATCCAAGGCTTTGAGCATCAGTGGATAGGAGGGCCTAAAGGAATAAAATCCTGGTCTAAGCGGCTAAACCAAGCTGTCCCTAACCATGTGCTTGTGGCGTGTAGGTGTCAAGTGAAAACTTGAGACTGAGCGGTTAAAATCAAGGTCCAAAGCAAAAAAAGAGTGTTCTTAAGAACCCTGGACACCTCTAATTGGGGACTTTAGCAAAGCTGAGTCACAATCTGAAAAGGTTCACCCAATTATGTGTCTGTGGCATTTATGTATCCGGTGGTAATACTGGAAAACAAAGTGCTTAGGGCCACGGCCAAGACTCATAAAGAAGCTGTGTTCAAGAATCATCATACTGAACTAGGAGAGTCAATAACACTATTCGAAATCTGAAGTTCCTATAGATGCCAATCATTCTAAACTTTAATGGATAGAGTGAGATGCCAAAACTATTCAAGAGGCAAAAAGCTACAAGTCCCGCTCATCTGATTGGAGCTAAGTTTCATTGATATTTTGGAATTTATAGTATATTCTCTTCTTTTTATCCTATTTGATTTTTAGTTGCTTGGGGACAAGCAATAATTTAAGTTTGGTGTTGTGATGAGCGGATAATTTATACGCTTTTTGGCATTGTTTTTACATAGTTTTCAGTATAATTTAGTTAGTTTTTAGTATATTTTTATTAGTTTTTAATTAAAAATCACATTTCTGGACTTTACTATGAGTTTGTGTGTTTTTCTGTGATTTCAGGTTTTTTCTGGCTGAAATTGAGGGACTTGAGCAAAAATCAGATTCAGAGGTTGAAGAAGGACTGCAGATGCTGTTGGATTCTGACCTCCCTACACTCAAAGTAGATTTTCTGGAGCTACAGAACTCCAAATGGCACGCTCTCAATTGCGTTGGAAATTAGACATCTTGGGCTTTCCAGCAATATCTAATAGTCCATACTTTGATTAAGGATAGATGATGTAAACTGGTGTTGAACGCCAGTTCCATGCTGCATTCTAGAGTCAAACGCCAAAAATAGGTTGCAAAGTGGAGTTAAACGCCAGAAACAGGTTACAAACTGGCGTTCAACTCCAAGAAAAACCTCTACACGTGTAAAGTTCAATGCTCAGCCCAAGCACACACCAAGTGGGCCCCAAAAGTGGATTTCTGCATCATTTACTCATTTCTGTAAACCCTAGTAACTAGTTTAGTATAAATAGGACTTTTTACTATTATATTTACATCGGGAGTTTCCATCTTTAGTTTCATCTTTAGATCACGTTTGGGGGGCTGGCCATTCGGCCATGCCTGAACTTTCCTCACTTATGTATTTTCAACGGTAGAGTTTCTACACACCATAGATTAAGGTGTAGAGCTCAGCTGTTCCTCAAAGATTAATGTAAAGTACTACTATTTTTCTATTCAATTCAACTTATTCTGCTTCTAAGATGTTCATTTGCACTTCAATATGATGGATGTGATGATCGTGACAGTCATCATCATTCTCACTTATGAACGCGTACCTGACAACCACCTCCGTTCTACCTTAGATTGAATGGATATCTCTTGGATATCTAATACAGGGGACCGAGTCTGAGATATTAGAGTCTTTGTGGTATAAGTTAGAACCCATGAATGGCCATTCCTGAGATCCGAAAAGTCTAAACCTTGTCTGTGGTATTCGGAGTAGGATCTGGGAAGGGATGGCTATGACGAGCTTAAAACTCGCGAGTGCTGGGCGTAGTGACAGACGCAAAAGGATCAATGGATCCTATTCCAATATGATCGAGAACCGACAGATGAATAGCCGTGCTGTGACAGAGCATCTTGGACCATTTTCACTGAGAGGACGGGAAGTAGCCATTGACAACGGTGATGCCCAACATACAGCTTGCCATGGAAAGGAGTAGGAAGGATTGGATGAAGACAGCAGGAAAGCAGAGGTTCAGAGGGACGAAAGCATCTCTATACGCTTATCTGAAATTCTCACCAATGAATTACATAAGTACCACTATCCTATTTTATATTTTATTTATCTTTTACTTATCAATTCATAAAATCAGTTGAATCCGCCTGACTGAGATTTACAAGGTAATCATAGCTTGCTTCAAGCCGACAATCTCCGTGGGATCGACCCTTACTCACGTAAGGTTTATTACTTGGACGACCCAGTGCACTTGCTGGTTAGTTGTACGAAGTTGTGAAACAGAATTAAGAACACGAACGTGCGTATTGAGTTTTTAGCGCCGTTACCAAGAATGGAATGATCACGATTTCGCACACCAAATACCTTGTTTGACCATAAAATGGCACTTTTCAAAATTTAAAATAAGGTTTGAACTAACACACCTGTCTAACACTCTAGATAGACTATCCAAGCAAAGATTAAAGGAATCACCGTATACGCTAAAATCATCCATAAAAACCTTTATACAGTTCTCAATAAGATCAGAGAAAAGACCCATCATACACCTTTGTAACCAAAGGGCATTCTCTTATAAGCATAAGTCCCAAAAGAACATGTAAAAGTAGTCTTTTCCTGATCTTCATGAGCTATATGAATCTGAAAATAGCCAGTGTAACCATCCAAAAAGCAATAATGTGATTTACCTGACAGGCGATCCAGCATTTGATCAATGAATGGCAGGGGGTAGTGATCCTTACGAGTGGCCTGGTTGAGGCGCCTATAATCAATGCAGACCCTCCAGGCATTCTATACTCTGGTTGCTATGAGCTTTCCATGCTCATTCTTCATTGTAGTGACTCTAGACTTCTTGGGCACCACTTGTACTGGGCTTACCCATTCACTGTCTGAGATGGGGTAGATGATATCTGCCTCAAGTAGTCTGGTCACTTTCTTTTTGACAACCTCTAAGATAGTGAGATTCAGTCTTCTCTGGGGTTGATGAACAGGCCTTGCTCCCTCTTCTAAAAATATTCTGTGCTCACAAACTTAAGGGTTGACGCCTACTATGTCTGCCAAGCTCCACCCAATTGCCTTCTTGTGTCTCCTCAGCACACTAAGTAACTTCTCCTCTTGTTGGGAAGTGAGTTCCCTTGCAATGATTACTGGGAGCTTCTGATCATCCTTAAGGTATGCATACTTGAGGTGGGGTGGTAGAGGCTTTAATTCTAATTTCTGCTCCTGACTGGGCACTGGGTCTTCTGGAGCTGGTGAAAATGGCAAGGTGTCCTCATTGTGTTCAGTGGGTTTCCCCACACTTGGACCTTGCTCCCTGTGCATCTCTTCTATCTCTTCCTGATGAACTGCAGCTACAGTCTCATCAATGATGTCGCATTGGAAGACGGAATGATCTTCTGGAGGGTGCTTCATGGCTTCATTCAGATTGAAGCTTACTACTCGGCCGTCTATTTGAAAAGAGTAGGTTCCTGAAAAGGCATCCAGCTTGAACTTTAAAGTCTTCAGGAATGGTCTTCCAAGCAGGATTGATAACGGCTTCCCTGAGTCATTTTGGGGCATCTCCAGGATATAAAAGTCAATGGAAAATGTGAGCCCCTTAATGCCCACCAGCACGTCCTCAGTAATTCCAACCACTGTAATAATGCTCTTATTTGCTAACACAAAACGAGCTGCCGACCTTTTTAAAGGAGGGAGCCTCAAAGCATCATATATGGACAAAGGCATTATACTAACACACGCGCCTAAATCACACATGCAGTCAGAAAATATTACACCCCCAATGGTTAAGTTAACTATGCATGGTCCTGGGTCACTACATTTTTCAGGTATATCCCCCATTAAAGCAGATATGGAACTACCTAAAGGAATAGTTTCTAATTCATTAATCTTATCCTTATGTATGCACAGATCCTTTAGAAATTTTGCATATTTAGGTACTTGCTGAATAACATCAAAAAGGGGAACAGTTACCTCAACCTTTTTGAAGATTTCTACCATTTTAGAGTCAAGTTCCATCTGTTTCCTGGATTTCCTTACAAGGTGTGGAAATGGGATAGGAATAGCGTCTCTTACGACTTCTGCTTCTTTTGGTTCTCCATTTCTTGGTTGAACTGCTTCTTCTTCAACCATGTCTTGTATTTCATCTTCCTCTTCCACATCCTCCACTTCAACCATGTCTACATCTGGGGCGTGTTCCTGTGGGCTTGGCTCCTCCTGATTCCTCTCTTGCAGTATGGTTCTGGACCTTAGGGTGATGGCATTGATGCCACCCTTTGGATTGGGTAAGGGTTGAGAAGGAATTCCACTGGAGCTTGCAGGTTGAGTGTTAGAAGTGCTGGATGATCCCATCTGAGAGACGAGAGCTTGTATAGTGGATGTTAGACCGTTGAGTGTACCTTCCATGTTCTTTTGTCCTTGTGCAATGGACTGAAGCAACTCGTCATTAGAAGAGGAGGGGTAAGTGATTTAAGGGACCTGCTGTTGGTTGTTCTGAGGTGCTTGGGCTTGCCTTAGGTGAGGTGCTCTGTAAGGCTGGTTCTGGTTCTGCTGTCCGTTGTTGTTATTATTCTACCTCTGATTTCCCTTGTTGTCTCTGCCTCCTCTGTTAGAGTTATCCCTCCAGCCATGGTTGGAATTATCTCTCCAGCTATGGTTGGAGTTGTCTTGCCAACTCTGATTATAGTTCCCACCTTGGTTGTAGTTGCCACCTTGTTGGTAGGAGCTTTGATTTGGGCAGTCATAGAAATTGTGAGTGGCTGCCAAAGTGTTGTCCTCTTGTTGGAGCTTAGACACTCATCAGTATAATGAGTATAATCAGCGCATATCCCGCATACCCTCTGAGGAACCAGTTGTTGACTATGTTGGGGTGAGGGAGGTTGAGACTGTTGTTGATTCAGGTTTATCTGCTTCAATAGATTGGTCACCTCTCCTAGAGCTTTAGTGAGAGCAGCAGTCTCACCACTAGAGGACACCTCCACAACAGTCTTAGGATGGTTGGTCCTGTGTCTAGTGTTCCGGGTAGATTTAGAGATCAGCGATCAGCTGCCACGCTTCTGTCGCCGTCTTGTACTTCTTCAGAGAGCCATTACTTGCAGCATCTAATGTAGTTTTATCTTGAGGATTCATACCTTGTGTAAAGTAACTGATCAACACCATCTCATCAATCTTGTGGTGGAGACATGAGTCCAAGAGGTTTCTGAAACGTTCCCAATATTCGTAGAGGGTCTCTAATTCTCCTTGGATAATGCAGGAGATCTCTTTCCTTAGTCTGTCTGTAACTTCAGCTAGAAAGTATTTGTCCAGAAACTCTCTCCTGAGCGCGTCCCAATCGGTAACTACTACCTCCGGTTGAGTGTAGTACCACTCTCTTGCCTTTTCCTCAAGAGAAAACGGGAAGGCCATAAGCAAAATAGTAGTTTCATCTGCACCATGACGCCTAACAGTAGAACAGGCTGTCTGGAAATCCCTGAGGTGCTTTATGGGCTCCTGAGCAGGTAAGCCATGAAACTTGGATATCAAGTTGATTAGCGACGTCTTCAATTCAAAATCTGCAGCCAGATCTGGGTGAAGCGCTTGATACACTTGCAGGGTAAAATCTGGGGCTCTTGCCTCCTGGAGGGTAATCCTCCTAGGTGCTGCCATGTCACCTGCACGTGAATCAACTGAATCAGTAGTAGAGGAGCTTGTTTCCTCCTCAAATGGCGGTTCAGATTCGCTCTCAGATAAGACTGGTGAATTGGCAACAACCACTTCACCACCCTCAGAGGCTAACCAACGCCGAGCTCGCCTAATACGGGAAAGAGTTCTTTTAATTTCAGGATCAAAAGCGGCTGAGCTCGGATCAGGCAGTGAATGCGTCATTCAATGAAAGAAACATACAGCTCATGGTAAAAAATAAAATAACATAAAATGCAAATAAATAAATTCCAACCAATAAATTAGCACTGTATTGCAACTCCCCGGCAACGGCGCCAAAAATTGACGTGGCAAAAATTTGCAGATTAAGAATTATTAAGAAAAATGGCGTTGCAAGTACAGCTCTTAACCAGCAAAAATCCACTTGTCAATTTAGAAAAGAGTTGTCACAAATTTTAGAAATAAAATACTGGGGAAGAGTGAAAATCAGATCTAAAAACTAAAAATTATGCGGAATGAATGTCGTCCTTTGTCTCTGCATGTTCCCTGGCTCTAATCTGCGTTTCTGGGCCGAAAACTGGGTTAGAACGCGGCCCAAAATTCACGCCAGTGACTTCTGTAAATTCTGCAGATCACGCACGCCACACAACCGCGTCGTCCACGCGTTCGCGTCATCCGGCATTTTTTCGTGCCACGCGTGCGCGTTGTCCACGCATTCGCGTCACTTGTGTAGCTTCCAATCCACGCGGTCGCATCAGGCACACGAGCGCGTCACTGCGATTTTCTCCAATTCACACGGTCGCGTGAGCCATGCGCCCGCGTCACTTCTCGCTGGTCATCTCCTCAATTTCTTGTGTTCCTTCCATCTTTCTAAGCTTCCTCTTCATTCTCTAAGCCATTCCTGCCCTATGAAACCTGAAACACTTAACACACGGATCACAGCATCGAATGGTATAAGGAGGATAAAATAAAAAAAAATATACAATTAAAAGATCTTTAGGAAGCAAGTTTTCAATCATAGAACATTTTTAGGAAGGATTTGTAAATACATGCAAATCATATGAATAAGTGGGTGAAGACTTGATAAAACCGCACAATTAAACACAATATAAATCATAAAATAGTGGTTTATCAATGGTCTGCCACTAGATTCTGGTTACCACTTCTATCCTTGATTTCTAAATTAAATTCTTGCAGCAGCAGTATCCAACGTATTAGACTTGGTTTGGACTCCTTTTTAGCTAATAGATATTTTAGAGCTGTGTGGTCTGAGTACACTGCTACCTTAGTACCAAGTAAATAGGCTCAAAATTTATCCAGAGCAAAAACAATATCAAGAAGCTCTTTTTCAGTGGTAGTGTAATTGGATTGAGCAGCATCTAAAGTTTTAGATGCATAAGCGATTACAAAAGGATCCTTACCTTCGCGCTGGGCCAACGCCGCTCCTACTGCATGGTTGGAAGCATCACACATAATTTCAAATGGCTGGCTCCAGTCTGGTCCTCTCACGATTGGAGCTTGAGTCAGAGCAATCTTTAGCTTATCGAATGCCTGCATACAATCCTCTCTGAACTCGAACTCAATATCTTTCTGCAGCAATCTGGATCAAGGAAATGCTACCTTACTGAAGTCCTTAAAACCTGCATGGCCAAGGAACGAACGGACTTCCTTCACGGAGGAGGGGTAAGGTAAACTAGAAATAACATCCACCTTTGCTGGATCTACAAAAATACCAGTATTAGACACAACATGTCCTAGTACAATTCCTTGTTTTACCATAAAGTGACATTTTTCAAAATTTAACACAAGGTTCGTACTAACACACCTGTCTAATACTCTAGATAAACTATCCAAGCAAAGGCTAAATGAATCACCATAGATGCTAAAATCATCCATAAAGACTTCCATACAGTTCTCAATAAGATCTGAAAAAATACTCATCATGCATCTTTGGAAAGTAGCAGGTGCATTACACAAGCCAAAAGGCATTCTTTTATAAGCATACGTTCCAAAGGGACATGTAAAAGTGGTCTTCTCCTGATCTTCAGGAGCTATATGAATTTGAAAATATCCTGTATAACCATCTAAAAAAGAATAATGGGATTTACCTGACAGGCGATCAAGCATTTGATCAATAAATGGCAAGGGGTAATGATCTTTGCGAGTGGCTTGGTGAGACGCCTGTAGTCAATGCAAACTCTCCATGAATTCTGCACTCTAGTTATCAGGAGCTCTCCATGCTCATTCTTTATTGTTGTAACTCCAGACTTCTTGGGCACTACTTGTACTGTGCTGACCCATTCACTGTATGAGATGGGGTAAATGATATCTGCTTCAAGTAGCCTGGTCACTTCCTTCTTGACAAATTTTAAGATGGTGGGATTCAATCTTCTTTGAGGCTGACGGATAGGCCTTGCTCCCTCTTCTAAGAATATTCCGTGCTCACAAATTTGGGGGCTGATAACTACTATATCCGCCAAGCTCCATCCAATTGCTTTCTTATGTTTTCTCAGCACACTGAGCAGTTGCTCCTTTTGTTGAGAGGTAAGTTCCCTTGCAATGATAACTAGAAACTTGTGGTTATCCTCAAGGTAAGCATACTTGAGGTGTGGAGGAAGGGGCTTTAATTCTAATTTCTGCTTGTATCTAGGCTCTGGATCATTCGAGGCTAGTGATAATGGTAAAGGGTTCTCATTGTTTTCAGAAAGTCTCCCCACACTTGGACCTTGCTCCATGTGCTTTTCTTCCATTTATTCTTGGTGAACTTTAGCTACAGTTTCATCAATAATGTCGCACTGGAAGATAGAATGGTCTTTCGGAGGGTGCTTCATAGCCTCATTTAAACTGAAACTCACTGTTCTTCCATCTATCTCAAAGGAGTAAGTTCCTGAGAATGCATCCAGCTTGAACTTTGAAGTCTTCAGGAATGGACTTCCAAGCAGGATTGATGATGGTCTTCCTGAGTCATTAGGGGGCATTTCCAAGATATAGTAGTCAATGGGAAATGTGAGCCCCTTAATGCTCACTAATACATCTTCAGCAATTCCAACTACTGTAATAATGCTTTTATCTGCTAACACAAAATGAGCTGCTGACCTTTTTAAGGGAGGGAGCCTCAAAGTATCATATATAGACAAAGGCATTATACTAACACACGCTCCTAAGTCACACATGCAGTCAGAAAATATTACACCTCCATTGGTACAGTTAACCATACTTGGACCTGGATCACTACATTTTTTAGGTATACCTCCCATTAAAGAAGATATAGAACCACCTAAAGGAATAGTTTAATTCATTAATTTTATCTTTATGTATGCACAAATCTTTTAGAAACTTCGCATATTTAGGTACCTGCTGAATAACATCAAAAAGGGGAAACAGTTACCTCAACCTTTTTGAATATCTCTACCATTTTGGGATTCCGTGCAAGGTGTGGAAACGGGATAAGAGGGGTGTTACTTGCAGCCTCTGCATCCTTTGGTGTTTCATTCTGTGGTTGAGCTGCTTCTTCTTCAACGATGTTTTGTACGTCCTCTTCCTCTTCAGCATCTTCCACTTCCACTACATCCTCAGCTAGGACATGTTCTAGTGAGCCTGGCTCCTCATGGTTCCTCTCCTGCAATGTGGTTCCAGACTTTATAGTGATGGCATTGATGCCACCCTTTGGATTAGGTAGGGGTTGAGAAGGAATCCCACTGGATCTTGAAGGTTGATTGGTAGAATTTGGTGATGAATCTAACCAGGAGACGAGAGCTTGTAAAATGGCAGTCATACCATTTAAAGTAGAGTTCAGCTACGTCTGCATGTCTTGTTGCCCTTGTGCAAGAGAACGGAGCATCTTGTCATTTGATGAGGAATTGGAGTAAGTGATTTGAGGAACCTGCTGTTGGTTTTGCTGGGGTCCTTGGGGCTATCTTAGGTGAGGTGCTCTGTAAGGTTGGTTCTGATTCTGCTGTCTGTTGTTATTATTGTTATTCCACCTCTAGTTTCCATTGTTGTCTCTGCCTCCTCTGTTATAGTTGTCCCTCCAACCTTGGTTGGAATTGTCTTGCCATCCTAGGTTATAGTTTCCACCTTGGTTGTAGTTGCCACCTTGTTGATTGTATCCTTGATTTGGGCGGTCATAGAAGTTATGAGTGGCTGCCACAGTGTTGTCTTCCTGTTGGAGTTGCGGACATTCATTAGTACAATGACTATAATCAGCACAAATCCCGTATACTCTATGTGGAACCAACTGTTGGCTTTGCTGTGGTGGGGAAGGCTGAGCTTTATGTGTTTGTTGTTGGTTTAACTGCATCTGCTTCAGTAGGTTGGTCATTTCACATATGCTTTGGGTAAGAGCAGTAGTTTCAATGCTAGAGGAAACCTCTACAATAGCTTTTGAGTGGCTACGCCTCTGCCTGTGATTCCTAGTGGACTCAGCTAAGTTACTGATCAGTTGCCATGCTTCATCTACGGTCCTGTACTTTTTCAGAGAACCATTACTAGCACCATCCAGTGTTGTCTTATCCTGGGGGTTTATGCCTTGAATGAAGTAGCTGATCAGTACTAGTCTATCAATCATGTGATGGGGGCACGCATCCAGGAGATTGTTGAAGCGCTCCCAGTATTCATAGAGAGTCTCAGATTCGCCCTGAACAATCATTGAAATCTCTTTCCTCAATCTGTCAGTAACTTCAGCTGGAAAGTATTTTTCCAAAAATTCTCTTCTAAGCCATGACAGTTGCTTCAGGTTGGGTGTAGTACCATTCCCTCATTTTTCCCTCAAGAGAAAACGGGAAAGCGGTTAACAGAATAGAAGTTTCATCTGCACCATGACGCCTAACAGTAGAACAAGCTGTCTGGAAATTCCTAAGGTGCTTAATAGGCTCTTGAGCAGGTAAGCCATGAAACTTGGGCATCAAGTTGATTAGTGCAGTCTTCAGTTTTAAATCTGCAGCCAGATTTGGATGACGTACTTGATACAGTTGCAGTGTAAAATCTGGGGCTCCTGCCTCCAGGAGAGTAATCCTCCTAGGTGCTGCCATGTTACCTGCACGTGAATCAACTGAATCAGTAGTAAATGAGCTTGTCTCGCTCTCAGATGGCAGTTCAGATTCGCCCTAAGATGAGATTGCTGAATCGATAACAATCATTTCACCACCCTCAGAGGCTAACCGACGTCGAGCTCGCCTAATGCGTGAAAGAGTTCTTTCATTTTCAGAATCAAAAGCGGCTAAGCTCGGATCAGGCAATGAACGCGTCATTCAATGAGAAAGACATATAGCTCATGGTAACAAAATAAAAATAAAATATGCGAATAAAATAAAATATGTACACTAATTAATAATCTAGCACACTATTGCAACTCCCCGGCAACGGCGCCAAAAATTGATGGTGGCGGAAATCAACCAGTTAAGAAATTTAATAAACAAAATGCGTTGCAAGTACAGTTCTTAACCAGCTAAGATCCGCCTTCTCAATTTAAAAGGGGTTGTCACAAAAATTAAAATTAAAAATACTGGGAGTATGAGTCCCAGGTCGTCTTCCAATAAGTTGCAGGAAAGAATGCTAATTTATCAATTAGAAATTTTCCAGAAGGTTTGAATTGGATAATAAGTATTTAAAATAATTACAAATTGAAGCAATAAAACTAAGAATTATTATTAATATAAAAAGCCTTGACTAGGGAGTTGATTAATCGGAAGTTCTATCCTTGTTGGAATCTTCTCAAGTGTAATGTAAAGCGGTTGTTGTTTTCACTTAGTTAACCCTTACTGAGTAAAGGAAAGTCAAGTGATGGACTGATTCTTATTCGCAGATCCTAGTCCTTTCCCTTGGGAAGTTCAAGCGTTAGTAGATATAGAATTAGCCAACAATGTCCAAATTAACTAAGCACTTGAGCATTCCAACTCGAGTGTCACCTCTTAATCAACTCCCATGTCAAGTAGAGAATCTACTCCATTGACATGGAATTAATATTCATAAAAATATAAGAAAACATAATTAAATGGAATAAAATAGAGACTTAAAATTAATTAAACATAAAAGTAACTCTATATATTAATAAATTCAAAATGCAACATACTTATTTGAATAGGGTCAATAATCAACTGAAAAGAGTAAAGGAATAAGGAAACAAACTAAAGTGATGTCTTTACGGAGGTAATGATTCTTCAGCATCCAAAAATCCAAAACAAAAGCATAAACTACTAATGTAAATCTAATCTAGATTTAGATCTAAAACTACCCTTTGCTGTAAGAGACAGAGCTAGGATATGGTTAGACTCACAACCTAAAGAAAGCCTGAACTCTTGGGAAAAGTTGCTCAATGCTTTCTTGGCCAAATTCTTTCCACCTCAAAAGTTGAGCAAGCTTAGAGTGGAAGTCCAAACCTTCAGACAAAAGGAAGGTGAATCCTTCTATGAAGCTTGGGAAAGATACAAGCAACTGATCAGAAGGTGTCTTTTTGACATGCTTTCTTTATTTGAACGCAACCTTTATTCTGGAGTGCTTCTTCTTTTCTTCATTTTCTCACCTAAAATCAACCATACAAGCAATCAAAGTCTCACCAAAATCATAAGAATTTGCATCATTCATAATAATCACTTAATTCTTGTATAAATCTCATGATTTTGTATAAAATAAATGATGTTTGATTGAATTAAAATAATCATGAAATTCCACTCCAACCACTTACTTATTATGCAAGAAAGTGCATAAAACCTAATGAAACAAATGAAAAATGCTTGTGAAACTAGCATAAGATGACTTGTCATCACAACACCAAACTTAAATCTTGCTTGTAAATAATCCTAATCTCAATGAATATGAATGTGTGTGGATGCGTGTTGAGTTTCTGCATATTCCCTAGCTTTAATCTGTGTTTCTGGGCCAAAAACTGGGTTAAAATGCGGCCCGAAATTGCCCCTGGCGTATTCTGTTATTTTTGCAGATCGCGCAGGTCACGCGTACGCGTCATCCATGCGTTCGCGTCATTCAGTATTTTTTCTTGTCACGCGTTCGCATCGTCCACGCGTTCGCGTCATTCGTACAGACCTCAATCCACGCGTTTGCGTCAGGCACGCGTTCGCGTCGCTATGATTTCTTTATTTCGCGCGGTCGGGTGAACCATGCGCTCGCGTCATTGTTCACTGGTCATCTCCTTAGTTTCTTGTGTTCCTTCCATTTTTGCAAGCTTCCTCTCCATTTTCTAAGCCATTCCTGCCCTATGAAACCTGAAACACTTAACACACGGATCACGCCATCGAATGGGATAAAGGAGAATTAAAATACATAATTAAAAGATCTCTAGGAAGAAAGTTTTCAACCATAGAGTAATTTTGGGAAGGAATTGTAATATCATTCTAATCATATGAATAAGTGGGTAAAGACTTGATAAAACCACTCAATTAAACACAATATAAATCATAAAATAATGGTTTATCAGTTGCCCATGTGGCGACTCTCTAACATGCTCCCTCCTTCTTTTAGTGATGGGCTTGTCCTCTTTTACGATAATTCCAGCTGAATTGCATAGGTGACTGGTGCACGGAATTGTGATCCTACTTTTCACAACTCTGGTACAACTAACCAGCAAGTGCACTGGATCATCCAAGTAATAAAACCTTACGCGAGTAAGGATCGATCCCACAGAGATTGCCGGCTTGAAGCAAGCTATGGTCATCCTGTAAATCTTAGTCGGGCGGATTCAATTGGTTATTAATTTTGATAATTGAAAGATAAATAAAACGTAAATTAAAATAAAGATACTTATGTAATTCATTGGTGGGAATTTCAGATAAGCGTTTGGAGATGCTTTGTTGCTTCTGAATCTCTGCTTTCCTATTATCTTCATCCAATCATGCGTGCTCCCATCCATGGCAAGCTGTATGTTGGTGGATCACCATTGTCAATGGCTACCATCCGTCCTCTCAGTGAAAATAGTCCAGGTACGATTTCTGTACGGCTAATTAACTGTTGGATCTCTCGTCTCGGACGAAAAATACCAGGCACAGCTACCGCACGGCTAATCATCTGTCGGTTCTCACTTGTGTCGGAATAGCATCTCTCTATCCTTTTGCACACTGTCACTGTGCACAACATTCGTGATTTTGAAGCTCGTCACAGTCATCCCGTCCCAAATCCTACTCGGAATACCACAGACAAGGTTTAGACTTTTCGGATCTCAGAAATACTGCCAATTGGTTCTAGCCTCTACCACGAAGGTTCTAATCCCACGGATTCGAATGCTCTGTTGTCAGGAGAGGCAAGTCAAATCCGTGGATCAGAGACCCAAGAGACTATACTCCGGCTGTCATCCAATGACTACGTTGAACATCATGTAGACCGCTTGTAGTTGTCAGGCACGCGGATCTTGGCTAAGCGAGTAACGAAGATAGTGGGTGATTATCACGAGTCACCCCTTCATTCTGACTTAACTGAATTAAGTATGAGAGTATATCTTGGAGAAGAAGTAAGCGTGAATTGAAAGAGAAACAATAGCACTTGCATTAATTCTTGAAGAACAGCAGAGCTCCGCACCTTAATCTATGAGGTGTAGAAACTCCACCGTTGGAAAATACATAAGAGAAAATGTCTTGGCATGGTCGTGTGGCCAACCTCCAAATGTGAAAAATGGCATAAGATATCAATTACAATAGTAAAAAGTGCTATTTATACTAAACTAGTTACTAAGGATTACAGAAAATAAGTAACTAAGTGCAGATAGTGCAGAAATCTACTTCCGGGACCCACTTGGTGTGTGCTTGGGCTGAGCATTGAGCTTTACACGTGCATAGGCCTTTTCTAGAAATAAACGCCATCTTGGATGCTAGTTTGGGCGTTTAACTCCAGTTTTGGTGCCAGTTCCGGCGTTTTATGCCAAAAAAGGGGGTCTCTGGCTGGCGTTGAACGCCAGTTTGGGCCATTAAATCTCTGGAAAAGTATAAACTATTATACATTGCTTGAAAGCCCAAGATGTTAGCTTTCCAGCCCAATTGAGAACGCACCAACTGGACTTTTGTAGCTCCAGAAAAACGCGTTTGAGTGCAGGGAGGTCAGAATCCAACAGCATCTGCAG
This sequence comes from Arachis ipaensis, assembly GCF_059453495.1. Classification (NCBI taxonomy): domain Eukaryota; kingdom Viridiplantae; phylum Streptophyta; class Magnoliopsida; order Fabales; family Fabaceae; genus Arachis; species Arachis ipaensis. Next base: position 67,505,092 of record NC_142441.1, read on the forward strand.
TCCTTTCTCAGCCTCTGAATCACATTTTTGCTCAGGTCCCTCAATTTCAGCCAGAAAATACCTGAAATTATAGAAAAACACACAAACTCATAGTAAATTCCAGAAATGTGATTTTTGCATAAAAACTAATAAAAATATAATAAAAAGTAACTAAAACATACTAAAAACTACCTAAAAATAATGCCAAAAAGCGTATAAATTATCCGCTCATCAGTGACAAATGAGGTGAGGGAAGTGGAGGCAAGTGCCTTTCCCTTCCTCTTTCTTGAGGTTTCACCAGTCTTTGGTGAAATACTTATGAGTGGTAGAGTCAAAAAGCAAAGCTTTTGCAACACCAAACTTAAGAGTTTTGCTCGTCCTCGAGCAAATATGAACCATAGGGAATGAGAGAGTAGAAGGAGAAGAAGAAAGAGGGAGAGATATATAGTGAGGTAGGTGAGGTAGGTGGAGTTTCTGTGGGACCCACTGGTCCTAGGAGGCTAGGGCAATTGAATTCCCTGCCCTCCATATGGGCGTTGAACGCCCAGCTGCTAGCTTTCCTTCCAGTTGTGGCGTTGAACTCCCAGGAGGGACTCCTTCCTGGCGTTCAACGCTAGATATTCTACTTTCTTGGGCGTTGAACGCCCAGCTGCTACACCATGGCTGGCGTTCAATGCCAGCTTTCCTCCCAGTTGGCCCACTCTGGCCGCTTGTCTGGCATTCAACGCCAGCAAGGTCCTTCCCCCAAGGTGTACTATTTTCATCTCTGAACCTTTTTGTATCTGTACTAACTACTACACATGATCACAAACATTAAAAAGCAAGGAAAATCTCTAAAAATAAACTAAAATAAACTCAAATAAAAATAAAAAAAAGAAATAAGAACAGAAATACTCTACTCATGGTTGGGTTGCCTCCCAACAAGCACTTTTTTTAATGTCATTAGATTGACGGACAACTCTTTTCAAGGAGGAAGATAGTCATAGAGGAATAAATTCTTACTCCTTACTAGGAGCTTCCTTCCTGTGCTCTCATGGATTAGCTTAATATGCTCGAGAGACTGGATCTTGTTCACTGCATGAGGCAGGGTTTGGCTTGCAGTAATATGCTGGTGTACCTTAGTATCATTTCCCTCTTCCATGGTGAATACCATGATGAGATAAATGAACATTACCATTTGCCATGCTAAAAAGCCTTCAGTAGGGATATTTTTGTTTTTTCATCCCCTAGGTTTCTTCCTTTTGGGGCCTTCCTCCTTGGTAGATAGTGTACATCCAACATCAAACTTACATTTGGTCTTATGAGGGGTTGAATTGGTTTCAATCAAGGGAGGAGGCTTGAATGCTAAATTCTGTATGCGAGTACCTCCCTTGTCAGGAGGTAGTGGCGGGTTAACAACCTCGAACACCATCCAGTCCTCATGCAAGGTAATCCTTGTTTCTTGTGCCTCTTGGATTCTCAGCTTCTTCCTCACAGATGAAGGTATCATATTTAAACTTAAGCCAAGATCATACAGGGCTTTGTCAAAAGTGATCTTTCCAGTAGTCCATAAGATTTAAAAGATCTCTAGATCTGGCATCTTCCTTGGCAGCTCATTCTGAATTAGGATACTGTACTTCTCAGTAAGTACCTCTATTTCATCTCCCCTTAGGTCCTTCTTTTCAAAAAGAATGTCTTTTGGACATGCCATATAGGGGGCCTTTTTTCCCAATACCTTTGTAACAGAGATATTGACTTGCAGCTTCTTAAAGGCTGTTGGGAAATGAGCCAACTACTCATCTGCCGGTTCTTTCTGCACACCCAGGAAAGATGGCTCTTGAGGCTCTTTTACCTCTGCAAGGGGGTGCTCTGTGGTAATCACAGGCTATCTCCAAAAATTCTAGTCTCCTGTGTCTCCACTTTTTGAAAGTACTAAAATACTGAAATTTTGGGGATAGAGACCCTAAATTTTAGCCACCAAGGTTCTTTAGAGTGGCTTTTACTGGCCAACACTCTTGTGGCTTTTACTGCTCAATGGCATTCTCATGATCCTTCTGGTTCTTGATTGCCTTCAGTCGCTCAGTAGCAGACTCCTAAGGATTGGCCTCTTTGGTGAAGACTACTGTCTCACCTTCTTCTTTTAAGGTTTCCTTCCTAGAGAGCATCAGGCTTTCTGTGAGGGCCCTATAGGGATGCACCTCCTCAAACAACTCAATAGGAGAAGTATTAACCAGCTCAAGTGTCCACTGGTCGTAGGTGTGAGTGTCTCCTTGAGGGTGGTTACCACTCATAGCACTAGGAGCACTATAACTCTCAGCAAGGGGTGCGGCTACAGTCTCCCTGTCTAGAACTTCTATCCTGACTGGGGTCTGAACATCTGTTGCTAACTTAGCCAATCTCTACGAGGGAGAGAACCTGTTCAGGAATTTGTTAACAACCTTATCCCAGGTGTTCACACTTCCTTTGGGTACAATATACCACCAATCTCTTGCTCGATCTCTCAGAGCAAATGGGAATAGTTTTAGCTTGTGGAATTCAGGGTCTATTCCATTGGTCTCTGCAGTGTCACGAAACTGTAGAAAGTCAGAGATGAATTTACTGGGATCTTCCTATGGATGTCCATGAAATTGGAACTTCTGCAACACTAGGGTGATTAGTTATGGTTGATCTCAAATTTGCTTGCTCTGATAGGGGGTGCATTGATACTTCCTCCACAAAAAGCAGGAGTAAGATCTGTGTCGGGGTCCAGATGTCTCCTGGCCTGTGCATTCCACTTCAGACTCATAGTGACCTTGGTGTTCCTGCATGCATAAATAAGAGACAGAGAAAAATGGGAGTCTCTATGTCAGAGTATAGAGAACTCTCTATGAGATATGAAGAAGAAAGAAGAATGAAGATGGAGGAATGAGATGAAGAATTCGAATAAAGAGGGAAGAAGAATTCGAAAATTAGAGGTACAAAAAAGAAACTAGAATTAAAATATTTTTGTTCTTATTTTATTTATTAATTAAATTCGACAAACAAGAGGGAAAATAAAAGCTAATTAACTAAAAAGATTTAAAAATTTAGAAGAAAGTATTCGAAAAAGAGGAGAAAGGAATTAATTAGGAAGTTTTGAAAAAGAAGAAAGAAAAATCTAGTAACTAATTAAGAAGGTTTGAAAATAAGATAAAAGATTAGAAAATATTTGATTTTAAATTTTTTTTTTGAAAAAGTCAACAAGATAAGATAAGAATTGAAAAGATTTGAAAAATATTTTGAAATTAAAATTTAAAAGAAGATAAGATAGAAAAGGTTTTGAATTGAAAAGAAGATAAGTTAAGTAAGAAAGATAAGATAAGGAAGTTAAGAAAAGATAAGTTTTAAATCAAAAAGATTTGAAATCAAAATCAAAATGTTAGTTTCTAATTTAAAAATATTTGAAATTTAAATTTTAAAAGAAAGATAAGATAAGAAAGAATCAAATTTTAAAAGAAAAGATTTGAAAAGAAGTTGAAGAAGATAAGATTTGAAATTTGATTTTTGAAAAAGACTTGATTTTGAAATTTTAAATTTTAAAATTGAATTTTAAAATTTGAATTTGAAATAAGATAAGATAAGATTTTAAAAATTGAATTTTAAATTTTAAATTTTGAATTTGAAATATGATAAGATAATGATTTGAAAAAGATAAGAATTGAAATTTGATTTTTTTTTTTTGTAAGGATTTGATTTTAAGATAAGATAAGATAATAATTTAAAATTAAAATCTAAAATTTTATTTGAAATTTTCGAAAATTATTTGAAATAAAGATAGAAAAGATATATTTTTTTATTTTTTGAATTAATGAAGAAAGAGAAAAACAACCAAAAGACACCAAACTTAAAGTTTTTAGATCAAAGAAGTACAAATTTTCGAAAATTAAGAGAACAAACACCAAATGACACCAAACTTAAAACTTTTAAGATTAAAACAAGAAGAAAAACAAGAACACCTTGAAGATCAAAAAGAACACCAAGAACAAAACTCAAAGGATTCAAAGAAAACAAGAACATGCAAAGGACACCAAACTTAAAAATTTTGAAAACCAAAGACACAATTTTCGAAAAAAATTTGGAAAAAGAAACAAGAAATTCGAAACCCTAACAAGAACAAGAACAAAAGATTCAAACAAAAGATAAAGACTAATAAAGAAAAGAAAAAGTTTTGAAAAAAATTTTGAAAAAGAAAACAAAAAATAGGTAAGACTCAAAGTAAGAAAATCAAAAGAAAATACATAGCCAAAAACAGAAAAGGTTTTGAAAAAATTTTTGAAAAGAAAAATAAAAGATTCAAAACAAAAGTAAAAAGTACCTAATCTAAGCAACAAGATAATCCGTTAGTTTGTTCAAACTCGAACAATCCCCGGCAACGGCGCCAAAAATTTGGTGCACGAATTCCCACACTTCGTACCACTAAACTAGCAAGTACACTGGGTCGTCCAAGTAATACCTGAGGTGAGTCAGGGTCGATCCCACAAGGATTGTGGTTTGAAGCAAGCTATGGTTATCTTGTAGATCTTAGTCAGGCAGATAGAAGAGTTGTTTGTTTTTTTAATTTGCATAATAAAGTATCGTTTTTGTCCCCAACCTTTGGGGTAAGTCCTATTTGTGTCCCTAACGTTTAAATCGTCCTATTTGTATCCTTAACATTTATAAAAGTGATTCAATGTTATCCTACTATCAATTATACTAACAAGTCAGATTATATTTTTCAAGTATTCTCACTTGGATGTATTCATTCTCAATTAGGTCTCACTTGGATGTGTTCGATTTTAATATTATACCCACCATTTGTGTTTAGATTCAATTATGTCCCTAGAAAAGTGAATTATGTAAATATTGTAGGAATTAGTTTCAACTTTTGATGAGCTATTTTTCGGTGTGGATCTTCAATTCTATCCCACACATTTGTATTCTAACTTCAAGAAGAGATTTTTAAAACTCAAACTAAAGCGCTCATGATGTGTAATTGACCGCAGGATAACATTGAATCACTTTTACAAACGTTAGGGATACAAATAGGACGATTTAAACGTTAGGGACACAAATAGGATTTACCCGAAATATTGGGGACAAAAATGATACTTTATTCAAATAAAATAAATAAAAGTTACTAGGTTGATGTGTTTGCAATGATAAGAAGATGGTTAAGGCTTGGAGATGCTTTGTCCTTCTAGATTAATTCCAGTCTTACTGTCTTCCTCAAGTGTGAATGATTTCTTCTATGGCAGGCTGTATGTGATCAACGCCGGTTGACAGGTCGCCAATGCTAGCTCCTCCAGATCTGAACCCCAGGGTTAGTGCGGATCCATTCTGATTGAGGGTGAAGCTCTTGCAGTTCATTCTCCTTAGTGATCCTACTCAAAATGCCACAGACAAGGTCGAATCTTCCGGATCAGAGAATGATGCACCTTTGGTTCTAGCCTCTACCATAAAGACTCTAATCTCCCCGTACCTCGGCTGAACTGGTGTCTTGAGAAGTCCCCAACGAAGTCATGGATTAGCTGTCTAAGAGATGTATATTTAAGCTAGTGGTTCATCATTGTCCGATGAAAGACTCACTCTGAACCCATGTATAATGAGATAACCTTGTGCCGGTTCAACGCATTCATAATAATGAAGAACGAAGATACATCTTAGAATAGAGAATCAGACACGAATTGAAATAGAACAGTAGTACTTTATTATTCCATAAAAAACTCAGCAGAGCTCCACCCCTCAACTTAGGAGGTTTAGAAACTCATACTGACAGAAAATACAATGATAAACGTGTAAAGTGGTGGATGATCCTTAACAAAGAGTGATCTTCTACTTTAAACTAATGACTAAGGATTATATAAAAAGGGTAAAACAGTCTTTTTATGCTAAAATTCACTTCTGGGGCCCACTTGGTGAGTGTTTGGGCTGAGCTTGATTGAGATCCATGTGCTACGAGACTCCTTGGGTGTTGAACGCCTGCTTGGGGGGTCCTTCTTGGGCGTTTGAATGCTGGCTACACCCTTGTGGGCGCTGGATGCCTGGACGGGGGTAGATGGCTGGTGTTGAACACTAGTTTTGGGCCTTCTATTCTAAATCAAAGTATGGACTATTATATATTTCTAGAAATCCCTGGATGTTAGCTTTCCATAGCCGTTGAGAACGCTCCATTTGGATATTGGTAGCTCCAGAAAAACCATTTCGAGTTCCGGACAGCATCTGCAATGCTTTCCCTTTGCCTCTGAATCAGACTTTTGCTCCAGCTTCTCAATTTCAACCAGAAAATACCTGAAATTGCATAGAAACACACAAACTCAAAGTAGAATCCAAAAATGTGAATTTTGAACTAAAACCTATGAAAACTTAGTAAAACTTAAATAAAACATACTAAAAACTATATGAAAGTGATGCCAAAAAGCGTATAAAATATCCACTCATCAATGGAGGGGAGACAGGTCGAGGTCGGGAGCAAGAACCCAAACCTGATTCTTTAACACCTCAAACACCTCCTCTGTCCCTTCGGCAACCGACTCCTCTAAATCTATATAACTCTCCCTGAGCTGCTCCATTTGCCTCCTCAGGTCCAGATTCTCCCTAAAGACCCTAGCATGATTCTCTTGACCTTTCTTCAATAACCCCTCAGCCAAAGCACAAGAAGCAGCAGACTCCCTCTCCCTATCCCGAGTTTTGAAGAGCTCGGCCTCCAAACTTAATTTCTCCTCTTCCAACCACTTCTCAGCCTCCCTAAGAGTGGCCACCTTGGCTTGAACGGCCTCCAAAGAATGTTGTGTATTCAGAAGAACCTTCTCAAACTCTTTAAGGAGGGTGGAGCATACTCCAGCCATTCGGATCCCCCCTCGGATTAAGAATTTAAGATGATTTTTGATAAAAGCATCATCCATAGCAATAAAACTATGGGGAAGAATGTGCCTCTCACAAAATTTCACCTCATCAAATCCAGTATCATCGATACTAAGGACGCTAGATTCTGAAGTCTTCCTCTTTTTAGAGGTTGGCTCCGAGAAGGGAGGGACTGGAGGAGTAAGAACTAAAGAAGGAGGTGGAAGATGAGGAGGAATAGAAGGGTTTACCGACTTGTTTTGAGAAGAGGACGTCCCTGAATCAGACTTGGTTGGAGAGGAGGTATCCGACTTGCTACTCTCCTAAAGTTGAGTTGCTTGGGCGTGGGCATTCCTCTTAGCCTCTTGCACTTTTTGGTATGCCTTGGAACCGCTTTTCATTTTTTCTACAAATAGAACAAAAAGACATCAACAAACAAGTCAGGAAAATAAGTAATCATCTACAAAATAATAAAACAAGGCAGGCTACCTAGCTCGGTACGGACATAGCTCGGGCTCCCGAGAAGAAATTTTTTGGTGTCAAGGTTTGGAGCCCGTCCCCAAGCCTCTCAGAAGAATTCGACTTCATCCAAATCCACTAAATTATATTTTTCAACAGAGGCTGCTGATGAGTATTTTGGTAGGAAAATAAATTTCTCCCAAAACACATAAATCTAACCGGCAAGTGTACCGGGTCGTATCAAGTAATAAAAACTCACGGGAGTGAGGTCGATCCCACAGGGATTGAAGGATTGAGCAATTTTAGTTTAGTGGTTGATTTAGTCAAGCGAATCGAGTGTTGGTTGGGGGATTTGTGATTTGCATAATGTAAATTGCATGAAAGTAAAGAGTGCAGGAAATTAAATTGCTGAATCTTAAGGAACAAGAAATTAAATGGCAGAAACTTAGAGTGCAAGAAATGTAAATTGCGGAATCTTAAAGTGCAAGAAATGTAAATTGCTTGAAATGTAAAGGGGATTGGGACGTGGGTTGCAGAAATTAAACAAGGAAAAGTTGAATTGCATTAAACAGAAGAGGGAAAGGGAATTGGGATTGAACCGGATATGAAGCAGAAAAGTAAATGAACATAGAAAGCAGTAAACAGAGAAGTGAAATGGGAAATTCAGATCTCAGGACCCAGAGACTAGAAAACCAAGTCTAGATCTCAATGCCTTCCTAGATCCAACAAGAACAATTGCAAGGAAATTGTAAATTTCTAGGAAAATAGATGAAGAGCAATTAACCGGAAATGAAATTCAATTAGCAGTAAAGAAACAGAGATCCAAGATTGAGATTGAAACAGAATTTCTTCAATTCCCCAATCCAAGATCCAAGACAAGTGTAAATGAAATTGAAAGCAATGAAAACAAAGAAATTAAAGTTCACTCAATAACAAAAGCTCTCCGAAAACTATTATGAAAACTCCAAAAGGAAAGCTCCCAAAGAACTTGAATTCTATCCTATTTATACACTTTCTTCCAATGATCTTCAAGCCTTGAGTTGGGCCTTTGCTCTTGGTGGAATTGGGTTGAAAGAGGCCTTGGTTGATTGCTCTTGAAGTTTGAAGAAGAACCAAAGTGAACCAATTGAACCGGGTTTGAGTTTTGCAAAAGTTGGACCAAAAGTTGGAGCTAAAGTTAGGGGTCTAACTTTGGCTCCAACTTTTCATAGCAGCCCACAAAACTTGCTGGTATGAACGTTGGTGCCAACGTTAGGGGTCTAACTTTGACCCTAACGTTGGCCTTGCCTTGTGTGCTAGTGGCGCCAACGTTAGCCACCAAGTTAGGGGGCTAACGTTGGCGCAAACTTTTGCTCCTCTTCCTTGAATTTTCATGTGCCAACGTTAGCCTCCAAGTTAGGGGTCTAACGTTGGAGCAAACTTTTGGTGCCCAGGGGAGAAATTCATGTGCCAACGTTAGCCTCAAAGTTAGGGGGCTAACGTTGGCGCAAACTTTTGAAGCCCAGGGGAGAAATTCTTGTGCCAACGTTAGCCTCAAAGTTAGGGGGCTAACGTTGGCGCAAACTTTTGAAGCCCAGGGGAGAATTTTCAAGTTCCAACGTTAGCCTCCAAGTTAGGGGGCTAACGTTGGGGCTAACTTTTCAACCAAAAGTTTGTGCAAAAGTTTGATGCTAACTTTAGGTCCAGCTTTTTGCTTCCTGGTTCAATTTCACTTATTCCATTGTCCTCTCTTCACTCCTAGCCATTCCTTCTTGCTTCAACCTTTCTCCAAGCTTTCTTCACCTATCATTAATCAACCAAACTCATCAAAGCTATGCTCAAAATCATGAGATATTCATTCTTTCATAATATGCAACAAATGTAGCATAAAACCTCATGAAATGGCATGAATTCATATATGGTTGGTTCAATCAAGGGAAACATGAAAATCTACTCAATTAGCTTGCTTGTAGCTCAAGAAAGTGCATAATTCTAATGAAAACAAGAGAAAAAGACTAGCTAAAATAGGCTAGGATGACTTGTCATCACAACACCAAACTTAAAGCTTGCTTGTCCTCAAGCAAGAAATGAATTATGCCCAGAGATTCTTTCAATTAAGATAGATTGAGGAACACTTGTAAAGTACAGTGAGTGAAGTGATCAAGTAACAGTGGGGTGAACTCTAAATCATATGTTTATGCAAGGGCTTCAGTGCTCACTAGTCCTTACATATTGGGAGTCGTAGGTCTTAGGATTTTCATCCAAATGGTATCATGGAGATCTCTTTATATGTAATCACCTTGAAGCAGCTTATAGTTTCTGTGCTCTGGCCTCGACTCTAAGTATCATGTCTCAAGGCGGCTCTTTAGATAAGCTTTCAATCAATACTCCTAAACCAGTTGGTTTTAAGGTATTAGGTGTTAAAGCACCCCTAAGGATTTACTTGCTCAAGCCTCTTTCCTTGACACACTTCAACCACAAGCATTTACTAGGCTAACAACTCTTTGAGTTTTGTTTCTTCTTTCTTTTTCTGCCTAGTAATTGATGCTCAGAGCCTTGGGCCATGTTCTTTTTGTTTTTTTTTTATTTTCTTTCTTTTCTTTTGTTTTGTTTGCTGCTTCTTGGATCAAAAGATTTTTGAGAATCTCCACAATACTTCTTTGAACTTCATGTCCCGCCTATGAGCTCCCATGCAAGTTTTCACAAGCATGCAACCTCAATACATAATCATACAACTAGAACCACCACTTCTCCTAATCTTTTGCTTGCCTCAAAATTGTTTAATTCCTCAATCCTTCTTTTCAAAGAACTTTCATGTGATGCATTTCTTGAAAATTGAGTGCAAACAAGTTTTGAAGATAAGAATGTTGTGAATGATCAGGCATCTTGCTTATTGAATTATAAAGGAAAACCATGCTATGCATGCAGGCAGGGGTATATAAAAAAACTATACTATGCAGACAGGCAGCAACTTGCAATAGCAGCAATATTTGATGTAAACAGTCACTTAACAATACAACCTGTTGGAGTTCACTTGCTTTCCTTCTCATCACCATTGCTGACCTTTATGTTCATCTTTTGTTTCTTTGGTTGATGATTCTTAATCCCTCCAAAGGCTTGTATGATGCTCTGCAATGATATTGGAAGTTGCTTGTTCCCCAAGCACTTAGAAACAATGGTTAGCATGCAGGATTTATTTGTGGGCCTTTGTACTTACTTTGGTGTGAGAACACCAAATTTAGTACCTTGCCAATGGTTCTTGTGCATCAGATTAACCATGTGTAAAACTCTTTTTCTTTTTCAAAAATGACAAAACTGAAAACTAGGAAACAGCAGAATAGTTAACTAGTTCATCCATTATGCTTGAAGCCAGCATTATGCAGAAAATGAGAATGTGTTTTATGATGGGATTTTGGTGAAACACCAAACTTAGAATCCTTCATTCTCCCTTATATTGTTTTGGTGTGCAACACCAAACTTAGCTTCTTGCAATGTAGATAAACTAATTAACCTTTTTATTAAAATAGTTATGAAAGGAAAACTACCTCAGGTTGGGTTGCCTCCCAAGAAGCGCTCTTTTATTGTCACTAGCTTGACATCCTCTGTGCTTGCTTATTTCAGATTCTGAGCTTTCTTCTCCTTGTCCCATTGTCCATCTAAGTGAGGCTTTGCTTCCTTCTTACTTGTTTCTGTGGGGTTTTTGGCTAATTGTTCTATTTGCTTCCCAATTCCCCCGAGTAGGTCCTCATAGTGTTTGTTCATCCTCTTTAGATGTGTCATCATTCTCTCTACTCCACTTTCTAGATTGGAGATCCTTTGAAAATTCTGTGAGATTGTGTGGTGATGTTGTTGCAAATTTGGGATTGTGTCACTGGGCAGTGAGCTTGAAGGTCTCTCAATAGAAATTTGCTTGGAGAGCTGCCCAATCTGCCTCTCCAGGATCTTCAATGAGGCTTCATGGTTTTTGTTTGTTATTTCTTGGTGTTTCATCATTTTTTCTATCAAGGTCTCCAAGTTGGTGAGTCTTTGAGGTTCAGGTGGTGCTTGTGGAGGGTTGTGAGATGTGGGTGGTGGGTGGCAGGCATTTTGGTTAGTGAGTTGGTTGTTGGAGTTGAAGTTCCTTGGTTCCTGATGTTGAGGTTCTCTCATTCTGAAATAAGAGTGTGGCTTCCATGGTGGAAATTGTTCATTCACTGTGGTGGAGTGGAGAAAATCAATTTGTCTGGCCATTGACTCCAATTGTTGCTGAGTTTGCTGATGTAGCTGTTTGCTTTGATTCATGACTGCCTTCACTCCTTCAAAATTCATTGTATCTTCCTCCAAAGTTGCATTCTGTGGTGTCTCAAATGAGTGTTGGTTGTTGGTTCTCTTGTCGTTGAACCTTGCAGTTCCTTGACTAGTTGCTGTTGCTCTGAGTAAATCATTTGAGGAGTGATCTACTGCTCTTCTCATTTCTGGGGTTAATCCTTCATAAAATGCTTGGAAAGCCACTTTGTCATTTGCTTTCTTGTATTTTTCCCATGCTTTGAGCAATGGTTCTTCCTCTCCTTGAATGAATGGATGTGTTTCCTCTTTCATCTTGATGTTTTGTCGGGATGTAGAGAATTTGGCTAGAAATTTGGCAACCAGACCATCCCAACTAGTGATACTTCCTTGGGGAAGAGTTTCAAGCCATTGTGCTGCCTCATCCTTTAGTGAGAAAGGGAATAGCAAGAGCTTGTAGACATCATGATTGACAACATCGCAGATCCTCAGAAAAATAGATAGATGTTGTTCAGAATCTTCCAAGGGATTTCCACCATAAGAACAATTGTTCTCTATTAGTGTAATGAGTTGCGGCTTCATGTTGGGATGTTCTTCTTTCCTGTGACATATGAATCAATCAATAGAAAACATAGTGATTCTCTTGAAAATTGAGTGTAGCCGGTTGAGACAAAACTTTAAACAGTTAGTGGGTTAGTCAAAATTAGAGAAAAATAAAGAAAAAGTGCTTGATCTAGATTACCACCTCACTTAATCATTGTCAATCTAATCAATCCCCGGCAACGGCGCCAAAAACTTGATGAGTATTTTGGTAGGAAAATAAATTTCTCCCAAAACACATAAATCTAACCGGCAAGTGTACCGGGTCGTATCAAGTAATAAAAACTCACGGGAGTGAGGTCGATCCCACAGGGATTGAAGGATTGAGCAATTTTAGTTTAGTGGTTGATTTAGTCAAGCGAATCGAGTGTTGGTTGGGGGATTTGTGATTTGCAGAATGTAAATTGCATGAAAGTAAAGAGTGCAGGAAATTAAATTGCTGAATCTTAAGGAACAAGAAATTAAATGGCAGAAACTTAGAGTGCAAGAAATGTAAATTGCGGAATCTTAAAGTGCAAGAAATGTAAATTGCTTGAAATGTAAAGGGGATTGGGACGTGGGTTGCAGAAATTAAACAAGGAAAAGTTGAATTGCATTAAACAGAAGAGGGAAAGGGAATTGGGATTGAACCGGATATGAAGCAGAAAAGTAAATGAACATAGAAAGCAGTAAACAGAGAAGTGAAATGGGAAATTCAGATCTCAGGACCCAGAGACTAGAAAACCAAGTCTAGATCTCAATGCCTTCCTAGATCCAACAAGAACAATTGCAAGGAAATTGTAAATTGCTAGGAAAATAGATGAAGAGCAATTAACCGGAAATGAAATTCAATTAGCAGTAAAGAAACAGAGATCCAAGATTGAGATTGAAACAGAATTTCTTCAATTCCCCAATCCAAGATCTAAGACAAGTGTAAATGAAATTGAAAGCAATGAAAACAAAGAAATTAAAGTTCACTCAATAACAAAAGCTCTCCGAAAACTATTATGAAAATTCCAAAAGGAAAGCTCCCAAAGAACTTGAATTCTATCCTATTTATACACTTTCTTCCAATGATCTTCAAGCCTTGAGTTGGGCCTTTGCTCTTGGTGGAATTGGGTTGAAAGAGGCCTTGGTTGATTGCTCTTGAAGTTTGAAGAAGAACCAAAGTGAACCAATTGAACCGGGTTTGAGTTTTGCAAAAGTTGGACCAAAAGTTGGAGCTAAAGTTAGGGGTCTAACTTTGGCTCCAACTTTTCATAGCAGCCCACAAAACTTGCTGGTATGAACGTTGGTGCCAACGTTAGGGGTCTAACTTTGACCCTAACGTTGGCCTTGCCTTGTGTGCTAGTGGCGCCAACGTTAGCCACCAAGTTAGGGGGATAACGTTGGCGCAAACTTTTGCTCCTCTTCCTTGAATTTTCATGTGCCAACGTTAGCCTCCAAGTTAGGGGTCTAACGTTGGCGCAAACTTTTGGTGCCCAGGGGAGAAATTCATGTGCCAACGTTAGCCTCAAAGTTAGGGGGCTAACGTTGGCGCAAACTTTTGAAGCCCAGGGGAGAAATTCTTGTGCCAACGTTAGCCTCAAAGTTAGGGGGCTAACGTTGGCGCAAACTTTTGAAGCCCAGGGGAGAATTTTCAAGTTCCAACGTTAGCCTCCAAGTTAGGGGGCTAACGTTGGGGCTAACTTTTCAACCAAAAGTTTGTGCAAAAGTTTGATGCTAACTTTAGGTCCAGCTTTTTGCTTCCTGGTTCAATTTCACTTATTCCATTGTCCTCTCTTCACTCCTAGCCATTCCTTCTTGCTTCAACCTTTCTCCAAGCTTTCTTCACCTATCATTAATCAACCAAACTCATCAAAGCTATGCTCAAAATCATGAGATATTCATTCTTTCATAATATGCAACAAATGTAGCATAAAACCTCATGAAATGGCATGAATTCATATATGGTTGGTTCAATCAAGGGAAACATGAAAATCTACTCAATTAGCTTGCTTGTAGCTCAAGAAAGTGCATAATTCTAATGAAAACAAGAGAAAAAGACTAGCTAAAATAGGCTAGGATGACTTGTCATCACAACACCAAACTTAAAGCTTGCTTGTCCTCAAGCAAGAAATGAATTATGCCCAGAGATTCTTTCAATTAAGATAGATTGAGGAACACTTGTAAAGTACAGTGAGTGAAGTGATCAAGTAACAGTGGGGTGAACTCTAAATCATATGTTTATGCAAGGGCTTCAGTGCTCACTAGTCCTTACATATTGGGAGTCGTAGGTCTTAGGATTTTCATCCAAATGGTATCATGGAGATCTCTTTATATGTAATCACCTTGAAGCAGCTTATAGTTTCTGTGCTCTGGCCTCGACTCTAAGTATCATGTCTCAAGGCGGCTCTTTAGATAAGCTTTCAATCAATACTCCTAAACCAGTTGGTTTTAAGGTATTAGGTGTTAAAGCACCCCTAAGGATTTACTTGCTCAAGCCTCTTTCCTTGACACACTTCAACCACAAGCATTTACTAGGCTAACAACTCTTTGAGTTTTGTTTCTTCTTTCTTTTTCTGCCTAGTAATTGATGCTCAGAGCCTTGGGCCATGTTCTTTTTGTTTTTTTTTTATTTTCTTTCTTTTCTTTTGTTTTGTTTGCTGCTTCTTGGATCAAAAGATTTTTGAGAATCTCCACAATACTTCTTTGAACTTCATGTCCCGCCTATGAGCTCCCATGCAAGTTTTCACAAGCATGCAACCTCAATACATAATCATACAACTAGAACCACCACTTCTCCTAATCTTTTGCTTGCCTCAAAATTGTTTAATTCCTCAATCCTTCTTTTCAAAGAACTTTCATGTGATGCATTTCTTGAAAATTGAGTGCAAACAAGTTTTGAAGATAAGAATGTTGTGAATGATCAGGCATCTTGCTTATTGAATTATAAAGGAAAACCATGCTATGCATGCAGGCAGGGGTATATAAAAAAACTATACTATGCAGACAGGCAGCAACTTGCAATAGCAGCAATATTTGATGTAAACAGTCACTTAACAATACAACCTGTTGGAGTTCACTTGCTTTCCTTCTCATCACCATTGCTGACCTTTATGTTCATCTTTTGTTTCTTTGGTTGATGATTCTTAATCCCTCCAAAGGCTTGTATGATGCTCTGCAATGATATTGGAAGTTGCTTGTTCCCCAAGCACTTAGAAACAATGGTTAGCATGCAGGATTTATTTGTGGGCCTTTGTACTTACTTTGGTGTGAGAACACCAAATTTAGTACCTTGCCAATGGTTCTTGTGCATCAGATTAACCATGTGTAAAACTCTTTTTCTTTTTCAAAAATGACAAAACTGAAAACTAGGAAACAGCAGAATAGTTAACTAGTTCATCCATTATGCTTGAAGCCAGCATTATGCAGAAAATGAGAATGTGTTTTATGATGGGATTTTGGTGAAACACCAAACTTAGAATCCTTCATTCTCCCTTATATTGTTTTGGTGTGCAACACCAAACTTAGCTTCTTGCAATGTAGATAAACTAATTAACCTTTTTATTAAAATAGTTATGAAAGGAAAACTACCTCAGGTTGGGTTGCCTCCCAAGAAGCGCTCTTTTATTGTCACTAGCTTGACATCCTCTGTGCTTGCTTATTTCAGATTCTGAGCTTTCTTCTCCTTGTCCCATTGTCCATCTAAGTGAGGCTTTGCTTCCTTCTTACTTGTTTCTGTGGGGTTTTTGGCTAATTGTTCTATTTGCTTCCCAATTCCCCCGAGTAGGTCCTCATAGTGTTTGTTCATCCTCTTTAGATGTGTCATCATTCTCTCTACTCCACTTTCTAGATTGGAGATCCTTTGAAAATTCTGTGAGATTGTGTGGTGATGTTGTTGCAAATTTGGGATTGTGTCACTGGGCAGTGAGCTTGAAGGTCTCTCAATAGAAATTTGCTTGGAGAGCTGCCCAATCTGCCTCTCCAGGATCTTCAATGAGGCTTCATGGTTTTTGTTTGTTATTTCTTGGTGTTTCATCATTTTTTCTATCAAGGTCTCCAAGTTGGTGAGTCTTTGAGGTTCAGGTGGTGCTTGTGGAGGGTTGTGAGATGTGGGTGGTGGGTGGCAGGCATTTTGGTTAGTGAGTTGGTTGTTGGAGTTGAAGTTCCTTGGTTCCTGATGTTGAGGTTCTCTCATTCTGAAATAAGAGTGTGGCTTCCATGGTGGAAATTGTTCATTCACTGTGGTGGAGTGGAGAAAATCAATTTGTCTGGCCATTGACTCCAATTGTTGCTGAGTTTGCTGATGTAGCTGTTTGCTTTGATTCATGACTGCCTTCACTCCTTCAAAATTCATTGTATCTTCCTCCAAAGTTGCATTCTGTGGTGTCTCAAATGAGTGTTGGTTGTTGGTTCTCTTGTCGTTGAACCTTGCAGTTCCTTGACTAGTTGCTGTTGCTCTGAGTAAATCATTTGAGGAGTGATCTACTGCTCTTCTCATTTCTGGGGTTAATCCTTCATAAAATGCTTGGAAAGCCACTTTGTCATTTGCTTTCTTGTATTTTTCCCATGCTTTGAGCAATGGTTCTTCCTCTCCTTGAATGAATGGATGTGTTTCCTCTTTCATCTTGATGTTTTGTCGGGATGTAGAGAATTTGGCTAGAAATTTGGCAACCAGACCATCCCAACTAGTGATACTTCCTTGGGGAAGAGTTTCAAGCCATTGTGCTGCCTCATCCTTTAGTGAGAAAGGGAATAGCAAGAGCTTGTAGACATCATGATTGACAACATCGCAGATCCTCAGAAAAATAGATAGATGCTGTTCAGAATCTTCCAAGGGATTTCCACCATAAGAACAATTGTTCTCTATTAGTGTAATGAGTTGCGGCTTCATGTTGGGATGTTCTTCTTTCCTGTGACATATGAATCAATCAATAGAAAACATAGTGATTCTCTTGAAAATTGAGTGTAGCCGGTTGAGACAAAACTTTAAACAGTTAGTGGGTTAGTCAAAATTAGAGAAAAATAAAGAAAAAGTGCTTGATCTAGATTACCACCTCACTTAATCATTGTCAATCTAATCAATCCCCGGCAACGGCGCCAAAAACTTGATGAGTATTTTGGTAGGAAAATAAATTTCTCCCAAAACACATAAATCTAACCGGCAAGTGTACCGGGTCGTATCAAGTAATAAAAACTCACGGGAGTGAGGTCGATCCCACAGGGATTGAAGGATTGAGCAATTTTAGTTTAGTGGTTGATTTAGTCAAGCGAATCGAGTGTTGGTTGGGGGATTTGTGATTTGCAGAATGTAAATTGCATGAAAGTAAAGAGTGCAGGAAATTAAATTGCTGAATCTTAAGGAACAAGAAATTAAATGGCAGAAACTTAGAGTGCAAGAAATGTAAATTGCGGAATCTTAAAGTGCAAGAAATGTAAATTGCTTGAAATGTAAAGGGGATTGGGACGTGGGTTGCAGAAATTAAACAAGGAAAAGTTGAATTGCATTAAACAGAAGAGGGAAAGGGAATTGGGATTGAACCGGATATGAAGCAGAAAAGTAAATGAACATAGAAAGCAGTAAACAGAGAAGTGAAATGGGAAATTCAGATCTCAGGACCCAGAGACTAGAAAACCAAGTCTAGATCTCAATGCCTTCCTAGATCCAACAAGAACAATTGCAAGGAAATTGTAAATTGCTAGGAAAATAGATGAAGAGCAATTAACCGGAAATGAAATTCAATTAGCAGTAAAGAAACAGAGATCCAAGATTGAGATTGAAACAGAATTTCTTCAATTCCCCAATCCAAGATCTAAGACAAGTGTAAATGAAATTGAAAGCAATGAAAACAAAGAAATTAAAGTTCACTCAATAACAAAAGCTCTCCGAAAACTATTATGAAAATTCCAAAAGGAAAGCTCCCAAAGAACTTGAATTCTATCCTATTTATACACTTTCTTCCAATGATCTTCAAGCCTTGAGTTGGGCCTTTGCTCTTGGTGGAATTGGGTTGAAAGAGGCCTTGGTTGATTGCTCTTGAAGTTTGAAGAAGAACCAAAGTGAACCAATTGAACCGGGTTTGAGTTTTGCAAAAGTTGGACCAAAAGTTGGAGCTAAAGTTAGGGGTCTAACTTTGGCTCCAACTTTTCATAGCAGCCCACAAAACTTGCTGGTATGAACGTTGGTGCCAACGTTAGGGGTCTAACTTTGACCCTAACGTTGGCCTTGCCTTGTGTGCTAGTGGCGCCAACGTTAGCCACCAAGTTAGGGGGATAACGTTGGCGCAAACTTTTGCTCCTCTTCCTTGAATTTTCATGTGCCAACGTTAGCCTCCAAGTTAGGGGTCTAACGTTGGCGCAAACTTTTGGTGCCCAGGGGAGAAATTCATGTGCCAACGTTAGCCTCAAAGTTAGGGGGCTAACGTTGGCGCAAACTTTTGAAGCCCAGGGGAGAAATTCTTGTGCCAACGTTAGCCTCAAAGTTAGGGGGCTAACGTTGGCGCAAACTTTTGAAGCCCAGGGGAGAATTTTCAAGTTCCAACGTTAGCCTCCAAGTTAGGGGGCTAACGTTGGGGCTAACTTTTCAACCAAAAGTTTGTGCAAAAGTTTGATGCTAACTTTAGGTCCAGCTTTTTGCTTCCTGGTTCAATTTCACTTATTCCATTGTCCTCTCTTCACTCCTAGCCATTCCTTCTTGCTTCAACCTTTCTCCAAGCTTTCTTCACCTATCATTAATCAACCAAACTCATCAAAGCTATGCTCAAAATCATGAGATATTCATTCTTTCATAATATGCAACAAATGTAGCATAAAACCTCATGAAATGGCATGAATTCATATATGGTTGGTTCAATCAAGGGAAACATGAAAATCTACTCAATTAGCTTGCTTGTAGCTCAAGAAAGTGCATAATTCTAATGAAAACAAGAGAAAAAGACTAGCTAAAATAGGCTAGGATGACTTGTCATCAGCTGCCTCTATCCAGTATAATGGGAAGCGACACTCATTATTCTCGTTTAGAAAAAAGGGATGGTGGCCCTCTATGGCTCGGACTTTGAAAAAGAAATTCTTGAAATCATTGAAGGATTCGTCAAAAATAGAAAACACTTTTCGACCTTGAATTGCTCGGAAGGAAACCCATTGTTGTTTATTTTTATTAGAAGCAGCGCTAAAAGGCTTGGTAAGATGAAACAGGAAGAAAAATATCCTTAAAGAAATCGGAAAATCAAGCTCGCGACTGACAAGCTGGTAGATTTTCATGAAACCCCAAGAATTTGGGTGCAATTGAGAAGGGGCAACTCTACAGTAAGAAAGGACTTCGGTTTCAAAATCAAAAAAGGGAAACGTCACCCCAAGCTGGGTGAAAAGACAATCATACACAAAAATGAAGGGGGATTCAGAATCCACAACTCTGCCGAAGCAAACTCGGTCCTCTGGATCGGGAGCAACTAACTCGTACTTCATCTCGTCCTCCCCAGAAATACAGTGCCTATGGTGCTTTCGAAACTCATCCATAAGAACGCTATCTACTGAAGGAACTTCACAAAGGACTGAGGCATCTACCCATCTCAACAAATCCTCAAGAACCCTCGAAGACATTTTGGAAACAGAGGGACGAGACATACAGGATGGTTTACCTACATTACACAAAAAAAAAGAATGATTACAAACAAGTTCGAAATAGAGGCGGTTTCTTTAAAAGAATAACCCATAGCTAGAAAGAAATAATCCTTTGAAGAAAAAGCAAAGGTCCCTAGTGCATACGGCACGAAAACGACAACAAAGATACATAAAAACTACATAGAATCTCTTAACAAACACCTAGTCCAGCAAACAGAGATCACAATAACAGTCGGAACACAGTAAAAGGTATAACAGTAAGAAACTAACCTTTCTTCAGAAAAGAATGAAGGGAGAAGAGTTTTCAACGGAGAAGCGAATGTCTTGAGGCACCAAATGCTGGAAAACAAAAGGGCTGGAGGAAGATGAAGAAGGCGCAAAAGAGAGAAAGAAAGCTCACAGAGGAAGACGAAAAAGAAGAGGAAAAGGGGGGAAAGTATTTATAAGGCAAAAGGGGCAAAACCGTAAAAAGCTCCGCTCATTTAAAGAGTGTGACGTTGCCAATGCAACTGCCCCCCCCCCCCCACGTGTTAATGTGAAAAGCCAACGGACGCGACGGATGGCAACTTGAAATCACGTCGGTTTTAGAACGAAATCACAAAATCACGTCGGTTTTCCGACTTGAATACTTCCGGCTTACTCTATACTTGAATCCGACTCGCAACAAAGAGGCCGGACTCAAGTAGGGGCACTGTTCATACCCTGACCCAAAAACATAGGCCAAGCCCAATAAGGTTGAAAGGCCTAACTACAAGGATGGCCTCTAACACTCACCCGACCTCTTATAGAGGTCGGATTCGACAAAAACAGGCAGCTCATGCCTACCCACAAAAGTAATTACTTCCCTGAATCTCTCACCCACTTCTAGAAGAGAGATCTCAACAACTTTAAGATAAAGGGACGGTTATTCACCATAAGTGGAACTACTTCAGCGGCGATTATTGGCTCATCACTTATAAATTCTCAGACACCCTCAGGTATCTTTAAGTTCTAATACACTAAAACCTGCTAAAACTCTTGCTAACTTATTAGACATCGGAGTGTTTTGCAAATACCACCCCTTAGCTTCACATAAACAACTTGGACGACGGGTACAAGACGTGGGACAAGTCGAAACTCACCTCATTGAGGATTTGGGTCTCACTTACCAATCCAAAGGCAACCCAATTTCAAGTAACCCTTGGAACACTTTATTTTCATGCATATTTGCTACCTCAAATCAATAATACGAGCACTATCGGCGTCTTTTTTTTTTTTTTTTTTTTTCCTTTTTCATCAGTTCATCTCATACCGGCACTAGCGTTCATGATTAGAGTTGTTGCTGACATTGGAACAAACAAATGGAGTTATTGCTAACGCAGCAGAACATGGCAAATTGGACTTGACAATGCAAGCTGATTAATTAGCTGAATCAGTGTACAATTAACTACCCTTGTGATAAAAATTACATTATGGGTCTATATATCGTATTCAATTTAAAAGTTAGTCAAAAAGATTAGCCTTAACATTCATTTTCAATACATAAACTAACCCCCAATTGCAGTGGAGAGAACATAAAATTCGTCCAAGCATAATGATATGCTACTATTGGTAATCTTTAAGCCAATAAGCAAAAAAGGTAGGCCTAAAACTATACTTAGATGAATGCACTTTAATCTCCAAGCTGTTGGATAAATGCACTTTAATCTTCAAGCTCAATAATCTTAACCACTGATGCATCACCAACTTTCTGGCAAACAACAACTCGATCGTGTGACTTTATAATTCCTGAGGCTTTCCCATGATCAAGGGCAAGCTTCAGAATCGATTCGTTTGTTGCGCTTGTTGATTCTGCCTGCAGGTAAAGTAATTCTCACATCATCATATATAATTTATATAATGTAGTAGTGATGTGCTTGTCAACGAGTGTACAAAAGTAATGCAGAACTAAAGATTATGTTTCAAACAACTGTGACAAAAGTCGAATTTGCAAGGAGCTAGCACTAAGGCTTATTGCTTATATATACAACAACAAAGCCTTGTCCCACTAGATGAGGTCGGCTACATGGATCAAACGACGCCATTGAGTTCTATCATGTATCATGTCTACAGAGAGACCGTTTACATGTAAATCTCATTTAACCACCTCATGCATGGTCGTCCTAGGTCTTATTGCTTATTGCTTATATAGTAGAAAATTGATAAGCAACAGATATGATTTTTTTTTAACCGTTTTAAATTGATGATACGTATTTAATTTAAGAGGAGGGGGGAAGGAAGAGTTACAGTTCCGAGAGATTGTGAAGCAAAAAAGAAAGAGTAAACCACCATTTTGACAAATTGAATGGCAAATTAGATTGCCTCCACAGTGCACCACGTTCAAACCTCAGCTAAGACTGGGATGAGGTTTAAAAAACATTATAGTGTGGGTATGTGAGTAGTGTAATGAACCCCCCCCCCCCCCAAAAAAAAATTTTGACCCCTCGAAACATTCAATTTCCTAAAGAAAATGGCCCTTTAAAAAGATCGATATTGTGGAGGCTCACAATGTCATTTCCTTTTTGAGGGGGCCAAACTAAATCTTTCGGAGCCGAATTGGTGGTTTACTAAAAGAAATAGAATAATAACAATGCAAATAAACTAGCAAAACTGACAGTGGAACAACCAAGATCAATCACTTACAGGGTGCCGAGGATCTGCAAGCATGGGAAAGAGACCTCTAACAATAAGAGATTGCCTTGCCTGTGTCAGAAATCAAATGATAAGTTGGTAAATGAGATAAACCTACGTAATTTTGTAAATAACAAAACAAATCGTGGTAAATGCAAGTCTTTTAAACATTAGAAGGGAAAAAAAAAACGTCCAAATCCAAGCCAGTGGACCATCATCCTCCATTGCTCCATATAATTCGTAGCTTCTTGTATATGCTTTGTGCAGGTTAGAAATATAGAATCATTACAGAATATAATTAGACAGAAGTATAACTATTATAATATATTATCCAGTAGATAAAATAATTAGTTCAGAATACTTTACAATAAAATAAGACTACGATGTAATTGATATGAATATTATTTATTATGTAGAGAGTAGCATATTAATTACACTAGCCGTAAATAAGCTTTCCCACAAATGAGTTGGTAGTTGGTCCTGGAAACAGAAACAAGAAACAGATAGTGTTCTTATTGGGGAATGTGAAGACAAACAACTGGTCTTACTTATATAGTTAGGTACTTTAATCTAATTATTATAATTTATTAATAGCCTATTTTTCATATATCCTCGACTATGCTACATGTACACCAAAACCAGCCACCAGTATAAAATACATGTTGGAATACAAACACACATTGAAAATAAATTAAATCACACATGTATTTATACACAAATACATTAGTGGCTGATTTTAGTAGCTGATTTTGGTGTATGAATAGCATTTTTTATGTATATTATAACTAACTGATTTTATGACTAGTGAATTGATACGCACTACAATCCACATTCTTAAGAATTCAAAAGTTATATAGTGTTCAATTTTAAATTACGGTGATGCTACATGACCAAGTCATTTAGGTAATTAAGTTCAACCAAGTTGGTCTAATAATTTAAGGATTGAGGAGAAGGACGACACGCATAAGAAGAAGAAGAAGAAAGACTTGGTTGGATTTTGTTATAAAAATATCTTCTTCCCCTAGTATTTCTCCTTAAATAATTTCCTAACAAAGGACAAAAGGGCACTTTAGGAGTAAAATTTTTGTACACCGAGTTAGTTATCAAAGTGTTCTCCTTTATATATGTAATATTAATAATAGACAGTATGCATGTAGGGTAAAAAACGATTCTTATTAATTTTATTAAATTTGCGTAGTTAAAAACAACTTTGAACACATGTAAATTTATTAACTCATATTATGCATGATGCATACCTTCTATGAAGCTACAAATTGAGTAGCTCATTACCCAAGGATAGTTAAAAATTTACTGTGCATAAATCTAAAAGCATATCAACACCAGAATCCAGTCTATCAAAAGGGTATCAAGTGAAAGCCACATCATAAATAAAAATAAGCTACAGAAAAGATAAAGGTTAAGAACCAAACCTCAAAAGCTCCGCTAAATCTCCATTGTAGCTGATCTGTCTTAAGTTGGGGAATGACAACAGAGAGAACAGGCATTGTTGGCCTATACTTTGCTATCAATCTGAAAGGTGCATGTGCCGCATGGTCAGACATAAATGGAATGCATGAAGTTTTTGTGGATAATAAATTAACCATAAAGATTATTTTCCAAGTCAAACCCAATTTAAGAGAACCTGGCTAATAAAATTCTCCAGGATACAAATTAAAAAATTCATATCGATTTTCCATGAAGATAGTACCTTGCAGCCCTTCCAGATGAAGTGAAGCAAATTATAACAGAAGCCTTCACCTTAATAGCTGCTCTTACCTAAACAAGTAAAAACATTCCCATAAGACTTCTTTCAAGTATGAAATATAGCAACTGCAAAGAAAGTAACCATAATTAAGAGACTTAAAAACTAGAACTCATAGTCATCATGTCATGAGGTAGAAATCTTACTGTTGCACCAAATGCTCTTACACTCGTAAACTATGAACCTATTTATAGAAAGGACAATTAACAAAGTGTTATTATGTAATTACCGCCGATGATGCAATAGATTCCAAGTGGCTCATGGGTTCTCCAACATATCTTACAATCTTCTTAAAATAAAGGTCTTGATTAAAAACTTTCTCAGCCTGAAACATAAGGCAGAAACATCAGCCAAAATTTTCAGTGGCATTTTACATTTCAAATTGAAGAAAACTTTCCACAAGTCTAAGGTACTTCCTGAAAAAGGTAGCACATCATTTGATACAGACATCCAAAGCAATCTTTTCAAACAAAAGATGAAAAAGGAAAAATGGAGACTTAAATAAAAGATGAGAACAATGAAGTCAACTGCTAGCTCAGAAGATTTAATAAACAATGAATCATATAACAACAATATATTCCAAGTTATACTATTATATAACTTTAATTATCTGTTCCATAGAATCTGAATAGACATATCAGAACAAAGCTGAAGTTTCTATTAAAGGCACTTACCTCAAAACAGATTCTTCCTACAGTAGTGATAGTCTCAACAGGGTATAACCCACGTAGAGTCTCGGCACCCAGAAGTATTGCATCACTTCCTGTGTATTAAGTTATATTAGTTCAACAAATATCCATGAAGTGGTTCTAACTAAATTAAACAGGATAAGCACTATTAATGAAACAAAATCATTCTTAGAAGGAGTAATATTTCGCAACTGACATTACTAATCATCTAATGAAGCTCCTGCAAACAAAGATAAAAAAACAAAGCTACAAAAACAATTTTGGGGGAAAGTACCTAAATCTTTGAAAGTAACTAAATAAAACCAAATTATGAAAGAGAATATAACCATTCACACTGACCAAACTAATGGCCTCATATGTCCAGTGGGACTCACCATCTAAAACAGCATTGGCAACATCAGTAGCTTCTGCTCGAGTTGGTCTTAAGTTGTCAGTCATGCTATCCACAACACGAGTAAGCACAGCAGGTTTCCCAGCCATATTGCACTTACGAAGAGCAGATTTTTGAAAGTAAAATACCTACAAAAGCAAATGGCAGCTGATAAACATCTGCTCAACACTAAGGTTTACAACTACTATGGAGAGTAATGACTTCCTGAATTTTCCATATATTACATTTTATAGTTCAGACTTCAGACAGAGACATTTGAAAATTAGTGAACTTTATTTCATAAATAATCCTATTAAGTGGTTTGGATGCTTGGGGGGCTTTATATATGTAATACCCAAATACCATAAAACACATTACCAACTACTTGGAACACTGATCAACTTGTAGCAAATTTGATCTAAGTACAGACAAAAGAAAAGCATGCCAAATGATCTAAGAAGAGAAAAGTATAGACAATCCATTCAAGTAGAAGCCATTGAGAAGGAGAATAAAAAAGAAGATAAAAATTGGAAGTAGCTTACTATGTTATGCAATATTGACTCTTAAAAATAAGGAAGCATCTACTTTTCCAAACAACCAGCCTACAGCCACACAGAAACACATACACAAAAGACACACTTCTACTAGAACTAGAGATTAATCTAAACAAGGAAGCTGACCTTCTCTGGTGGAAGATCAATTCCCAAATTCCCACGGGAAAGGATAATACCATCCGCTTCTTGTAGAATCTCATCAAAATGGGTCAGCCCCTAGAAAGCAACAAAATATTTGCACATCTATTGAGTCAGAATAGCTAATAACAAGAACCTGATTTCCAGAGAAATTACACACTTCCAATAAATAATGACGAAATGCAATTCACCTCAGCATTTTCAATCTTTGCAAAAATTTGAGTTTGGCTGAGATCGCCTAACTTGGAAAGGAATTCACGAGCCTGCATTCAGAATATAATCAGGTGAGATATAGTATCTGAAATAGCATTTAAAAATTAAATTAAATTTCCAAACTCAATTATGTGAAACACAAATTACTTGGCGAACATCTTCAGCATGCCTAGTATATGACAATGAAAGAAAATCAATCTTGTTTTTGACTCCCCAAGTCCTTATAACCTGTAATGGAAACAAAAAGGATAACCCAAAACTTCAATTAAAACTATATTAGGCATATATATAAAGCACGTTAACTAGGAACTGGCCACCAGACCGGTCCGGTTTAGTGTAAAAACCGGTTGTCATTGAACCAGTTAAAAACCATAAAACCGGTCAAAAATCAATAAACCAGTTGAACCGGTCCAATTTTTTAACTGTTACCTGATTTAAAATAACAAAACACAAAAAAAAATAAACATTTTTAAAGAAACATATTTTATTATATCCAGTTCAACCTCGGTTGAAATTTTAAATCTTTGAATCTCTAGTTCCACTAGGTCGGTTTTCAGAACCTTGATCATAACATTCTAGTAAATGCAGCCACTACGTTGTTTTGGCATGCCCCTGCCCTTGAAACCGGCAGGTAACAAGACTTTCTTGTACCAGAATAAAAAATAATGGAAGTTACCTCCTTGTCTTTCTCCGGGAGGGTAGGCAAATCAATATGAACTTGAGAAGCATGCAAAGTGAACAATGAACCTGCCAATGTTGCTGAATTCTTTATAGTACAAATGACATCCTGCTCTTTGACTTCAGCCACCTACACAATTTTAGGTAGAAATCTTGATGCACATAGAAATTCAACTACTATTAACGTGAGTGTAGGTCCTTAACATAGGTTGAGGGAATCAAATTTTGTAAGTCAAACTTCATTTACACAAAATAACAATATATACACACTCAACAATCTATGTTATATGCAGAACTATTCAGTATACACTATCTTCTGGGTCCCATTTGTATTACCTCAAGCCATACAGAAGTCGATTCACTTCCTGTGAACAAGTATTGACCAACAAAAATGGTGTCTCCTTTCTTCACTGACTGTAAACAATAACAATAACCAAAGAAAGTCAAGGTTCAAACCATTTATTAAAAATAGTCCATGCATTACATGAGCTGCTTTGGTTACAACACATATTAAAAGTTCAAGAAAGTGGCAGCTAATGAGTAATGAACATGGATATTCCAAATCATGCGACAAAAATTTGAGCCAGAATCAACTATACATTACACTTTACCCCTTCAAACACCATAAACAAGAGCAAGACCATATAGATGGTCATGGTAATCAAACTCTCGTTTACCTGAACTCATAGAGCTTAGATAAAATTGAATCATAAAGCCCAATCCATTTTGAGAGTTTGATAACCCTGCAAATGGTTGAGTGCACCACACCATGGGAAGCAAGAGTGTAAAGTAAAGAATTAATATAAAAGAAATCATTCAGGCAAATACATATTTCATTCAAAATTGCACATGCAAGAAACGAAACGAAGAAAAAATGTGAATGTGAACCTTGGCTAATCCGTCAAAATTGATGGGAAGTATCTGCGAAGAGGCCTCTTGTCCCTTGTGAGGAGTTAGAACTACCTGACTGTCCACCTCAAGGGAGATTGGCTTCTCACTCTTGTTAACAACCTGCAACTCCGCCCCCACTGTGTCCAGCATCACCTGCTCAATGAAGTAAGTAACCAACATTCACTCATTCGCTTTTAGGACAGAGTAATGACAAGAGAAAATTTCTCTCTTGCGGTAATGTTATGAGAGAGAGTGAGAGAGAGGAACTGACAGAGCAGAGCTTCTTGGTGACCTTGATGGCAGCCTTTAGATTCTCGAGTGTGTTTTGATGGTACTCAGGGTCTCCCCATGAGAAATCGAAACGAGCCACTAACAAACAAAAGGGAGAGACAATAACAAAAAAGGAGACGAAAAAGGAAAAAACGAAGGCGGAAGAAACGACGATAGCGTACCGGACATTCCGGCTTTGAGGCAGTCAGAAATAACGTCGACGGAGCGAGATTTAGGGCCCAAGGTTCCGACGATCTTCGTCATTGCAGGGAAGAAGCTCTGCAAGAAACGAATAAAAAAAGGGAGTTTTATTTGTTGTTTTAAATAAAAGAATGAGAAGGGGAAAATGGAATGAAGGAAAGAGGGGAGACTAACGGGTTTGGATGGATCGAGGATGGAGACCATCCGAATGGGTTCTTCGAGAAGTAGGTGACTCGACTGCATTTTTCCTTTCTGGTTAGTTGGTTCTCTGATCAATCTCTCTCTATTTGGTATGCCTTTGAACAACGCAACTCTTCTTCCTCTTGAAACGATAGAACATAGAATAATAGGTTCGGTTCGTTCAGTACTGGGAGCCTCGGAGGGGGCGTGCGTCAAATGCGCTGTACAGTGAACCCACGTATATATTCCACAAAAGAAACGACAATAAAATTTTCAAACGATATGTTTGCTTGCAGAATTTGCTCGTCATACTCTGCCACTTTTTTATTTTACATATTGGGGAGAAGTTGGTGTATAACACGGTTTTGGACGTTCATGGTGATTCACGCAGATTGATGACTGCGATGAAAAAATCAGACGGTCCGATTTAACGTCAATATACGATTGGAGCTAGGAGGGTACACAAATCGGACGGTCCGATTTGTGCCCCCAGTCAGGTGTCGCGCATGCAAGTGTTCCCCACCAAGTTGTATACATGCTTTTGCTGATTGCTGAACGCCCCCCTCCCTATTCTCTTTCACTTTCAGCAGCAACGAAAATCTCTTCTCCTCCAACTCCACCACCAACTTCTTCCATGGCCCTCCATTGATGAAGCTTTAAATTAAAAAAAAATTGGATCACTCTTTTTTAGTAATGTCTAGAAGAAGAAGAATAAAAGATGTCAACGTCTCGAACTCTACATTACTAATTATCTTGATCATTCTAATTATGTAAGTTTTTATTTTAGAAAATTTTATTTTAATTAAAATAATAATTATTATAATATTAGATATTTATAATTTATTATGATGATAATGTTAGAAATTAGTGTAATAATAATGTTTGAATATTTTAATCTGATTAAAATAATTTTAGGAATTAGTAATGTTAGATTATAATGCAGAGATTAGGGATTAGTGTAATAATATTATTTAAAAGGAAGGATTAGAGATTATGGTATGGTACATTATGATAATAAATTAATTATTGTTATTAATAATAATAATAATAATAATAATAATAATGGAGATATGATAAATAAAATAATGAATATTAATTATTATTACTGAATTTATTGGAATAATAATAATAATAATAATAATAATAATAATAATAATAATAATAATAATAATTATTGTTATTTACTACTGATGGTTTTATTATTATTAGAATACAGCACTAATATTAAGATACCAACGTGTGATAATAAATCATTTAATTAGTATTAATTGTTAGTAATAAATAATTTTTTGTAGTAATAATATTTATGATTAAGCGTTCGTAGGATAGTAAAATAAATATTATGATTTAAAAATTATTAAATTAATTATTTTTGTTATAAGTATAATATAAATATTTAATAAATGATTAATGATTGATTTATTGTTGTATGTATGTTGTTAGAATAGAATTGAATAGTTACTTGAGTATTAGTATATAATATAATAGTTATTTATTTAACAATATTGTTATTATTATTATTTTTATTGATTGTGGATACGTTTTACTGGTTATTTGGTAATGAAAGTTTGATTCTGTTAAATTGAATTTGTTAATTAATTAATATTATGTTTGTGTTTAGGGTTCTAGAATGTTACAATGTGACCACTACATGCCGTCGGATCGGTACAATCCAATAGTGGAGGGGTATTTATGGGACACCGGCTTTTATCATGTTTCACAGATTGGAGTTGTCCAATGTTAGTCGACATTGATTAATGCTCTGATCGAGAGATGGCGCCCTGAGACGCACACGTTTCATTTTCTGGTTGGTGAGTGTGCCATGACACTAGAGGATGTGACATTAATTCTTGGTCTTCCGACGAATGGTTTGCCAGTTACGAGACCGACACTGAGCAGTTATGAGGCGTTGGAGGCTGAATGCTTGGATTAGTTTGGTGTTGCACCTAGGAAGGCAGATTGCAGGAGAAGTTTCATCATGTTGGTTTGGTTTCGAGCATTGAAAGATCGATTAGTGTTGATTGATGATATCCAGATTCAGAGGTACGTGAAGTGCCACATAATGTTATTGTTTGGGACCGTTATGTTTGGAAATAAGTCTGGAGCAGGGGTGCACTGGAAGTTTCTGCCGTTACTCCGTAACTTTGCTGGGATCATACAGTTCAGTTGGGGATCGGCCAGCCTGGCACACATGTATAGAGCGTTGTGTAGAGCAACTCGTGTCGACTGTAAGGAGATTGATGGTCTGCTGACACTCTTGCTTGCCTAGGCTTGGATCCGTCTACCATTCATTGCACCGATTCCAAGCAATCCTCGAATCTTTCCGATTGCAAATAGGTAAATTTAATTACTAAATGCTTTGAAATAGTGTATTTTAAATTGTATTAATAAATGTAAATTAACGAATTGCTTGATGTCAAGGGCATAATTGGGAGCGTGAGAATCGGCCTTACAGATTTCGTACCCTTGAGCACTATAGGAGAGATCTAGATATTCTGCAAGAAGGACAGGTTTGTTGTAATAAATAAGTAGTTCTTTTCGTTTGTTATTATTCTGTGTGTAATCCTCGGTTACTTACATGATGTGTGCAGTTTGTGTGGGAGCCTTATGCAATTGGGAGGACCAATCCAGACGTGATTCCTCCTGACATCCGTCAGCATTCGGCTATTTGGAATGCCACAGTTTTGCTTATATCTTTTGAATATATTGAGTGGCATGCATCTGATAGAATGAGGAGGCAATTTGGCTTGACTCAGGGCGTTCCTCATCAGGAGTGAGACCTAGGTGAAGCACACGGCGAAGTTCTGACAGGTCCGAAGAATCAAGATTGGTCTGGAACCCACTCATTCTGGGTTATGCATTGGATGAATCGGTATAGTCATATTCTTGTCGAGCACACGGTGCCCTCACAGCATCAGGCAGATATCTACTTGCATTGGTACCGAGGTATATATGGTGACCACTTGCATCTGTCACAGATCAAACCGCAAGAGAATCAGCACGGTGATCCTATGCATAATCAGGAGAATCAACAAGTACAACAACCACCACCACCATCGCCACTGCAATCACCACCGCCCCCCTCACAAACACAGGCACAACAAGAGCCTGAGTAGTTCACTCCATACATTCCTGACATGTATTCTGCGGATTACTTGACACCACCAGTATATCAACAGTACTAGAGTGTCCCGCACCAAGAATCAGGTGAACAGGGTTCGTTTAGCCAGCTGCTTGGATTCATGGCTCCTGTGCCAGGTTACTCATATCCAGCTTACGGAGACATTCCCATCGACCAGAGGGCCCATGACGTGGCGGAAATTGGCGGATTAAGAAATTAATATAAGAGATACGTTGCAAGTACAGTTCTTAACCAACAAAAATCCGCTTATCAATTTAGAAGGGTTGTCACAAAATTAGAATTAAAATACTGGGAGTATGAATCCCAGGTCGTCTCCCAACGAGTTGCAGAAAGATGTGCTATTTTATTAATCAGATGTTTTCCAAAATAGTTTTGAGTTTGATAAACAGGAAATTAAATCAGAGAATTTATGTAATTTAAATAAAAATCTTGACCGGGAGTAGATTAATCGGAAGTTCTATCCTTGTTGGAGTTCTCCCAAGATTAATTGATAATTGAAGGTTGTTCTGCTTAGTTATCTTTTACTAGGTAGAGGAGAGTCAAGCAAGTCGGAAGTCTACTTCTATTCACAAGTTCTAATCCTCTCCATTGGGAAGGATTAGTATCAGTGATTAGAGAGCCATCTAACAATAAATCCAATTACAATTTTACTCTTGAGCACTCCAACTCAAGGTTCTCCTTTCAATCAACTCCCAATCAAGTTAGAGAATTACTCGCTCATTATGAATGTAAACTTCACAAAATAAGAAAGAGAAATAAAAGAAGACATGATAAATAATAATCAAAAAGACCAATTAAAAATAAAAATAGTTCTTGTATCAATAAATTCTAAAAAATAATCCAATATTAATTCTGAACAAATTAAGGATATGAAAGAGTAAGTGACAAATAAGGAAAACAAACTAGAATGATGAAGTCTTGGCGGAGGTAATAACTCTTCTCAATATCCCAATCCAAAAAGCAATAAAAACAAGATCCTAGGAACTATGAATGTGTAGAGAGAAAACCTAGAGGAGGAGTAAAATCATATTTAAAAACTAAAACTTATGCGGAATGAATAGTTGTTTTGTCTCTGCATGATCCCTGGCTCTAATCTGCGTTTCTGGGCCGAAAGTTGGGTTAAAACGCAGCCCAGAATCCATGCCAGCGTTTGCTGTAAATTCTATAGATCGCGCACGTCACGTGACCGCGTCGTTCACGCGTTCGCGTCACTCAGCATTTTTCGTGCCATGCGTGCGCGTCGTCCACGCATTCGCGCCACTCGTGCAGCTTCCAATTCACGCGTTCGTGTCAGGCACTCGAGCGCGTCACTACGATTTCTCCATTTTGCGCGGTCGCGTGAGCCATGCGTCCGTGTCGCTTCTCGCTGGTCATCCCCTTAATTTCTTGTGTTCCTTCCATTTTTGCCAGCCTCCTCTCCAATTTCCAAGTCATTCATGCCCTATAAAGCCTGAAACACTTAACACAGGGATCATGGCATCGAATGGAATAAAGGAGAATTAAAATACATAATTAAAAGTCTCTAGGAAGCAAGTTTTCAACCATGGAGTAATTTTTGGGAAGGAGTTGTAAATACATGCTAATCATATGAATAAGTGGGTAAAGATTTGATAAAACCACACAATTAAACACAATATAAACCATAAAATAATGGTTTATTAACCTCCCCACACTTAAACATTAGCATGTCCTCATGCTTAATCGAAGGAGATAAGATAAATGAGTAGGAACATGTAAAACTCATGCCATGCAATGCAACCTATACATGTGAATGCAACTATATGATTCTTGTCCACTTGGTTAAAAGTAAATAAGCTCTTCAAGACAATCACAAATCAAATTCCACTAATTCAATTCTTATACAGTAAGAACAGATAAAAGTGCAAGAAGGTAGCTCATGAAAGCAGGGAACATAGAATTTAAGCATTGAACCCTCACTGATGATGTATGTACACTCTAGTCTCTCAAGTGTATAGGGTACTCACTCTACTCCTCTCTAATCATGCTTTCTAAAATTTGTTCTACACTTAACCAATCAACAATATTTAATGTACCAATGCAAACATCATGAGGTCTTTTCAAGGTTGTAATGGGGCTAAGGTAAGGGTAAGGGTACATATATGGCTAAGTAAGCTTATAGATTGAATCTTTAATTAACCTAAGCTTTCACCTAACACATATATATATTCTGTATAACTTTAAATTTCATACCTAGCTACCCAAAATTTTCCTTTCACATTCCATACTCATGTATCAACTTTATTTTAATTTTATCATATCTGCATTGATCTTTGAATTTTAACTTAGCATTGGAGTAATTTTGTCCCCTTATTTATTTATTGAATATTTTTAATATTTTTTTCACATGAGTAAGTACCCAAATTCCCATTATATTATCACGACATATTCCTTTATTATCTTTTGTTCCCACAATCTTCCCATACTCAATTAACACACAATTCTATCTTAAGCTAACTAAAGATTCAATTGGGATATATAATTGTTTTTCCGCTTAAGGCTAGTGATGTGGTAAAATACAGAACAAATGGGATTTAAAGGCTCAAAGTGGCTAACAAAGGTAATTTAAGGGGTAGGCTTAATTGGGATAGGTGAGCTAAACAAATAATGGCCTCAATCATATGCAAGCATATAAATATATTAAACATTGGACATATAGGATGAAACAAAATACGAATTACAATCATAGAGAAGTAAACACACAAGAATGAAATATTTATGGTTAAATAATGTAACCATGTAACTAAGCTCAAATCTTACGGGTTGTGTGTTCTTAGCTTTTTAAACTATGTTCCAAATACAACTTCAAGCAAATTTAACATAAAAGTTTTGATTAAAATTAGTGAAATTTTGTTCTAAAAAAATCTTAGAAGAAACTTATTATCTTTTCAATCAAGTAGAACATGCATGCAACTAACCTATTACTATACAATTTATCCTATTCTGCAAAAAAAAAAAAAACTAACTAAATATCCTATTTTATTGGTGTTAGGGAAGAGAAATTACCTCCGGAAGTCAGGTACTGACCGACCTCCCCACACTTAAGGCTTTGCACCGTCCTCGGTGCCATCTGTCAGCAACAAAGGTGGGCTGGTAGCAGTATCTCCACAGTCGGGACCGTCATGGCTCCCTATGCTGGTAAAAGAAGTGGAGTCCGGAGTATCTGGGTCTTTGTCAGGTCTGTGGTTGCCTGTGAGTAGCTCTTTGAGGTATTTGAATCGGCGCTGGTTGCGGCGCTCTCGTAGCTTCGCTTTCTGGTCTTGCCGGTTCAACCTCTCCAGTATTTGATGGAGCAGCTGACTTGTTGAAGGTGCTTGTGGTGTGGAAGGGAGAATGTCTGTAGCTTGTTCAGCAGACTGGCTGGTAGCGGTTGTTGGTGGCCTGAGATATTTTCCGTTAGGGATGTACTGATCATCCCGTGGAAGTATGGCTTTGGTGTTCCCAGCTCTGTAGGAGACTCCAGGATGGGGAACATCTTCTCACAGTAGCGGTTAGGAAATCGCGCAGTGTCCTTTGCTGGGAAGGCTTTCTCTTTTTCATTGACCTTGATAATCCTCTTAATTCATTTTGTTGAGGGCTTAACTGCAGTTGAAGATCGCTCTGCTACTAATGCTCTTTTTGTTCCTCATCCTGCTGGTGGTTTGGGAGTAGCTTTCTCTTTTCCTTTCTTGGTGGCCATCCTGAAAGGAAAAGAGTAAGGATGTTAAAACTTCAAGGGATAGGGCAAGGAAGAGAACGGGAAAGGTGGTAATCAATGCACATTAAAGATGAATGATGTTAACACATGGTCATGACTACATGTGAAAAATCATCAATGGAAATATAGCAAGTGCATATGATGACAATTAAATGCAAGGTGTTTATTGGCATGCCGGCAAAGGCATGAGTAGCATAGATCAAGCATTCAATGTCCAAGTTAGATTACCAAGTTTGTGAAACTAGCAATGTGTTTGTAATAACAATTATATTAAATTAATAAAATATAAAAATGGTTTTGTGAAAAGCAAGCATTTAGAGTAGTAGATTAAAAGAAATCTAAAAATAGTGCACAATACCATACGGGTGTTTTCACAAACACATAGCATGCATGTGAACTAAGGTATTGAAAGTATTGGATTGAACATGCAAGCACCCTTAAAAAAATAATATATAATTGTCAAATAATTCCTTAACAATCCACAAATATATCATAAGAAACAATGACCCAAATAAATTTCCAATACCAATTAAAAGAAAAAGAAAGAAAAAAGAAAACATGGATAATGAAAGTAAAAAGAAAAAAAAACAAGAAGAAAACATAAAAACAAGAAGAAGAATAGAAAAGTAAGGAGGGAAGAAGAAAAGAAAAACCTTGATAATGGTGGTGAGATAGAGAGAAAGTAGAAAGTGAGAAAGAAGGAAGAAGGAAGAAAGGGGAAGAAAGAAATAAGAAGGGAAAAGAAAAAGTAGGATGCAGGGAAGAGAAAGATAAGATATTTTGGCAAATATGGATATGTTGTGCGGCGCAGGCGACGCCTAAGTGACGCGGACGCGTGACTTGAATTGTGCGAATGGCGTGAGAGCAGCTGCGCGTTCGCGCGACTCTCTGTCTCAAACTCTTTCTTGCCAAAATTCTGGGTGACGCGATTGCGTGGTTGATGCAATCGCGTCAATGGCCATTTTCTGAAAATGACGTGGCCGCGTGGGGCACGTGGTCGCGTGGTAGGACTGGTGCTTCCAGCACCATTCCAGCCCAACTCCATCATAACTCTCTGCCATGCACCTCTTTACGTCGATTTGACAGGGTCACGCGTTCGCGTGGGTGACGCGGACGCGT
This sequence comes from Arachis ipaensis, assembly GCF_059453495.1. NCBI lineage: Eukaryota > Viridiplantae > Streptophyta > Magnoliopsida > Fabales > Fabaceae > Arachis > Arachis ipaensis. The sequence continues at coordinate 67,541,340 of NC_142441.1, forward strand.
GGGAGGCATTTTTTCACATGACGCGGACGCGTCAGCGACGCGGTGTTGTGGGTCAATTTGTGCCAAAGGCACGCCTCCAGCCACGCTCTCACATAACTTTCTGTTTGATTTCTTTTTCTTCCTTATGCACCTGTGATGCGGGCGCGTCGGTGACGCTGTCGCGTCGCATGGTTTTTTTTATGCAATTATGCAAATGAAGATGCAAACTATATGTGCTAATAATGAGAAGAGTTATTGAAAGAAAAAACTAAGAGGAAAGAAAAGAACGATCATACCATGGTGGGTTGTCTCCCACCCAGCACTTTGCTTTAACGTCCTTAAGTTGGACGCTCCACTAGCTCAGTCTTCTGCTGCTGGTGGATCCTCCAAGAGGAAGATCTCTAGCTCCTTGTTTTTTGTCATCTTCTCACCATGATAAAGCTTTAAGCGATGTCCATTAACTTTGATGAATTCAGAGCTTGAAGGATGACTCAGGTGGAAAACTCTGCATAGCTCGGCCTTCTCTACTCTATATGGACCTTCCCATCTTGATCTCAACTTGCCTGGCATGAGCCTCAGTCTAGAGTTGTAAAGGAGGACTAAGTCCCCAGGTTGGAACTCTCTCCTCTTGATGTGCTTATCATGCACAGCCTTCATCTTTTTCTTGTACAGCCTTGAGTTCTCATAAGCTTCTAGGCGAAGGCTTTCTAATTCTTGTAGTTGCAACTTCCTTTCAGCTCCGGCTTTCTCAAATCCCATGTTGCACTCCTTCACTGCCCAAAAGGCTTTGTGCTCTACCTCAACTAGGAGGTGACAGGCTTTTCCATAAACTAAGCGAAAGGGACTCATCCCAATGGGTGTCTTGTATGCTGTTCTGTATGTCCAGAGTGCATCTTGTAGTCTGGTGCTCCAATCTCTTCTATGAGGTTTGACTATCTTCTACAATATATGCTTTATCTCTCTGTTAGACACCTCGGCTTGCCCATTAGTCTGGGGATGGTAGGCTGTTGCCACTTTATGAATTATCCCATGCTTCTTTAGTAATCCTGTTAGTCTCCTATTACAAAAATGGGTGCCTTGATCGCTCACGATTGCTCGTGGTGATCCAAAGCGACAAATAATATGGTTTCTAACAAAGGAAACAACAGTGTTAGCGTCATCAGTGCGGGTAGGAATTGCCTCCACCCATTTAGAAACGTAATCTACAACTAACAATATATAAAAATAACCATTAGAATTTGGAAATGGACCCATGAAGTCAATGCCCCAAACATAAAAAATTTCACAGAAAAGCATAATCTGTTGAGGCATCTCATCCTTCTTGGATATGTTACCAAACCTTTGGCATGGGGAACAAGATTTACAAAATTCAGCAGCGTCTTTAAAAAGAGTAGACCACCAGAATCCACAGTCTAAAATTTTTCTAGCTATTCTTTGAGGGCCAAAATGTCCTCCACTCTCAGATGAGTGACAGGCCTCTAAAATGCACTGGAATTCTGATTGAGGCATACACCGTCGAATTACCTGGTCAGCGCCACATCTTCATAAATATGGGTTATCCCATATATAATATTTGGACTCGCTTTTCAGCTTGTCTCTTTGATGCTTAGTAAAGTTTGGAGGAAAAGTGCGGCTGACTAGATAATTATCTACAGGCACATACCAAGGGACTACTTCAGATACTGCTTGTAAGTTGTCGAATGGGAAATTATCATTTATAGGAGTGGAGGTATCCTTAATGTGCTCAAGGCGACTCAAGTGGTCTACCACTAGATTCTGGTTACCACTCCTATCCTTAATTTCTAAATCAAATTCTTGTAGTAGCAGTATCCAACGTATAAGCCTCGGTTTGGACTCCTATTTAGCTAATAAATACTTTAGAGCTGCGTGGTCTGAGTACACTACTACTTTAGTACCAAGTAAATAGGTTCGGAATTTATCCAGAGCGAACACAATAGCTAAGAGCTCTTTTTCAGTAGTAGTGTAATTAGATTGAGCAGCGTCTAAAGTTTTAGATGCATAAGCAATGACGAAAGGGTCCTTACCTTCGCACTGAGCCAGCGCTGCTCCTACTACATGATTGGAAGCATCGCACATGATTTCAAATGACTGGCTCCAGTCTGGTCCTCTCACAATTGGAGCTTGAGTCAGGGCGCTCTTCAGCTTATCAAACGCTTGTTTACAATCCTCACTGAACTCGAACTCAATATCTTTCTGCAGTAGTCTAGATAAGGGTAGTGCTACCTTACTGAAGTCTTTAATGAATCTCCGGTAAAAACCTGCATGGCCAAGGAACGAACGGACTTCCCTCACAGAGAAAGGGTAAGGTAAACTAGAAATAACATCCACCTTTGCTGGATCTACAGAAATGCCAGTATTAGACACAACATGTCCTAGTACAATCCCTTGTTTTACCATAAAGTGATATTTTTCAAAATTCAATACAAGGTTCGTACTAACACATCTATCTAACACACTAGATAAACTATCTAAGCAAAGGCTAAATGAATCACCATAAACGCTAAAATCATCCATAAAAACCTCCATACAGTTCTCAATAAGGTCAGAGAAAAGACTCATCATGCATCTTTGGAAAGTGGCTGGTGCATTGCATAAGCAAAAGGGCATTCTCTTATAAGCATAAGTTCCAAAAGGACATGTAAAAGTAGTCTTTTTCTGATCTTCAGGAGCTATATGAATTTGAAAATAGCCTGTATAACCATCTAAAAAGCAATAATGGGATTTACCTGACAGGCGATCAAGCATCTGATCAATGAATGGCAAGGGGTAATGATCCTTGCGAGTGGCTTGGTTGAGACACCTATAGTCAATGCAAACCCTCCATGAATTCTGCACTCTAGTTGTCAAAAGCTCTCCATGCTCATTTCTTACTGTTGTGATTCCAGACTTCTTGGGCACCACTTGTACTGGACTGACCCATTCGCTATCTGAGATGGGGTAAATGATATTTGCTTCAAGTAGCCTGGTCACTTCTTTCTTGACAACTTCTAATATGGTGGGATTCAATCTTCTTTGAGGTTGACGGACAGGCTTTGCTCCCTCTTCTAGGAATATTCTGTGCTCACAAACCTGAGGGTTGATGCCTACTATATCCGCTAGGCTCCATCCAATCGCTTTCTTATGTCTCCTCAGTACACTGAGTAGCTGTTCTTCTTGTTGGGAAGTGAGCTCCCTTGCAATGATAACTGGAAACTTCTGTTTGTCCTCAAGGTAAGCATACTTGAGGTGTGGAGGGAGGGATTTTAATTCTATATTCTGCTTATGGCCAGGCTCTGGATTATCTGGAGCTGGTGATAATGGTGAAGTGCTCTCATTGTCCTCTGAAAATATCCCCACACTTGGATCTTGCCCTATGTACTTCTCTTCTAATTCCTCTTGGTGAACTTCAGCCACGGTTTCATCTATGATGTCACACTGGAAGATAGAATGATCTTCCGGAGGGTGCTTCATAGCTTCATTTAAACTGAATTTTACTATTCTGCCATCTATTTCAAAGGAAAAAGTTCCTAAAAATGTGTCCAGCTTGAACTTTGAGGTCTTCAGGAATGGTCTTCCAAGCAGGATTGATGATGGCCTTCCTGAGTCATTAGGGGGCATTTCCAGGATATAGAAGTCAATGGGAAATGTGAGCCCCTTAATGCTCACTAATACATCTTCAGCAATTCCAACCACTGTAATAATGCTTTTATCTGCTAACACAAAACGAGCTGCCAACCTTTTGTCCTTGCGCAACGGATTAAAGTATCTCATCATTCGGAGAGGAATTAGAATAAGTGATCTGTGGAACTTGTTGTTGGTTGTGCTGTGGTCCTTGGGATTGCCTTAGGTGAGGTGCTCTGTAAGCCTGGTTCTAGTTCTGCTGCCTGTTGTTGTTATTATTCCACCTCTGATTTCTCTGATTGTCTCTGCCGCCTCTGTTATTGTTGTCCCTCCAGCCCTGGTTTGAATTATCTCTGTAATGACCCAACTTCCAGTATGCCATGGTCACACAAGAAGCTAAGTGTTACCAACTTGTTCTTCCTAATTATTAACTATTACTTAATATATGAGCCTGTGCCTTCTTAGAACGTTGCCAGCTTTACGAGTAACTTTTTTTTATATCGTCGCGGATAACAAGGTAAAATAAACAGGCATACATTGAGAGAAATAGAAAGGAAGCATAAATAAACATAGAAACACAGCTGATAATATACATCATGAACACTATATCAAAACAGGTAGCGTTTACAAAGATCAAGTCAGTTTACATCCTCGTCAACCTACGTAGCTAATATATACATGACACTCCCAGGGCCTGGCCTATACAAAAGGCCGCTAAACTGGCGCCTAGGCTAGCTTAACCACTATATAGCTCCAAGCCCTCGGGTGTACTAAAACAAGTAAGAGACTAACTAATAGATAATGTCAGACTAAAGTGTCATCAAAAGAGTACTGCTATGGCTGTCAAACTATATCTACACGTGGCCGTTCAGAAGATCATCGTGAGGCTCGCCCATCTCCTCATCCTGCTCTATCTCTATCTCAGGATCCTCTTCCTGCTCATCGTCCGCAGCTACAGCTATACGCTCAGATCCACTAGAAACGCTGCTGTTACTATGTACAAAACCATTTGCGAGCACAGGTCCGTTCGCGTATATAGGAGCTACCCCACCGTCCGGTAGTGCCGGCTCATCAGGCTGTGGAAAGTCTAAGATTGGCTCAGGGGGAAGGTCTCACTCTGGTAGATTCACATGTACGTACTCTCCAGCTATCTCGGGCTCATCAGGAATGATAGGCTCAGGTGCCACCTCATTCAAGGGTTGAGCTGGTATAGAGTGTCCGTGATCATCGGGAAAAGGATGTCCAGGTGCGTTAGGATGTAACCAGGATAAGGGAAAGTCGTAAGGAGCATAGGGGTCAAAATGCGGGCTAGACAGAGGATGTTGAAAAGCTTGATTAGGTAACGCATATCATCTAATACGAGGCTCCAAACCCATAATGAAGTAACTGTGATGTACCGGATCCTCGTAGACGTAAGGGTCCTCGAACTCATAAAAGATTACGCCCGTCTCCATCTGAGGGGAAGGAAGGGAGGGAAGGGGTAAGAATTGGAGAGTTCTTAGTAGGGTCGGGGTTATTAGTTATATTCATTTATTTGATTTTGATTAGTAGATGGATAATAGAATATAGTAAAGTAGTAAATAGAAGTTAAAAATAGATAGAAGAACAAAGAACAGAACACAAGCAGAAGAGTACAAGAAGATAAAGCAAAGACTTAGCACTCAAGCAAACAAACATAAAAAAATAGATCACACACAATTAGGAATGCAACAGAGAATAATACGCAGACAAGAATGATGCATGTCTAGTCCTAGTACAGGCCATGAGCTCATGTGTCGGTTAGCACCTGCATTCCCGACATTTATCCGGTCACGAGTTCACGATTTCCCGGATACGATCTTCCGTTCAAATAAATGCGCATATAATTATTAGCAGCTCTATTGAGATAGCCTCTACTTTCTACTCGCAGGAAATATACTCTTGGGAACGGAAAATTGCTGTAGGTATCTTAGTTTCCCTACAGAAGCTCTTGGGTTGCTTTAAGCAACAGATAAATAATCATTATCTCTTGGGTTGCATTAAGCAACAATTAAGCAAACAATATCTCTTGGGTTGCCGCAAGCAACAAATAACTTTTCTATAAGCCTTCTGCCCTTAGTCCATTTACCCTGCTCTGATTTCTCTGTTTAACATATGTATTTAAAGCTTATGTAAATTTCCGAATGAATAGTTAGCCTGTCCCAAGTATAGGTTCATTAAGTCTATACTGAAACAGTTTAACTTTTCATATAATACCTAACCCTAGTCGCAACTCAAGAACTAACTATGTTGCCCTAGTTTGTTCGCTAGTTTCTGTCTGTTTTTCTATCATTAAAACTTCACATACTTTTCCTTCGATTATTATCTTTTCTACTTTTTATCTTTCTTTTATCTTTGCCTCACTAATATGTTCTTACCACTCCCTAAGTGTTTTATGAAGGTAATTATGAGATTCCGCGCTTAAAGTTGTCTTTCTAAACCTTTTACAGAAAACTGCCTTTTCCGCATTATTTTATTATTTTTATTAAAATATTATTTTTAATTAAATATTATTATTTAATATTTTATTATTATTTAATATTTAATTAATATATTTTCGAAAATTACCCCACTTTAACTTTTAACCTTTAAAAATTCACTTTTTACCACCCGTAACTTTTAATATTTCTACTTTTACCACCCTAACTTTCAGAAATTACCAAATAACCCCTTAAACACCAAAAATTTTACTTCCTTGCCCTTTTAAAGATCTAAAACCTGTTCTTCATCACAATCAAAGTGTTCTTCATGTTCTTCATAAATTCTTCAGATTCTTTCTCTGTTTTTACCCGTTTTTTAGTCTTTTCAGCAACCAATTTTTACTATAATTCATAATAAATTAGCAGCCACTAAAACCCCATCTTTTCTACATTATTTCAACATAAATTGAACCTCAATTTAAGTCTAGGATTTCGTTTTTTCATCTGCCCCAAGAACATGAACTTTAAAGCTTGAATTTTATCAAATTTCATCAAAATTTTACCAAATTTTCACCAAGAATCAATCATATATGCAACCAATTTTTAGCACAGCCAACTCATACAACATTCACACAGCTCAAACACAAATAATCAAGATTAATTTCGTGACACCCTACCTGGTTTTGCTACTCCTAATTCAGTTAGACTTTCAGGTGGTCCTTAAGCACTTTTTCCTCCTAAATCACATCAAGAACAACTTTAAATCCAAAAACCCTCAACTAACCAAATCTCACTCAGCATATTAGAAAGTGATTTCTAACCTTAGACTTGCTAGAAAGTCACATTTCTTGGCCCTCAAGTCAAGTTAAGCATGATTCCTAAGGTAGAACATCAAGAAAACACATGTTTAAGCATGTTTCCTTGAAACCGAATCAAAAGAGAGATGGTGCAGCCAACTCACCTTGATTCCAGCCTTGATTAGTCATATGATTATGTAGAGAAAGAAGAGAGGATCATTTTGGTTGGATTGGAATTTTGATTTGAGTTTTAGTTCAGCAGAAATCGAGCTTTGAAGATTTGGAACTAAGAACTTTTCTCTCTTTTTCTCTCTTCCTATTTTCGGCCACAAAGTGAAAATGAGCCAGCCTTGGGGGTTTTGGGGGTGTAGGGTGAGTTGTGATTGGTTGGCTTGGAGGTGGATTAAAATAATATTAAAATATCTCAAGTGTATAACTACTAAAACTAGATGTATCAGAACACTTGCAAAAACATCTCTAAAAATTATTTTCTGAGCTACTAGCATAAATGACACTAGTAACATATTTATTATGAGAATAAGACATGTATAATGAGGCCTTAGCATTGCTAAAGTCATCAGAGAGTGCTGGTGCTAAGCTGCACCAGTAAACTGTGAATTCGGTTAAACCGATTTTCTATTTTTAACTAAAACTGACCAGGTAACCTTATAATATCATTCAAGAAGCTTCTAATACTAATATAATGATAATATCATCCTATTATCTCTCTTTTCTCATAAATCGAGTTTGATTTGTCAAACTGAGACTATTTACGAAAAACCGAATCAAAACTCCTAACCGATATGGTTCAAAAACTAGGTTCTTCGTGACTGCGTTATCGAGCTTGCCTCGGAAAAGGTTCTAGCTTTAAAGATGACATAATAAAAATGAGGATTGAGATACTTGATGATATATCAAAGGTTTTCCCCTTAGTGATCTTCCGAAAAAATCCGTACTTTCAGAAAAGATCTCGCGTACTCGAAAACCGGGGTTGTTACATTCTACCCTCCTAAAAGAAAATTTTACCCTCAAAATTTCAGTTACCTGAGAATAGATGCAGGAAATCAGCTTTCATCTTATCTTCCAGTTCCCAAGTGTGCTCTTCTTCTCCTCTCTATCCCCAAGCTACTTTGACTAAGCGAACAATTTTGCCCCTTAGCTGCTTATCACTTTTTTCTACGATCTGAACTGGTGATGCTTGATATGTCAAATCATTTCATAACTATACTATTTTTGGTTGTAGAAAGTGACTCTCGTCGGGAATATATTTCTTAAGTTGCGAGATATGGAAAACATCATGAAGGTTTGATAGATATGGAGGAAGGGCTACTTGATAAGCTACTAGACCGACTCTTTTAAGTATTTGAAAAGGTCCTATGTATCAAGGGTTAAGCTTTTTAGTCTTAAGGGCTCTACCTATTCCAGTAGTCGGGGTTACTTTAAGAAAGACATGGTCTCCCTCACTAAACTCTAAGGGTCTACGTCTATTATCGGTATAGCTCTTTTGACGGCTCTGTGCTGTCTGGATCTTCTGGCGAATCCCCTTTATCTTCTCAGTAGTTTCTTGCACTAAGTCTGGACCTAAGACACTAGCTTCTCCATTGTCATTCCAATACAATGGTGTCTGACATCTTCTTCCGTAGAGAACTTCATATGGTGCCATTCCGATACTTTGTTGGTAACTGTTGTTGTAGACGAACTCGATCAACGGCAAATATTTATCCCAACTGCCTTGGTTACCCATCACACAAGATCTTCTTAGCATGTCTTCTAATGTCTGGATTGTCCACTCTGATTGTCCGTCTGTCTAAGGATGGTATGCTGTACTCATGTGCAATTCTGTCCCGAACGCTTTCTGGAAAGCTCCCCAGAATCTGGAAGTAAACCTCGGATCTCGATCTGAAACAATTGACGAAGGTATCCCGTGCAATCGTATGATTTCTTGAATATATATCCGTGCCAGCCTTTCTAAAGTATAATCAACTCGAATCGGAAGGAAGTGCGCTGACTTTGTCAACCTGTCCACAATTACCCAAATGGCATCGTGTCCTGTTGAGGTCCTTGGCAATCCCGTGACAAAATCCATAGTGATCTGCTCCCATTTCTATTGTGGTATTTCTAAGGGTTGCAGGGTTCCTGACGGTTTCTGGTGTTCCACTTTCACCTTCTGGCAGGTTAAACATTTTGAGACATAATCAGCTACCTCTTTCTTTAAGCCCGGCCATCAGAACATTTGTTTCAAATCTTAATACATCTTTATCACTCCAGGATGCATAGAAAATCTACTTTGGTGAGCTTCTGCAAGAATCTTTTTTCGTAATTCTCCAGAGTTAGGCATACAAATTCCATTTTTTTACCTCCATAGACCATTACAATTTTGTCTCACAGCTTCTAGTTCTTCTGCTCCCATGCGTCTCAACATTGTCATCATTTCTGAATCCTAAACACAATCTTTGGTATATCAGGCTTTCTTACTCGAATTTGGTGATGACCCGATCGCAAGTCAATCTTAGAGAACACAGTTGCACCTTTCAACTGATCCATCAAATCATCAATCCGTGGAAGTGGATACTTGTTCTTAATAGTGACCTTATTTAGCTGTCGGTAATCTACGCAAAGTCTCATTCCACCGTTCTTCCTCTTTACTAGCAATACTGGAACTCCCCAAGGTGATGCATTGGGACGAATAAATTTCTTTCCAAGTAGCTCATCCAACTGCTTCTTCAACTCTGCAAGTTCCAGTGGTGACATCCGGTACGGTGCTATGGAAATCGGTCCAGTTCCAGGTACTAGTTCAATACTGAATTCTATCTCTCGCTAAGGAGGAAACTCAGGTATGTCGTCCGGGAAAACATCAGAAAATTCCTTCACCACTCGGATTCGTTCTAAGCTTAGTTCACTGTCATTCGAGCTAGCCGCTAACAGAACGTACCCCTCACAATCACTCCCGTCTAATGTAACTCTTACATAATTCAGATATAAAGTATGAGACAGAAATGGTTTAATATCTAAACTATCAGACGGAATAACAGCAGTTCTTTCATAGCAATCAAGAAAAACATGATACTTGGACAACCAATCTAATCCTATAATAACTTCCAAACTACATAGAGGCAAACAGATTAGATCATGTATAAAAGTCCTGTTCCTAACAGTAAATGGTACTTGCAGGCACACTAAACTGGTCAATGAATTTTGGGATGCAGGTGTATGGACAATTAAATCAAAATTTAACTCAGAGAAATCTAGTCCTAACTCACGAGCAACAGATAAAGAAATAAAGGAATGCGATGCATCCGAGTCATAGAGTACAGTTAGAAATCGATTCTTGACGTAGCACTGACCTTGGATCATTAGCAGTCATAGCAAACACTCGGCCTTGTTGCTGGGTTCGTACTGGATTTCGAACAAATTTTCTTGGGTAGATCCTAGCTGTGTGTGTCCAGATTCCTCAGTAAAACAAGCGTTCATTCCTTACAGCATACAAATCTCACAAAGCCATAGCCATGAAGATCATAACAGCTATGAGGATAGCTGTGTCTCGCATCGATTCGTCATTCGGAGCTCCATTAAACTATGCCTATTCGTAGTCATTAAGGTCCTATCCGCACCAAACAATCAACATTAAGGGGATCAATCTTAATATTTCAAGTTAGGCACGAACATTTCCAAAATGAGCGCTTATAGACATTCATGCAAAATGTATCTTAAAGATACCCTAACAACATGAGACACACAACAGAGTATGCAATGAAGCATAGTCAGTCCACTCCCCAGGCTCTATTGGGAACGAACTGCTCTGATACCAAATTGTAACGACCCAACTTCTAGTATGCCATGGTCACACAAGAAGCTAAGTGTTACCAACTTGTTCTTCCTAATTATTAACTATTACTTAATATATGAGCATGTGCCTTGTTAGAACGTTGCCAGCTTTACGAGTAACTTTTTTTTATATCGTTGCGGATAACAAGGTAAAATAAACAGGCATACATTGAGAGAAATAGAAAGGAAACATAAATAAACATAGAAACACAGCTGATAATATACATCATAAACATTATATCAAAACAGGTAGCGTTTACAAAGATCAAGTCAATTTACATCCTCGTCAACCTACGTAACTAATATATACACGACACTCCCAGGGCCTGGCCTATACAAAAGGCCGCTAAACTGGCGCCTAGGCTAGCTTAACCACTATATAGCTCCTAGCTCTCGGGTGTACTAACACAAGTGAGAGACTAACTAATAGAAAATGTCAGACTAAAGTGTCATCAAAAGAGTACCGCTATGGCTGTCAAACTATATCTACACGTGGCCGTTCAGAAGATCGTCGTGAGGCTCGCCCATCTCCTCATCCTGCTCTATCTCTATCTCAGGATCCTCTTCCTGCTCATCGTCCGCAGCTACAGCTATACGCTCAGATCCACCAGAAACACTGCTGTTACTATGTACAAAACCATTCGCGAGCATAGGTCCGTTCCCATATATAGGAGCTACCCCACCGTCCGGTAGTGCCGGCTCATCAGGCTGTGGAAAGTCTAAGATTGGCTCAGGGGGAAGGTCTCACTTTGGTAGATTCACATGTACGTACTCTCCAGCTATCTCGGGCTCATCAGGAATGATAGGCTCAGGTGCCACCTCATTCAAGGGTTGAGCTGGTATAGAGTGTCCGTGATTATCGGAAAAAGGATGTCCAGGTGCGTTAGGATGTAACCAGGATAAGGAAAAGTCGTAAGGAGCATCGGGGTCAAAATGCGGGCTAGACAGAGGATGTTGAAAAGCTTGATTAGGTAACGCATATCGTCTAATACGAGGCTCCAAACCCATAATGAAGTAACTGTGATGTACCGAATCCTCGTAGACGTAAGGGTCCTCGAACTCATAAAAGATCACGCCCGTCTCCATCTGAGGGGAAGGAAGGGAGAGAAGGAGTAAGAACTGGGGAGTAGATGGATAATAGAATACAGTAAAGTAGTAAATAGAAGTTAAAAATAGATAGAAAAACAAAGAACAGAACACAAGCAGAAGAGTACAAGAAGATAAAGCACAGACTTAGCACTCAAGCAAACAAACATAAAGAAATAGATCACACACAAGTAAGAATGCAACAGAGAATAATGCGCAGACAAAAATGATGCCAAGGCATTTTGGCCAGTTTTACTGAACTTTTCTTTACTGTTTTAGGGTAGTTTCATGCATTTTCTTAGTTAATAAGCAAGTTTTGGGTAGATAATTACTTACATCTTGATTCAAGCAAACATTGTGAATTTTACATGATTTTATGAGAATTATGCATGAATTGAATGATAAAATGGATGATGCATGATTTCATGAGTTAGAACCTAGCTTTGATGCACTTTACTTGCTTGATTTCAGGACAAAAGAAGCAAGGAAGATGCCACGTTAATAGCCACTTTAGTCTAACTAACGTGACCATTAACATGGAATGGAGGCTAGCTTGCAAGGTTAATAAGAAAAATGAACACTAATAACGCCTTCGTGAGCCATTAAGCCCACGTTAGTGTCCACGTTAACTACATTAACATGGAGGAAAAAAAAAGCCCCAACGTTAGTGGTAAAAGTGAATACCACTAACGTTCTAAAAGGTACAATTGGCCACGTTAAGAGTCACGTTAACTACATTAACGTGAACTCTAACGTGGGAGGAGCAAGGAAGAGCCAACGTTAGTGACACTCACCTTTGTCACTAACGTTGGACCAAGCCACTATTAGCCACGTTAGTTGCCACGTTAATTACATTAACGTGGAGGAAAGAAATGATGAGTCAACGTTAGTGACACTCACCTTTGTCATTAACGTTGGAGATGGCAATCACCACCACGTTAGTGGTCACGTTAATACAATTAACGTGAGGCACTAACGTGGGAAGGGGTATTTGGAGCATTAGTGACAAAGGTAAGTGTCACTAACGCTCTCGAAGCTGAGGTATGCCCACGTTAAAGGTCACGTTAGCTACACTAACGTGGACTCTAACGTAGGGAAGAAAGGCAACAAGCAAACGTTATTGAAAAAGGTGAATGCCAAAAACGTTTGTGAAGGACCAAGAGGCAACGTTAGTGGTCACGTTAGTGCCACTAACGTTGAAGTTAACGTGAACCATTTTGGGTCAGGAACATTAGTGAAAAAGGTGATCGTCACTAACGTTCTCGAACCCACATTTTCACTTAACGTTAACACCACTAACGTCCTAACTAACGTCTATGCCTAACTCACACTTTTTCTGCAAGCAAAGCTAAGCCCACTAAAGATGATAACTGCTTCAACTCAAAGATCCAAAGGCCCATATCCAAGACTTGAAGAGCCAACTAGAAGATCAGAAGAGTAGTATATATAGGAGTAGTTTTGAACTAGAAAGAGCGCTTTTGGCATTGGGAGAACTACTCTCTGTATAATTTTACTTTCTCTGCAACTTCTAGTTTTACTTTCAGAATGTATTTTCTATCTTTGCTTTCCATTCCCAGAGCTATGAACAACTAAACCCCTTTCATTGGGTTAGGGAGCTCTGTTGTAATTTGATGGATCAATAATAGTTTTCATTATTCTTCTTCTTTCTTTTCTCTTGATTTTACTAGAAAGCTTTCAATCTTTATCCAATTGGATAGTTGTCTTGGAAAAGAAGCTATTCATACTTGGATCTCTTTGGAACCTTGGAAGAGGAATGAAGAGATCATGCTAGAAATGCTTTCTCATGTTGGACCAAATTAGGGTTTGGACAGATATAGTGAAATATAATTCTTCCAATACTTTGATTTGGAAATACATGTGGTATAATTAGTAACCATACTTCAACTCTTCTCATGAGCAATTAGACGAAAGAATTGGCTATTGATCAAGATTTGAGAGATTGAATTACCAAGGAATTGGAATTCAATCACTTAAGATTGCCAAGGAGATCAATGAATGCATTGATTGAGGAAGAGTTGAAAATGAACTTGATCCGGAGAATACAACATCTCCTGAGCCCAATGAACTCCCCATTTCTGATCTTACCCATTCTCTTTATTTTCTGCCATTTACTTTTATGCTCATCTTTCCCATTCCCCATTTAAGATTCTGTAATTTACTTTCCGTCATTTACATTCAGTTCTTTATTTCCAGCATTTACATTTTCTGCCATTTACTTTCCCGCTATTTAATTTCCTGCAATTCTCAAATCAAATTTTGCTTAGCTCAACTAGAACATTCCTCCAATTAAAGTTGCTTGACCAATCAATCCCTGTGGGATTTGACCTCACTCTATTGTGAGTTTTTACTTGACGACAATTCGGTATACTTGCCAAGGGAAATCTGTTGAGAGACAAGTTTTCGTGCATCAAGTTTATGGCGTCGTTGCCGGGGATTGATTTTGTATCAACAATGATTAAATTGGTGGATAACTAGATTGAGCATTTTTCTTTTGTTTGATTTAATTTCTGTTTGATTGATTTACTTTCAATTTCAGTTATTTTCTTCCCTTTACCCCTACCCGTTTGTGGTGTTCTCTTATTTGTTACAATTCAGTTCACTAACCCACTAATAGTTTGATATATTGCATCACTCACACTAACAGCATTTTTAACAAGAATACTATCTATCTCCCTTTTGCATTGGCCTTGTTGGTTGTATGACAGGTAAAAGAAGCGGGGCTTCAACTTCTTTTAATTCTGAACCTGAGAGGACCTTCCTTAGACTAAGGAGGGAAGCAAGAGGAAAGAGAGTCGTTGGTACTGAGGAAGAAGAAGAGTACTTTGAACCAGACATGGATGAGAATATGGAGAACCATCATGAAGAAGAAGCTCACAACCATGGCAAAGAAGGTCCAGTGCATCATGCTGGGCAAGAGAGAAGAGTTTTGGGCTCTTATATAAATCCAAACCCAGGAAACTGTAGAAGTAGCATCCAAAAGCCAACCATACATGCCAATAACTTTGAACAAAAGCCACAGCTCATCACCCTCGTTCAGAACAACTGTTCATTCGGAGGAAGTGTCCAAGAAGATCCCAATCAACATCTAACCACATTCCTGAGGATATGTGATACTGTGAAGTCTAATGGTGTTCATCCTGACACCTATAGACTGCTTCTGTTTCCCTTCTCACTCAAGGACAAAGCATCTAAATGGCTAGAATCCTTTCCGAAGGAGAGTTTAACAACCTGGAAAGATGTGGTGAACAAATTCTTGGTGAGATTCTATCCTCCTCAAAGGATCAATAGGTTGAGAGCTGAGGTACAAACCTTCAGGCAACAAGATGGTGAAACTCTATATGAAGCATGGGAAAGGTTTAAGGACTTGATAAGAAGGTGCCCGTCAGATATGTTCAATGAATGGGTGCAGTTACACATCTTCTATGAGGGTCTTTCTTACGAATCAAAGAAGGCAGTAGATCACTCATCTAGGGGATCTCTGAATAAGAAGAAGACCATTGAAGAAGCCATAGATGTCATTGAGACTGTAGCAGAGAATAACTACTTCTATGCCTCTAAAAGAGGCAACACTAGAGAAGTGATGAAGCTAAATAACGTGGATGCATTGCTGGCTCAAAACAAGATGATCACCAAGCAGTTGGCTGACCTTACCAAGAAGATGGAGAAAAACCAAATAGCAGCAATCACCACCTCAGCAGCAGCTCAAGAAGGAGTGAATGAAGAAGCAGAGGGTGATCAAGAACAAGCCAACTACATTGGAAATTCACCTAGGCAGACCCATGATCCATACTCCAAAACTTATAATCCTGGTTGGAGGAACCACCCAAATTTTGGGTGGGGAAATCAACAAGATCAAGGCCAAGATCAGAGACGCCACAACCCCAACAACATTCCACACAGAGATCATATCAGCACCCACCTAACAACACCTCTCAACATCCATACCAAAACCAAAATGGTCCTTCTCATCCCTCCAATCTCAACTCACCATCATCCGAAGATAGACTCTCAAGGATTGAGACCCTACTTGAGGGTATATGTAAGGAAATTCAAGATAACAAGGTGTTCAAGGAGGAGGTGCGAGCCAATATCAAGAACCAGGGAGAAACCATCAAGAGGCTGGAATTTCAAGTGGGATACCTCTCTGAGAAGATTCCCAAACCTACTGATAGCTTCCCAAGTGACACAGAGAAAAACCCGAGAGGTGAAGCAAAGAAAGTAAGATGGGAAGATTGCAAGATGGTCACTATAAGTGATAAGGGGACTGAGGAAGAGCTAAACAAACCCTTAGAACACTCTGGAGATACTTCAGCAGAGAAGCAGGAAGAGTGTCACCAAGGAACCAAAACTACACAGAAGGAGATTCTGAACCTCTATGGACCCTTTCCCCAAAGACTCAAGGATGGTGTAGAAAAGAGAATATACTCAAAGTTCCTCGACATGTTTGCATCCCTTCACGTGAACATACCATTCATCAAGGCTCTCCAACAAATGCCCTCATACATTAAGTATATGAAAGAGCTGCTGACCAGGAAAAGCTCACTCAAAAGAGGACAAATAATAGTGATGAATAAGGAGTGCAGTGCTCTTATACAACCAGAGTTGCCTACAAAAAGGAAGGATCCAGGGAGTTTTCACATCCCCTGTGCTATAGGAGACACACTGATTGACAAAGGACTTTGTGATCTAGAAGCAAGCATTAATTTAATGCCTCTATCTCTCATGAAGAAGCTGCAGATCAATGAGCTAATGCCTACAGACGTAGTCATCAGGCTGGCTAACAAAACTAAAAAATAAGCAGTAGGAGTGGTTGAAAACGTGTTGGTGAAGGTTGGGAATTACTTCATTCCCACAGACTTTGTCATATTGGAAATGGAAGAGAGTCACCTTCACCCAATCATATTGGGAAGACCATTTCTAGCTACAGCCAGAGCGCTCATAGATGTGGAGCGAGGAGAGCTAATACTGAGGATACATGATGAACAACTCGCATTCAATATCTTCAAACCCTCACAAGAAGCAGATCATGAAAACAGGGAACCAAGGGGAGAGCACGACAAAGCACTGGTGGAAGAAACAAGCATTGAAACACAAGCTGTACACCTGGGAATCCCTTTGGTTGATGAGCAAGACAGTCAGCAGTTGTCACAGTTAAAGGAAAACCAGGAGGAACCTAAACTACCAGAGTCATATGAGACCAGAAACAAAATTTCATTGGAAAAAGAGCCCACAAAGAGCATGGCAACATCAAAAGAAACAAAGAAGAAGGCACCAATGAGATGGAAGAACAAGAAGATCCCTACAGAGGATTTCTCTCCAAGGGATAAAGTGATCTCAGCTTATTTCCCAGTTATCCCACCTCATCTCCCCACCATCCCATCTCAGCTACCTAAAGTTTTCACCATCAACATAATTCTCTCCTTAGAACATGTGAAGATTCTTGATGAAGCCAATGGAGATAGATTTACTGCGAGGGGGGAAGATTTGAAGCATTACCAACCACCCTGACAAAGTCAGAACGTCAAGCTAGTGACACTAAAGAAGCACTTCATGGGAGGCAACCCATGTTTTATATGCTTTTAAAGTAGTTAATAATGCAAGGTTCATGAATTCCAAATCAACTTTGACATATACTTAAATGAATCCTTTTTTTATGCAACATATAGTGAAGAACAAGTTTGGTGTTCAAGGCACACTAAGAGGACATAAATATCATGTCACTCTTAGCACCTTGAACAAATCTTTTTACACCACATTACCACAAACTAAGTTTGGTGTCACTAATGTTGCATACATAGACAGTTAAATAGTCAGTTGGTTTGTATTCATGAATAGAACTTACTATTTAGAAACAAAAACTTTAAAAAGTAGTTATCCCACTCTTTAAATTTTGCTGCCACAATCCACAAATTTATTAATCACATTTCTTTTATTTTGTAGGAGAATTGATGGGACAATTGAAGGAGGAGGTTTCAGCCACTTCGAAAGGAGGGGACTATACACATGTCTTCAAGGGGAATGCATTGGGAAATGTTGCCATACAACATTGAAAGAATGACAGCTTGGAAATCGAACCAACACAATCATAAAGTTGATGATCCTTGTGCTCATCCCATGCTAAACCCCATCCGTTCATAATACACCCACTCCATCAATCTACACCTTTCATTTACTCACTATTTTTCTATATAAGTGGTTCTTATTCCGTACCCCATTCACATTCCAATTTTCATTCTCTGTACTTTCCACTTTCGGCACCCAACACCTCTTACCCCACCAAAAAAAAACACTCTCACTCACTCCCTTCACTACACCCTATCATAACCGGCCGAAGTCCATCATTAACCAATAATTCTCAACACCTTCACATAGCAAAAGTCACTCATGGCATCATCGAGCTCTAAAAGAAGAAAGGAAAAGACACCAGTGGAGAGCATTCCTTTTGACGAAGGAAGGTTCAAGACCGCTTTCCATGAGCTTCAATTCGAACATATCAAGCACAAGAAAGTATTGCCAGAGCTAACGTTCCAATTCAACTATGATGAGTGCCCACAGATTGGGAAAAAGATTGAACAGAGGGGTTGGCAAGAGCTCACGAACCCAGAAACAAGAATAAATGCAAATCTCATTAAGAAGTTCTATGCCAATATGGCCAGGGAAGACAATACCAAGGCTCCGACCTTCAAAAGTTATGTGAGTGGAACAAAGGCAGGATCAACAACAAGAAGCCATCCAAAAGCTAATCAACATCCAAGCACATCAAGGTGCACACATACATAAAATGCATCGGAAACAATTAGAACAGACAGAACTCTTCGACGAATACAGGGCGTTCTCAGAAGGAGTTTACATGAACGAGATTGGACATCATGTGAACACTCAAGCCAGGCTCGGATACTTAGTTGGACAACTGCCTATACTGCATCCAGGAATCACAAGATATGAAGAAGTGAAGGATGAATTAGCGCGAGAAGAAAGAGAGAGGGTAGAAAAGAGTCATGAATCAGTAAGGAAGGCACTTGAGGATTGGAAAAAAGCCAGACTGGCACGGATACAAGGAAACACAAGTGGACACAAAGAGGACAAATAAGAGGGAGAGCATGAGCACTCCCATGAGTAAAAGGTGGTGGAGTTCCCTCATTGTCCCATCTTTTTCAAGTTTTAAATAAGGAAAATCATGTATGAAATAGAACATGTTTCCATGGTAGTTTAGGATTTTTAATTCTGCCTTTAAGTTTGCATTGCTTAGGTCTATGCTTGCTAGTCTAATGCCACTGCTGCATTTTCACCTTGCTTACTTGTATGCTGGTCCTTTAAGTCAAATAAAAAGAGAATGTTATGAAAGACCAGAGTGAGGTTCAATTTATGGAGTAAGTTCTTAAGCTTGTGGTGTAGTAATTACTTAGCTAAGTTGGTTCACCAACAAGGTAGGAAGGCAACTATCTGTCCTGAATCATATACTTGAAACAAAACCCATGAGACTAGCTAATAACAAGATCCTAATAAGAAAAAGGGAAAGAAAAATGAAAGTTGAGAAATAAAGAAAAAGAGTAAGAAATAAGGCTAGGCACCAAGGGTTGAATCTCGAGGCATGTGTCTGTGGTGCTCCTGTGTAAAGGATATGCTTGGATGAATAAGCTCTCAGGGGTGCCTTATCACTTGGTAACTTGGGTTAACTAACCCGGGATTATCAGCTGAAAGTCCACTATCAAGAGTAACCTTTGCTACAGAACACTTAGTAACCCAAAGAGGTGCTGGACACCAAGGCCTCAAGTAAGAAAATAACAAACCATGTGCCTGTGGTGTATATGTATGGGGGAAAGAGACTTGAGGGAGTAAGTCCTTAGGGGTGTCTTAACACCAGCACCTTGGACCAACTGGTTCGGGAGTGCTAGCTGAAAGCTTATCTTAAAGAGTCGCCCCCTCACAAAGCACCTAGTCTAAGAACACAATTAAACCTTGAAAAGACAAAGGGATCAATGAATAAAAGTCTCAAAGGGTGTAATCAAGTGAGTATTCCAGGGCATGATAAAGGTCTGAAAGCCAGTGAAGGAATGAACCTAAGTTGCTATGCATGAAACCCCATAAAACCAAGGACATGACTTCCACAATAATGACTCATTTCTCTTGTCATTTCATTCATCATTCTCATGTTTCAGTACTTGCTTAGGGACAAGAAAGCTTTAAGTTTGGTGCTGTAATGCCAGGGCATTTTGGCCAGTTTTACTGACCTTTTCTTTACTGTTTTAGGGTAGTTTCATGCATTTTCTTAGTTAATAAGCAAGTTTTGGGTAGATAATCACTTACATCTTGATTCAAGCAAATATTGTGAATTTTACATGATTTTATGAGAATTATGCATGAATTGAATGATAAAATGGATTATGCATGATCTCATGAGTTAGAACCTAGCTTTGATGCACTTTACTTGCTTGATTTCAGGACAAAGGAAGCAAGGAAGATGCCACGTTAATAGCCACGTTAGTCTAACTAACGTGACCATTAACGTGGAATGGAGGCTAGCTTGCAACGTTAATAAGAAAAGTGAACACCAATAACACCTTCGTGAGCCATCATAGCCCACGTTAGTGTCTACGTTAACTACATTAATGTGGAGGAAAAAGAAAGCCCCAACGTTAGTGGTAAAAGTGAATACCACTAACGTTCCAAAAGGTACAATTAGCCACATTAAGAGTCACGTTAACTACATTAACGTGAACTCTAACGTGGGAGGAGCAAGGAAGAGCCAACGTTAGTGACACTCACCTTTGTCACTAATGTTGGACCAAGCCACTATTAGCCACGTTAGTTGCCATGTTAATTACATTAACGTGGAAGCTAACGTGGAGGAAAGAAATGATGAGCCAACGTTAGTGACACTCACCTTTGTCACTAACGTTGGAGATGGCAATCACCACCATGTTAGTAGTCACGTTAATACAATTAACGTGAGGAACTAACATGGGAAGGGGCGTTTGGAGCGTTAGTGACAAAGGTAAGTGTCACTAATGCTCTCGAAGCTGAGGCATGCCCATGTTAAGGGTCACGTTAGCTACACTAACGTAGACTCTAACGTAGGGAAGAAAGGCAACAATCAAACATTATTGGAAAAGGTGAATGCCAATAACGTTTGCGAAGGACCAAGAGGCAACGTTAGTGGTCACGTTAGTGCCACTAATGTTGAAGTTAATGTGGACCATTTTGGGTTAGGAACGTTAGTGAAAAAGGTGATCGTCACTAACATTCTCGAACCCACATTTTCACTTAACGTTAACACCACTAACGTCCTAACTAACGTCCATGCCTAACTCACACTTTTTCTGCAAGCAAAGCTAAGCCCACTAAAGATGATAACTGCTTCAACTCAAAGATCCAAAGGCCCATATCCAATACTTGAAGAGCCAACTAGAAGATCAGAAGAGTAGTATATATAAGAGTAGTTTTGAACTAGAAAGAGAGCTTTTGGCATTGAGAGAACTACTCTCTGTATAATTTTACTTTCTCTGCAACTTCTAGTTTTACTTTCAGAATGTATTTTCCATCTTTGCTTTTCATTCCCAGAGCTATGAACAACTAAACCCCTTTCATTGGGTTAGGGAGTTCTGTTGTAATTTGATGGATCAATAATAGTTTTCATTATTCTTCTTCTTTCTTTTCTCTTGCTTTTACTAGAAAGCTTTCAATCTTCATCCAATTGGGTAGTTGTCTTGGAAAAGAAGCTATTCATATTTGGATCTCTTCGGAACCTTGGAAGAGGAATGAAGAGATCATGCTAGAAATGCTTTCTCATGTTGGACCAAATTGGGGTTTGGACGGATATAGTGACATATAATTCTCCCAATACTTTGATTTGGAAATACATGTGGTATAATCAGTGACCATACTTCATCTCTTCTCATGAGAAATTAGACCAAGGAATTGGCTATTGATCAAGATTTGAGAGATTGAATTACCAAGGAATTGGAATTCAATCACTTAAGATTGCCAAGGAGATCAATGAATGCATTGATTGAGGAAGAGATGAAAATGAACTTGATCCGGAGAATACAACATCTCCTGAGCCCAATGAACTCCCCATTTCCGATCTTACCCATTCTCTTTATTTTCTGCCATTTACTTTTATGCTCATCTTCCCCATTCCCCATTTAAGATTCTGCAATTTACTTTCCGTCATTTACATTCAATTCTTTATTTTCAGCATTTACATTTTCTGCCATTTACTTTTCCGCCATTTAATTTCCTGCAATTCTCAAATCAAATTCTGCTTAGCTCAACTAGAACATTCCTCCAATTAAAGTTGCTTGACCAATCAATCCCTGTGGGATTCGACCTCACTCTATTGTGAGTTTTTACTTGACGACAATTCGGTATACTTGTCGAGAAAAATCTGTTGAGAGACAAGTTTCCGTGCATCACTAGTCTCTGTTTGTTTTTCTGTCATTAAAACTTCACATACTTTTCCTTCGATTATTATCTTTTCTTCAAATTTTTATCTTTCTTTTATCTTTACCTCACTAATATGTTCTTACCACTCCCTAAGTGTTTTATGAAGGTAATTATGAGATTCCGCGCTTAAAGTTGTCTTTCTAAAGCTTTTACAGAAAACTGCCTTTTCGCATTATTTTATTATTTTTATTAAAATATTATTTTTAATTAAATATTATTATTTAATATTTTATTATTATTTATTATTTTATTAATATATTTTCGAAAATTACCCCACTTTAATTTTTAACCTTTAAAAATTCACTTTTTATCACCCGTAACTTTTAATATTTCTACTTTTACCACCCTAACTTTCAGAAATTACCAAATAACCCCTTAAACACCAAAAATTTTACTTCCTTGCCCTTTTAAAGATCTAAAACCTGTTCTTCATCACACTCAAAGTGTTCTTCATATTCTTCATAAATTCTTCAGATTCTTTCTCTATTTTTACCCATTTTTTAATCTTTTCAGCAACCGATTTTTACTATAATTCATAATAAATTAGCAGCCACTAAAACCCCATCTTTTCTACATGATTTCAACACAAATTGAACCTCAATTTAAGCCTAGGATTTCATTTTTCCATCTACCCCAAGAACATGAACTTTAAAGCTTGAATTTCATCAAATTTCATCAAAATTTCACCAAATTTTCACCAAGAATCAATCATATATGCAACCAATTTTTAGCACAGCCAACTCATACAACATTCACACAGCTCAAACACAAATAATCAAGATTAATTTCGTGACACCCTACCTGGTTTTGCTGCTCCTAATTCAGTTAGACTTTCAGGTGGTCCTTAAGCACTTTTTTCTCCTAAATCACATCAAGAACAACTTTAAATCCAAAAACCCTCAACTAACCGAATCTCACTCAGCATTTTAGAAAGTGATTTCTAACCTTAGAATTGCTGGAAAGTCACATTTCTTGGCCCTCAAGTCAAGTTAAGCATGATTCCTAAGGTAGAACATCAAGAAAACACATGTTTAAGCATGTTTCCTTGAAACCGAATCAAAAGAGAGATGGTGCAGCCAACTCACCTTGATTTCAGCCTTGATAAGTTATATGATCATGTATAGAAAGAAGAGAGGATCATTTTGGTTGGATTGGAATTTTGATTTGAGTTTTAGTTCAGCAGAAATCGAGCTTTGAAGATTTGGAACTAAGAACTTTTCTCTCTTTTTCTCTCTTCCTATTTTCTGCCACAAAGTGAAAATGAGCTAGCCTTGGTGGTTTTGGGGGTCTAGGGTGAGTTGTGATTGGTTGGCTTGGAGGTGGATTAAATATTAAAATATCTCAGGTGTATAACTACTAAAACTAGATGTATCAGAACACTTGCAAAAACATCTCTAAAAATTATTTTCTGAGATACTAGCATAAATGACACTAGTAACATATTTATTATGAGAATAAGTCATGTATAATGAGGCCTTAGCATTGCTAAAGTCATCAGAGAGTGCTGGTGCTAAGCTGCACCAGTAAACTGTGAACCCGGTTAAACCGATTTTCTATTTTTAATTAAAACTGACCAGGTAACCTTATAATATCATTCAAGAAGCTTCTAATAATAATATAATGATAATATAATCCTATTATCTCTCTTTTCTCATAAATCGAGTCCGGTTTGTCAAACTGAGACTATTTACAAAAAACCGAATCAAAACTCCTAACCGATACGGTTCAAAAACTAGGTTCTTCGTGACTGCATTATTGAGCTTGCCTCAGAAAAGGTTCTAGCTTAAAGATGACATAATGATAATGAGGATTGAGATACTTAATGATATATCAAAGGTTTTCCCCTTACTAATCTTCCGGAGAAATCCGTACTTTCAGAAAAGATCTCGCGTACTCGAAAATCGGGGTTGTTACAATCCCTCCAGCCATGGTTGGAGTTGTCTTGCCAACTCTGGTTATAGTTTCCACTTTGGTTGTAGTTGCCTCCTTGTTGATTTTATCCTTGATTCGGGCGGTCATAAAAGTTATGAGTGGCTGCTACAGTATTGTCTTCCTGTTAGAACTGTGGACACTCATCAGTATAATGACTATAATCAGCACAGATTTCGCACACTCTATGTGGGACTAACTGTTGGCTTTGCTGTGGTGGAGAAGGTTGAGCTTGCTGAGCTTGTTGTTGACTCAACTGCATCTGCTTCAGTAAGTTGGTCATTTCACATATACTCTGAGTTAGAGCAGTAGTCTCTTTGCTAGAAGATACCTCTGCAACAGCTTTTGACCGGCTTTGTTTCTGCCTGTGATTCCGAGTAGATTCAGCTAAGTCGTTGATCAATTGCCATGCCTCATCAGTGATCTTATATTTTTTCATAGACCCATTGCTAGCACTTTTCAATGTGGTCTTATCTTGAGGCTTCATGCCTTGTGTGACGTAGCCGAACAATACTATCTTGTCAATCATATGATGGGGACATGCTTCCAGAAGATTGTTGAAGTACTCCCAGCATTCGTAGAGAGTCTCGGATTCGTCCAGAACAATCATGGAAATGTCTTTCCTCAGTTTATCAGTAACTTCAGCTGGAAAGAATTTTTCCAAAATTCTCTTCTGAGCGTATCCCAGTTAGAAACAGTTGCTCCGGGTTGGGTGTAATACCACTCTCTCGCCTTTCCCTCAAGAGAGAATGGGAAGAGGTAGTGGAAATAGAAGATGTTGAAGAGGTAGTGGAAATAGAAGATGTTGAAGAGGAAGAGGACATACAGGACATGACTGAAAAAGAAGAAGTTCAACCACAGGAAGAAGCACCAAAGGGCGCAGACACTACAGAAGACACCACTCCCATTTCATTTCCACAACTTGCAAGGAAGCCCAGGAAGCAGCTGGAACCTGATCCCAAAATGGTAGAGATATTCAAAAAGGTTGAGGTAACTGTTCCTCTTTTTTATGTTATTCAACAGGTACCTAAATATGCAAAGTTTCTAAAAGATTTATGTATACATAAAGACAAAATTAATGAATTAAAAACTATTCCTTTAGGTAGTTCCATATCTGCTTTAATGGGAGGTTTACCTGAAAAGTGTAGTGACCCAGGTCCATGTATGGTTAATTGTACTATTGGTGGTGTAGTATTTTCTGACTGCATGTGTGATTTAGGAGCATGTGTGAGTATAATGCCTTTGTCTATATATGATATTTTGAGGCTCCCTCCCTTAAAAAGGTCAGCAGCTCGTTTTGTGTTAGCAGATAAAAGCATTATTACAGTGGCTAGAGTTGCTGAAGATGTATTAGTGGGCATTATGGGGCTCACATTTTTCATTGATTTTTATATCCTGGAGATGCCCCAAAATGAGTCAGAGAAGCCATCATCAATCCTACTCGGAAGACCATTCCTGAAGACCTCGAAGTTCAAATTAGATGCTTTTTTAGGAACATACTCTTTTGAAATAGATGGCCGAGTAGTAATCTTCAATCTGAATGGAGTTATGAAGCATCTTCCGAAGGATCATTCTATCCTCCAGTGTGACATCATAGATGAAACCGTGGCTGAAGTTCACCAGGAGGAATTTGAAGAGAAGCACATAGGACAAGGTCCAAGTGTGGGGAAATTCTCAGAAGACAATGACAGTACTTTACCATTGTTACCAGCTCCAGACAACCCAGAGCCTGACCATGATCAGAAGTTAGAATTAAAACCCCTTCCTCCACACCTCAAATATGCTTACCTTGAAGACGAGCAGAACTTTCCAGTTATCATTCCAAGGGAACTCACTTCTCAACAGGAAGAGCAGTTACTTAGTGTGCTGAGGAGGCACAAGAAGGCAATTGGTTGGAGTTTGGCAGACATATTAGGCATCAACCCTCAAGTCTGTGAGCATAGGATATTTTTAGAAGAGGGAGCAAGACCTGTCCGTCAACCCCAGAGAAGACTGAACCCCACTATCTTAGAGGTTGTCAAGAAGGAAGTGACCAGGCTACTGGAGGCAGATATCATCTACCCTATTTCAGACAGTGAATGGGTAAGCCCAGTACAAGTAGTGCCCAAGAAGTCTGGAATCACTACCGTGAAGAATGAGCATGGAGATCTCATGGCAACCAGAGTTCAGAACGCCTGGAGGGTCTGCATTGACTACAGACGCCTCAACCAGGCCACTCGTAAGGATCACTATCCTCTTCCATTCATTGATCAAATGTTGGATCGCCTGTCAGGTAAATCACATTATTGTTTTTTAGATGGTTACACAGGTTATTTCCAGATTCATATAGCTCCTGAGGATCAGGAAAAGACCACTTTTACATGTCCTTTTGGGACTTATGCTTATAAGAGAATGCCCTTTGACTTGTGCAATGCACCAGCTACCTTCCAAAGGTGCATGATGAGTCTTTTCTCTGATCTTATTAAGGACTGTATGGAAGTTTTTATGGATGATTTTAGTGTATATGGTGATTTCTTTAGCCTTTGCTTAGATGGATTATCTAGAGTATTAGATAGATGTGTCAGTACAAACCTTGTATTAAATTTTGAAAATGTCACTTTATGGTAAAACAAGGTATTGTACTAGGACATGTTGTGTCTAATACTGGCATTTCTGTAGATCCAGCAAAGGTGGATGTTATTTCTAGTTTACCTTACCCCTCCTCTGTGAGGGAAGTCCGTTCGTTCCTTGGCCATGCAGGTTTTTACAGGAGATTCATTAAGGACTTCAATAAGGTAGCACTTCCCTTATCCAGACTACTGCAGAAGGATATTGAGTTCGAGTTCAGTGAGGATTGCCAACAAGCGTTTGATAAGATGAAGACCGCCCTGACTCAAGCTCCAATTGTGAGAGGACCAGACTGGAGCCAGCCATTTGAAATAATGTGCGATGTCTCCAACCATGCAGTAGGAGCAGCACTGGCTCAGCGTGAAGGTAAGGACCCCTTTGTTATTGCTTATGCGTCTAAAATTTTAGATGCCGCTCAGTCTAATTATACTACTACTGAGAAAGAGCTTCTTGCTATTGTTTTTGCTCTGGATAAATTCCGAGCCTATTTACTTGGTACGAAGGTAGTAGTGTACTCAAACCACGCAGCTCTAAAGTATCTATTAGCTAAAAAGGAATCCAAACCAAGGCTTATACGTTGGATACTACTATTACAAGAATTTGATTTAGAAATTAAGGATAGGAGTGGTAACCAGAATTTAGTGGCAGACCACTTGAGTCGCCTTGAGCACATTACAGATGACCCCACTCCTATAGCTAATAATTTCTCATTTGATAACCTGCAAGCAGTATCTGAGGTAGTCCATTGGTATGCACCTATAGCTAATTATCTAGTTAGCCGCACCTTTCCTCCAAACTTTTCTAAGCATCAAAGAGACAAGCTGAAAAGCTAGTCTAAATATTATATATGGGATGACCCATATTTATGGAGATGTGGCGCTGACCAGGTAATTAGACAGTGTGTGCCTCAATCAGAATTCCAATCTATCTTAGAGGCCTGTCACTCATCTGAGAGTGGAGGACATTTTGGCCCTCAAAGAACAGCTAGAAAAATCTTAGACTGTGGATTCTGGTGGCCTACTCTTTTTACAGACGCTGCTGAATTTTGTAGATCTTGTTTCCCATGCCAAAAATTTGGTAAAATATCTAAGAGGGATGAGATGCCTCAACAAATTATGCTTTTCTGTGAAATTTTTTATGTTTGGGGCATTGACTTCATGGGTTCGTTTCCAAATTCTAATGGTTATTTTTATATATTGTTAGCTGTGGATTACATTTCCAAATGGGTGAAAGCAATTCCTACCCGCACTGATGATGCTAACACTGTTGTTTCCTTTGTGAGAAATCACATTATTTGTTGCTTTGGATCACCACGAACAATCGTGAGTGATCAAGGCACCCATTTTTGTAACAGGAGACTAACAGGATTAATGAAGAAGCATGGGATAATTCATAAGGTTGCAACAGCCTACCATCCTCAGACTAATGGGCAAGCCGAGGTGTCAAATAGAGAGATAAACCGTATCTTGCAGAAGATAGTCAAACCTCATAGAAGAGACTGGAGCACCAGGCTACAAGATGCACTCTGGGCATACAGAACAGCATACAAAACACCAATTGGGATGAGTCCTTTCTGCTTAGTTTATGGAAAAGCTTGTCATCTCCCTGTTGAAGTAGAGCACAAAGCCTTTTGGGCAGTAAAGGAGTGCAACATGGGAATTGAGAAAGCCGGAGCTGAAAAGAAGTTGCAACTGCAAGAACTGGAAAGCCTTCGCCTAGAAGTTTATGAGAACTCAAGATTATACAAGGAGAAGATGAAGGCTGTATATGATCAGCACATCAAGAGAAAAGAGTTCCAACCTGGGGATTTAGTCCTCCTTTACAAATCTCAACTGAGGCTCATGCCAGGCAAGTTGAGATCAAGATGGGAAGGTCCATACAGAGTCGAGAAGGCCGAACCGTACGGAGTTTTTCACCTAAGTCATCCTTCAAGCTCTGAACTTATCAAAGTTAATGGACAACGTTTAAAGCTGTACCATGGAGAGAGGATGAAGAAAAACAAGGAGCTCGAGATCTTCATCTTGGAAGATCCCCACATAGCTGAAGACTGAGCTCGTGGAGCGTCCAACTTACGGACGTTAAAGCAAAGTGCTAGGTGGGAGACAACCCACCATGGTATGACCATTCTTTTCTTTATTCTTAGTTTTCTTATTCAATAACTCTTCTCTTTATTAGTACATTTCATGCATCTGCATTTACATACTTTTATTTAAAAAAAAAACTTACGCGACGCGAACGCATCATTGACGTGTCCGCGTCGCAGGTGATTGGAGAAAATAATAAAACGAACAGAGAGTCACGCGAGAGCGTGGCTGGAGGCGTGCCTGTGGCACAAATCGCCCCACGCTACCGCGTCACTGACGCGTCCACGTCGGGTGGGAACATTGGCCTCCCACGCGGCCGCGTCACTCACGCGGCCGCGTGCCCTGGAATTCGACGTGAAAAGGGTGCACGACCGAAAGTTATGCTAGAGTGGTGCTGGATCGGCGCTGAACGCACAATTCTTCTCACGCGGACGCATGGCTCACGCGTCTGCGTCATATCCTTCTAATGGCCACTCACGCGATCGCATGCCCCATGCGACTGCGTCACCCAACATTTGGCGCAATAAGAGTTTGAACAGAGAGTTGTGCAAGTGCGAGGCTGCCCTCGCGCCAGTAGCATAAAACGGGTCACACGACCGCGCGACCGCGTCAATTAGTATAAGTGCAAGTCGCGTGACCACGTGCCCCACGCGACCGCGTCGCTTGCGCTGCACAGCTTCCCTGATTTGCCAATTATCTTATCTTTCTTTTCCCCAAATCCTATTTTCTCTTTTCCCTCCTTATTTCTTCCTTCTTCCTTCTTCCTTCTTTCTCACTTTCTACTCTCTCTCTCTCTCACCCCCATTAACAAGGTTTTCTTTTCTTCTTCCCCCTTACTTTTCTATTATTCTTCTTATTTTTATATGTTACTTTCTTTTCTTTTCTTTTTACTTTCATTATACATATTTTCTTTTTCTTTCTTTTTCCTTTTTACTTGGTGTTGGAAATTTATTTGAGTCATTCTTTCTCATTATATGCTTGTGGATTGTTGTAAAATTGTTTGGCAATTATATATTACTTTTTTTAAAGGGTTGCTTGCATGTTCACTTTAATACTTTCTATACCTTATTTACCATGCATGCTATGTGTTTGTGAAAAAGACCATATGGTATCATGCATTTTTCTACATTATTCTATTCTACTATTCAATGCTTGCTTTTCACAAATTTCCTTTACTATTGTATTAATTAAATTTAATTGTCAATACAAACGTGATGGCTAGTTTGTTACGAGTGATAACACATTCAACTAATTAAATGCTTGATCTATGCTACTCATGCCTTTACCTGCATGCCAATAAACCCCTTGCATTTAATTATCCTCCAATGCACTTGCTATATTTCCATTGATGAACTTTTCACATGTAGTCATGACCAGTGTTAACAACATCCTCTTTACCGTGCATTGTTTATCACTTATACAACCCTCTTCCTTGCTCTATCTCTTTGAATTTACGTTACTTTCTTTTTTTTTCCTTTTCAGGATGGCCACCAAGAAAGGAAAAGAGAAAGTTACTCCCAAATCACCAGCAAGAAGAGGAATAAAAAGAGAATTAGTGACAGAGCCCTCTTCAACTGCGGTTAAACCCTCAACAAAAAGAACTAAGAGGATTATAAAGGTTGATGATAAAGAAAAAGCCTTCCCAGTAAAGGACACTACGCGATTTCCCAATCGCTACTGTGAGCAGATGTTCCCCATCCTGGCAGTAAGGAGTTACAACAACGAATACCTTCTTCTCCTCCCAAACCATATTGCTACCTTTGTTAAGCCGCAAATTGCACAAAGACAATGGGGTTTCCTACAGAGACAGCCGAGGTAGGTCAATCTTTCTTGGGTAGTTGAGTTCTACTCCAACTTCCACCTGCCAACCCTGCAGTCTGTCTTTGTCCGTCAGAAGCAAGTCCCTATTACAGAAGAGACCATTCAAAAAGCTCTAGGTCTTCCCCCTGTTCCAGAAGGATTGGACGCCTTTCAAGAAGCCGCACTCAAGCGCCAGATGTACCAATTTGACTGGGACGCCGTTCTCAGAGTTATCGCACTACCTGGCAGCTGTTGGATCTACGAATACCATCATACCCGCCCTAAGGGAATATTGGCTTCAGCTCTTACCTTGGAGGCTCGCGTATGGGCACAGATCATGTCCCATTACGTCTTTCCGAGCACTCACAAGTCCTCCTTCACTGCGGACATGGCCATTCTACTATGGTGCATCCTTACAGACCAACCTCTGAACCTACCAAGACACATCCGGAATGCCATGGGACACGTACAAATTGCGGACAACTTACCTTTTCCTAACTTGGTCTCAGATCTTGTCTCAGCAGCCAGAATTTCCTACAGAGCTGGGGACACCAAAGCCATGCTTCCACGGGATGATCAGTATGTCCTTAACGGGAAATACATCAGACCTCCACCAGCCGCCACAAGCCATCCTACTGAACCGGTTGAAGATATTCCTTCTTCAACACCACAAGCACCTACAACAGACCAACTGCTCCATCAGATACTCGAAAGGTTGGATCGACAGGAACACAAAGCTAAGATGAGAGAGCGCCGTAACAAGCGCCGATTCACATACCTCAAGGAGCTGATTATAGGAAAATTCAAGGACTCAGACACCCCGGACTCCACTTCTTTTACCAGCACAGGAAGCCATGATGGTCCCAACTGTGGAGATACTACTACCAGCCCACCTTTGTTCCTGACAGATGGCACCGAGGACGGTGCAAAGCCTTAAGTGTGGGGAGGTCGGTCAGTACTTGTCTTCTGGAGGTAATTTCTCTTTCCTAAACACCAATAAATTAGGATATTTAGTTAGTTTTTTCTTTTGTAGAATAGGATAAATTGCATAGTAATAGGTTAGTTGCATGCATGTTCTACTTGATTGAAAAGACAATAAGTTTTCCTCTAAGACCTTATTTTTGGAACAAAATTTCACTAACTTTAATTAAAACTTTTATGTTAAATTTGCTTGAAGTTGTATTTGGAACATGATTTTTTAAGCTAAAGAACACACAACCTGTGAGATTTGAGCCTTTATGCATGGTTACATTATTTAACCATAATTATTTTATTCTTGTGTGTTTACTTCTCTATGATTGTAATCTATATTTTATTTCATCCTATATGTCCAATATTTATTATATTTGTATGCTTGCATATGATTGAGGCCATTATTTGTTTAAACTCACTTATCCAAATTAAACATACCCTTTCAATTACCTTTGTTAGCCACTTTGACCCTTTAAATCCCATTTGTTCTATATTTTACCACATTACTAGCCTTAAGCGGAAAAATAATTATATATCCCAAATTGAATCTTTGGTTAGCTTAAGATAGAATTGTGTGTGCTAATTAAGTATAGAAAATTTTGGGAACAAAAGATAATAAGGGAATGTGTCATGATAATATAATGGGAATTTGGATACCTACTCATGTGAAACTATAAGAATTAAAAATCTATGTGCATTGATAAGCTATGTCTATTTTTATGTTCATGTTAAAAAAAAAACCAAAAATATTCAATAAATAAATAAAGGGACAAAATTACCCCAATGCTAAGTTAAGAATTCAAAGATCAATGCATGTATGATAAAATTAAAATAAAAAGTTGATACACGAGTATGGAATGCGAAAGGGAAATTCTGGGTAGCTAGGTATGAATTCTAAAGTTATATAGAATATATATAGGTTATGTTAAAGCTTGGGTTAATTAAAGATTCAGTTTATAAGCTTACTGATGGGAAAATTTGTGGAAAACTGAATCTTCCAAAATACCCAAAACTAACCGGCAAGTGCACCGGGTCGCATCAAGTAATAAAAACTCACGGGAGTGAGGTCGATCCCACAGGGATTGAAGGATTGAACAATTTTAGTTTAGTGGTTGATTTAGTCAAGCGAATCAAGTTTTAGTTGGATGATTTGTGATTTGCAGAAATTAAATTGCATGGGAGTAAAGAGAACAGGGAATTAAAGTGCTGAATCTTAAAGAACAAGAAATTAAATAGCAGAAACTTAGAATGCAAGAAATGTAAATTGCGGAATCTTAAAGTGCAAGAAATGTAAACGGCTGGAATTATAAAGGGAATTGGGGAATGGATTTGCAGAATTTAAACAAAGAGAAGTTGAATTGCATTAAACAGAAGAGTAAAAGGGAATTGGGATTGAAGCGGATCTTGAAGCAGTAAAGTAAATGAACATTAAAAGCAAGAAACAAAATGTAAATTGGGAATTTAGATCTCAGGGCCCAGAGACTAGAAAACCAAGCTAGATTTCAATGCCTTCCTAGATCCAACAAGAACAATTTCAAGGGAATTGTAAATTGCAAGGAAAGTAGATGAGAAGTAAGTAACGGAGACAGAAATTTAAATTCAGTAAATAAGCAGAGAGATCCAAGGATGAGATTGAAACAGAATTTCTTCAAATCTCCAACCCAAGATCCAAGACAAGTGTAATTGAAATTGAAAGCAATAAAACTAAGAGAAAGAGGAATGAATTCTCCTTCCCCAAGACAAAGAAATTAAAGATCACTCCAAGTAGCTCAAAACCCAAAAGCTCTCTCCCAAAATCACTCAGTAAAAACTCAAAAGGAAAAAAGCTCTCTAAAAACTTCAAATCCTAAGCTATTTATACACTTTCTTCCAATGATCATTAAGCATTGAATTGGGCCTTTAGTCTTGATGGAATTGGGTTGATAGTAGCCTCCGTTGATTGCTCTTGGTGTTGGGAAGAAATCCATTAGTGAAACGGGCCATGAGTCATTCACGTTTGAGCCAACGTTTGAGTCAAACGTTGACTCAAACGTTACTTGAGTGAAATTATGCAGCATAGGCCATTTGCTGTCATCCACGTTTGAGCTAACGTTTGAGGTCAAACGTGAGCTCAAACGTGGTTCTTCCCTCTTGCATGCTTCTTGGGGCTACTTTGTCCTCTTGTTGTGTTGCCAATTTTTGTGCCCAATAGAGACTATTATATATGGTTGGAAAGCTCTGAATGTCAGCTTTCTAACCCACTTGGAATCACCTCAATTGGACATCTACAACTCAAGTTATTCTTGTTTGAAGTGTGCCCCCCTTCATGCTGTTTGGCGCCAACGTTTGACCTCACGTTTGAGTCAAACGTTGGCTCAAACGTTGCTGCCTCCAGGGATGCCATTTCTCTTCTCTTTGGCACCAACATTTGACCTCATGTTTGAGGCAAACGTTGGCGCAAACGTTGCCTTCCCAGGAGCTTCAATTCTCTTCTCTTTTGGAGCCAACGTTTGACCTCACGTTTGAGGCAAACGTTGGCTCAAACGTTGCCTTCCATGAGCTTCATTCTTCAGCCAACGTTTGACCTCAACGTTTGAGGCAAACGTTGGCGCAAACGTTGGCTTTCCCCAGGGTGTTCTTCAACTGCTACTCACGTTTGAGTTGACGTTTGACTCAAACGTTAGCTCAAACGTGAATTCCATTTTCTTAAACCCATTCTTGCAACCTTCTTCCATAATGTTGGCACATCTTTTGTTTCCTTTCTTCACCTACAAGTAATCAAAACAACCAATCAAAGTATCACAAAATTCACAAGGTTTATAAATCAATTAGTTATCAACTAAAGTTGGCTTGAATCTCATGATTTTGTATCAATTAAGAGGTGGTTGCTTGAATTAAGGAAACCATGCAATTCCAATCCAAATGGCTAATTTATAATACAAGAAAGTGCATAAAACTAAGTGAAATCAAAAGAAAAAGACTAGTTAAAATAGGCTAAGATGACTTGTCATCACAACACCAAACTTAAAGCTTGCTTGTCCTCAAGCAAGAAATGAATTATTATGAAGAAAAGATGAAATGGAAGAGGATGTTCATGCTAGCAGAGTATTATTGATAGTTCATGGGGTTTTGTGTGGATTATACAAATACTCACTTCTTATTGACTCCTAGGCCTAGAAAGTCTCCTTCAAGCTTCAAGTGACATATTACTATGACCTCTCATTATTCCTTTATCCTTGGCTATTACTTTGTTCATAAGCTTTATTTGAGTGTCATGTGTAGCAAGTCCATTTTCTTTTCTTTATACTTGACACATTATTCACCATAGACACTTGGCTCACATTCCTTCTTAAAACATTGATGCCCAGCACCTCTTTGGGTTACTAAATGCCTTGTAGATAGGTTGCTCTTGATAGTGGACTTTCAGCTGATGATCCCGGATTAGTTAACCCAAGTCACCGAGTGTTGATGCACTCCTAAGAGCTTACTAATCCAAGCAGATCCTAGTACTAAGACATCACAGGCATATATTTTACAGTTCAAGCTATTGGTGTCCAGCTTTATTTCTTTTTGTTCTGCCACTTTTTGGCTATCTTTTTTCTTTTTTTTCCTCCTTTTGTTTTTCTTTCTAACCAAGGAATTTAATTCAATTGAGATTCATAGACAGTAGGCCACTCTTTACTTAGAAGGGGATATTCTGGCTCTTTATTCATTAAAAGTGAGTTTTTATACAATCACACACATACCACCACTTACTTTTATTCTACTTCTATCTAACAGAGACTATCTTGCTTCACATTCAAACTGTTCTTTTATTGAATTTAAAGATGCAGAGGACAACACATGCTTCTTGTCAAGTGAAAATGAACACACAAGCACACACATAAACTAGCCTACTTATTTTAAAAGAAACGAAAATGATATACAGACTACTACACTAACAGTTACTATTAAGATGGGCATATTCACACTTCCAATTTAGAGTAATTCAATGCTGATGGAGTTAAGTGACAATACAACCTCTTGGTGGCTTCTTCTTCCTTTTTTTTTTCAGCTAATAGTGTGTAGTCCTCCCAAGAAAGTGATTGAACTCCTGCAGTGTTAATGGAAGTTGCTTGTTTCTCAAGCCCTTAGATGACTGGTTAGTGTGCAAGACTTTCTTGTAGGCGTTTGAACTTACTTTGGTGTGTGAACACCAAACTTAGTCCCTTGCCATGTTTCTTATGCATAACCATATGTGAAAGCCTAAGTCTTTGCTAAAGATAATAAAACTAAAAACTAGAAACAGACAATGATTAAATGATTTATCAGATTGCTTGGAGCTAGTAACCCTTTGTGCAGAAGGTGAGAATGTGTTTTTAAGTGAGATTTTGGTGGAACACCAAACTTAGAATCCTTTATTCTCCCTTAAATTGTTTTGGTGTGAAACACCAAACTTAACTCCTTGCAATACATACCAATCATTTAACCTTTTATTGAAGTAACTAAAGAAAACTACCTCAGGTTGGGTTGCCTCCCAACAAGCGCTCTTTTCTTGTCACTAGCTTGACACCTTTCAATTCTTTTTAAGAGGGCTGTAGGTGTTGAACCTCTTTTTCCTTAACTCATTGTCCTCCCAAGTACAGCTTTGCTCTGTGACCATTTACTGTGAATTGATTCTTCGTTGCCTCATCTAGCAGTTCAATATTCCCATAGGGAAAAATCTTTGTCACCAAGTATGGGCCAGTCCACTTAGACTTCAGTTTGCCAGGGAAGATTTTAAGCCTCGAATTATACAGGAGCACTTGCTGTCCTGGCTTAAATTCCTTCTTTGTGATCTTCTTGTCATGCCACTTCTTAGCTCTCTCCTTGTATATCTTCGCACTTTCATAAGCTTCTAGTCTAAATTCATCCAACTCATTTAGTTGTAACAACCTTTTTTCTCCTGCAGCTTGGGGATCAAGGTTGAGGAGTTTAGTGGCCCAGAAAGCTCTGTGCTCAAGCTCTACAGGGAGGTGGCAGGATTTGCCATACAATAGCTGAAAGGGTGACTTGCCAATAGGAGTTTTAAAAGCTGTCCTATACGCCCACAATGCATCCTCTAGCTTTCTAGCCCAATCTTTTCTTGTGATTCCCACTGTTTTCTCTAGGATCTTCTTTAATTCTCTATTTGCAAGTTCAGCTTGGCCGTTGGTCTGAGGATGGTAAGGTGTGGCTACTTTGTGAATTACTCCATACTTGTGGAGGAGTTTCTCCATTTGTTTGTTGCAAAAGTGACTACCACCATCACTAATAAGACCCTTTGGCACTCCATACCTAGTGAAAATGTGTTTTTTTAGGAATTGGAGGACAATCTGTGCATCACAAGTGGTTGTGGCTATGGCTTCCACCCACTTTGAGACATACTCCACTGCTACCAAGATGTATCTAAAAGAATAAGAAGGAGGAAAAGGCCCCATGAAATCAATTCCCTATAGATCGAACAATTCTAATTCTAAGATAAAGTTTTGAGGCATCTCATTCCTTTTTGTTAATCCTCCTGCTTTCTGGCATTCATTACATTGGTGTACATATTCTCTGGCATCCTTGAAGATAGTTGGCCAATAGAAGCCACTCTGCAGTATTTTTGCGGCTGTTTTTTCTGGGCCAAAGTGTCCACCATAAGCTGAACCATGACAATGCCACAAGATGTCCCTAATTTCACTTTCGGGAACACACCTTCTGATTACTCCGTCAGAGCATCTTTTGAACAAGAAGGGTTCATCCCATGAAAATTTCCTTGCTTCGTTGATCAACTTCTTCACTTGTTGCTTAGAGAAATCTTGTGGTATCTTCCTTCCCACTTTGTAATTTGCTATGTCAGCAAAACAAGGTGCTTGCTGGATTTGCAAAAGGTACTCATCTGGGAAGTTTTCATTTATGGGCTGGGATGCTTTTTGACTTGTTTCATGTGGTAACCTTGACAGATGATCAGCGACCTGATTTTCAGCGCCCTTCCTATCTCTTATCTCTATGTCAAATTCTTGTAGGAGTAGTATCCACCTGATGAGTCTTGGTTTAGCATCCTGCTTTGACATCAAATACTTAAGTGCAGCATGATCAGTGTAAACCACAACTTTGGATCCTACTAGATATGATCTAAACTTATCAAACGCGTAAATTACAG
This sequence comes from Arachis ipaensis, assembly GCF_059453495.1. Lineage (NCBI taxonomy): Eukaryota > Viridiplantae > Streptophyta > Magnoliopsida > Fabales > Fabaceae > Arachis > Arachis ipaensis. The sequence goes on from NC_142441.1 coordinate 67,579,069, forward strand.
CTAGCAATTCTTTTTCTGTTGTGGTGTAATTTCTTTGGGCCTCATTCAACACTTTACTTGCATAATATATGACATGATGCAAATTTCCCTTCTTTTGCCCAAGTATAGCACCAATTGCAAGGTCACTTGCATCACACATGAGTTCAAAAGGTAATTCCCAATCTGGAGGTGTGATGATTGGTGCTGTTGTGAGTCTATTTTTTAAAGTTTCAAAGGCATGTTGGCAGTTTCCATCAAAAACAAAAGGGTTATCAAGCATTAACAAATTACTCAAAGGTTTGGCTATTTTTGAAAAGTCCTTGATAAACCTTCTGTAAAATCCGGCATGCCCCAAGAAACTTCTAACAGATTTCACATTAATTGGTGGAGGGAGTTTTTCTATGATCTCAACCTTTGCCTTATCAACCTCTATCCCTTTTTTTGAAACTTTATGGCCAAGAACAATCCCTTCGGGTACCATGAAATGGCATTTCTCCCAGTTTAAAACCAAATTAGTTTCTTGGCACCGTTTCAAGACAAGGGTTAAATGGTGTAGGCAAGCATTGAAATTATCACCAAAAACAGAGAAGTCATCCATGAAAACTTCTAAAAATTTTTCGACCATATCAGAGAAAATGGAGAGCATACACCTTTGAAATGTGGCAGGGGCGTTGCAGAGCCCAAAGGGCATCCTCCGATATGCAAAAACTCCAAATGGACATGTAAAGGCAGTTTTCTCTTGGTCCTTGGGGTCCACCACGATTTGATTATACCCAGAATATCCGTCCAAAAAGCAGTAATAGGCATGGCCGGCTAACCTTTCCAGCATCTGATCAATGAATGGGAGAGGGAAATGATCCTTCCTGGTGGCATCATTCAATCTTCTATAGTCTATGCACATCCTCCACCCAGTCACTGTTCTGGTAGGGATCAACTCATTCTTCTCATTAGTGATGACCGTCATTCCTCCCTTCTTTGGTACAACTTGAACCGGGCTTACCCATGGGCTGTCAGATATTGGGAAGATTATCCCTGCATCCCACAACTTCATTACTTCCTTCTGGACAACTTCCTTCATTGTGGGATTTAGCCTTCTTTGCGGTTGAACAACTGGTTTGGAATTATCTTCCAAGAGGATCTTATGCATACATACTGCAGGACTGATTCCCTTCAGGTCATCAATGGTCCATCCTAAAGCATCTTTGTGAGCTTTGAGTACGTCAAGAAGTTCTCCTTCCTCCTTCTTTGTCAGGGATGAATTAATGATTACTGGGAAGCTCTCCGATGTGCCAAGGAATGCATATTTGAGATGGGTGGGTAAAGGTTTCAGTTCTTGTCTTGGTACATCTTCCTTCTTATCTTGCCTTTCATCTTGCTCAGTAGAGGTCTCAGCCACTTGTTCCTCTCTTGCCCCTTGATTTCCTTCTTGCTCTTGAAAATTTTCTTCTAATGTTTCTTCCACCAAACTGTCTATCATATCCACTCTTACGTAATCCTCTTGCTCAGGGGCGTTTTGCATTGATTTGAACACATTTATGACCATTTGTTCATTATGAACCCTAAAGGTCATTTCTCCTTTTTCTACATCAATGATGGCCCTTGCTGTGTGTAGAAATGGCCTTTCCAGAATGATTGAGTCGTTTCCTTCTTCTTCAGTGTCCAAAATTACAAAATCTGCTGGGAAAATAAACTCCCCAACCTTCACCAACAGATTCTCTACAATTCCATTGGGTGTCTTGATTGATCTGTCAGCCATGACTAGTGACATCCTGGTGGGTTTAAGCTCTTCTATGGCAAGTTGTCTCATCATTGAGAGAGGCATTAAATTGATGCTGGCACCCAGGTCACAGAGAGCCTTGTTGAGAAGTATCTTGCCAATAGTGCATGAGACTACAAAGCTTCCCGGATCCTTAAGTTTAGGTGGAATACCCCGTTGAATCACAGCACTGCATTCCTCGGTGAGTAATACGGTTTCCCTTTCAAGCCAACTTCTTTTCTTGTTGATAAGATCCTTCAGAAACTTGGAATATAGAGGCATTTTCTCAAGTGCTTCAGCCAATGGAATATTAATTTCCAGCTTCTTGAAGGTCTCAAGGAACTTGTGAAAGTGCTGGTCTTTAACCTCTTTGTTGAACCTCTGAGGATAAGGCAGCGGAGGTGTGATACTCTTTCCTATTTGCTGCTGTCCCTGAGCTACTTCCTTTGAGCTATGTGGCTGGTTGTCCCTCTCCTTAAGTTTCTCAGTGTCTTTGTTTGGCATCACAATTTGCTCCTTGGCCTCATCTGCCTTTGCTTGATTCTCATCCTCCGTCGGTTCTTTGATGTTCTCTGCTTGCTTCCTTGTAGTGTCATTGTTGCTTATTAATGTTCTCCCACTCCTTAATTGTATTGCCTTGCATTCCTCCTTGGGATTTGGAATTGTGTCGCTGGGCAGTGAGTTTGAAGGTCTCTCAACAGATACTTGCTTGGAGAGTTGCCCCATCTGTCTCTCTAGGCTCTTTAGGGAGGCTTCCTGATTCTTGGTTACCATTTCCTGGTGTTTCAACATTTTGTCTATCATGGCCTCCAAGTGAGTGATTCTTTGGGCTTCAGGTGATACTTGAGGTGGGTTATGAGATGTGGGTGGTGGATGGTAGGCATTTTGGTTGGTGGGTTGGTTATTAGATTGGTATTGGTTGAGGTTGGGGTAGTTGTTTTGAGGTTTTCTGTAGGGGTTTTGGTTAGTTTGCTGCTGGTTGTGGTTTTGGTTGCTTCTTGGGTTGTGTTGGCTTGAGTTCCTCTGCCATGGTTGTTGGTTTTGGGTATGGTTATCCCCCCATCTGAGGTTTGGGTGGTTCTTCCAGGATGGATTGTATGTGTCTCCATACACTTCATTCTGTCCAGAGTTTTGGTTGTGCATGTACTGGACTTGTTCTTGCTGCTGCTCTTCTTGAGTCTCTTCATTTTGCACCCATGTGGATGATGGTTGGCTTGTGTTGACTGCAGCAACTTGGAGGCTATCAATCCTCTTGGCCATTTGCTCAAATTGTTGTTGAATTTGCTGCTGCATCATCTTGTTTTGAGCCAAGATTGAGTCTACTCCTTCTAGCTCCATTACTCCTCTCCTTTGTGATGGTTGGCGGTTTCTTTGATGAGCAAAGAAATATTGATTGTTAGCCACCATGTCCACAAGATTCTGGGCTTCCTCAGCAGTTTTCATCAGTTGTAGTGAACCTCCAGCAGAATGATCTAATGCCTCCTGAGATTTCAATGTCAGGCCTTCATAGAAATTTTGCAGCACGTCCCATTCATTGAACATCTCTGGGGGACACTTTCTGATTAAGGCTTTGTACCTCTCCCATGCTTCATACAAGGATTCGGCATCTAATTGTGTGAATGTCTGCACCTCGGTTTTCAGCCTGATGACTCTTTGGGGTGGATAGAATTTGGCTAAAAATTTAGTCACCAAATCATCCCAACTAGTGATACTTCCTTGGGGAAAAGTTTCAAGCCATTGTGCGGCCTTATCCCTTAATGAGAACGGGAACAGCAGAAGCTTGTAGGTTTCAGGATTCACGCCATTGGATTTGACAGTGTCACAGATCCTTAAGAAGGTAGATAGATGTTGATTTGGATCCTCCAATGGTCCTCCCCCAAATGAGCAGTTGTTCTGGACCAATGTGATGAGTTGTGGCTTCAGTTCAAAGTTATTTACATTGACATTAGGGGTGAGAATGCTGCTTCCACAATGTCTAGCATTTGCAAAGGTGTAGGAAGCCAATACTCTCCTCTGTTGTGGTTGATTATTAACTCCTCCTCCTGGGTTAGATGTATCTCCTTCCATCTCGTGGTATTCTTCCTCAGATTCTTCTTCTCCAATAATATTTTTTCCCTCTTTCAAGAAGCCGCACTCAAGCGCCAGATGTACCAATTTGACTGGGACGCCGTTCTCAGAGTTATCGCACTACCTGGCAGCTGTTGGATCTACGAATACCATCATACCCGCCCTAAGGGAATATTGGCTTCAGCTCTTACCTTGGAGGCTCGCGTATGGGCACAGATCATGTCCCATTACGTCTTTCCGAGCACTCACAAGTCCTCCTTCACTGCGGACATGGCCATTCTACTATGGTGCATCCTTACAGACCAACCTCTGAACCTACCAAGACACATCCGGAATGCCATGGGACACGTACAAATTGCGGACAACTTACCTTTTCCTGACTTGGTCTCAGATCTTGTCTCAGCAGCCAGAATTTCCTACAGAGCTGGGGACACCAAAGCCATGCTTCCACGGGATGATCAGTATGTCCTTAACGGGAAATACATCAGACCTCCACCAGCCGCCACAAGCCATCCTACTGAATCGGTTGAAGATATTCCTTCTTCAACACCACAAGCACCTACAACAGACCAACTGCTCCATCAGATACTCGAAAGGTTGGATCGACAGGAACACAAAGCTAAGATGAGAGAGCGCCGTAACAAGCGCCGATTCACATACCTCAAGGAGCCGATTATAGGAAAATTCAAGGACTCAGACACCCCGGACTCCACTTCTTTTACCAGCACAGGAAGCCATGATGGTCCCAACTGTGGAGATACTACTACCAGCCCACCTTTGTTCCTGACAGATGGCACCGAGGACGGTGCAAAGCCTTAAGTGTGGGGAGGTCGGTCAGTACTTGTCTTCTGAAGGTAATTTCTCTTTCCTAAACACCAATAAATTAGGATATTTAGTTAGTTTTTTCTTTTGTAGAATAGGATAAATTGCATAGTAATAGGTTAGTTGCATGCATGTTCTACTTGATTGAAAAGACAATAAGTTTTCCTCTAAGACCTTATTTTTGGAACAAAATTTCACTAACTTTAATTAAAACTTTTATGTTAAATTTGCTTGAAGTTGTATTTGGAACATGATTTTTTAAGCTAAAGAACACACAACCTGTGAGATTTGAGCCTTTATGCATGGTTACATTATTTAACCGTAATTATTTTATTCTTGTGTGTTTACTTCTCTATGATTGTAATCTATATTTTATTTCATCCTATATGTCCAATATTTATTATATTTGTATGCTTGCATATGATTGAGGCCATTATTTGTTTAAACTCACTTATCCAAATTAAACATACCCTTTCAATTACCTTTGTTAGCCACTTTGACCCTTTAAATCCCATTTGTTCTATATTTTACCACATTACTAGCCTTAAGCGGAAAAATAATTATATATCCCAAATTGAATCTTTGGTTAGCTTAAGATAGAATTGTGTGTGCTAATTAAGTATAGAAAATTTTGGGAACAAAAGATAATAAGGGAATATGTCATGATAATATAATGGGAATTTGGATACATACTCATGTGAAACTATAAGAATTAAAAATCTATGTGCATTGATAAGCTATGTCTATTTTTATGTTCATGTTAAAAAAAAACCAAAAATATTCAATAAATAAATAAAGGGACAAAATTACCCCAATGCTAAGTTAAGAATTCAAAGATCAATGCATGTATGATAAAATTAAAATAAAAAGTTGATACACGAGTATGGAATGCGAAAGGGAAATTCTGGGTAGCTAGGTATGAATTCTAAAGTTATATAGAATATATATAGGTTATGTTAAAGCTTGGGTTAATTAAAGATTCAGTTTATAAGCTTACTGATGGGAAAATTTGTGGAAAACTGAATCTTCCAAAATACCCAAAACTAACCGGCAAGTGCACCGGGTCGCATCAAGTAATAAAAACTCACGGGAGTGAGGTCGATCCCACAGGGATTGAAGGATTGAACAATTTTAGTTTAGTGGTTGATTTAGTCAAGCGAATCAAGTTTTAGTTGGGTGATTTGTGATTTGCAGAAATTAAATTGCATGGGAGTAAAGAGAACAGGGAATTAAAGTGCTGAATCTTAAAGAACAAGAAATTAAATAGCAGAAACTTAGAATGCAAGAAATGTAAATTGCGGAATCTTAAAGTGCAAGAAATGTAAACGGCTGGAATTATAAAGGGAATTGGGGAATGGATTTGCAGAATTTAAACAAAGAGAAGTTGAATTGCATTAAACAGAAGAGTAAAAGGGAATTGGGATTGAAGCGGATCTTGAAGCAGTAAAGTAAATGAACATTAAAAGCAAGAAACAAAATGTAAATTGGGAATTTAGATCTCAGGGCCCAGAGACTAGAAAACCAAGTCTAGATCTCAATGCCTTCCTAGATCCAACAAAAACAATTTCAAGGGAATTGTAAATTGCAAGGAAAGTAGATGAGAAGTAAGTAACGGAGACAGAAATTTAAATTCAGTAAATAAGCAGAGAGATCCAAGGATGAGATTGAAACAGAAATTCTTCAAATCTCCAACCCAAGATCCAAGACAAGTGTAATTGAAATTGAAAGCAATAAAACTAAGAGGAAGAGGAATGAATTCTCCTTCCCCAAGACAAAGAAATTAAAGATCACTCCAAGTAGCTCAAAACCCAAAAGCTCTCTCCCAAAATCACTCAGTAAAAACTCAAAAGGAAAAAAGCTCTCTAAAAAATTCAAATCCTAAGCTATTTATACACTTTCTTCCAATGATCATTAAGCATTGAATTGGGCCTTTAGTCTTGATGGAATTGGGTTGATAGTAGCCTCCGTTGATTGCTCTTGGTGTTGGGAAGAAATCCATTAGTGAAACGGGCCATGAGTCATTCATGTTTGAGCCAACGTTTGAGTCAAACGTTGACTCAAATGTTACTTGAGTGAAATTATGCAGCATAGGCCATTTGCTGTCATCCACGTTTGAGCTAACGTTTGAGGTCAAACGTGAGCTCAAACGTGGTTCTTCCCTCTTGCATGCTTCTTGGGGCTACTTTGTCCTCTTGTTGTGTTGCCAATTTTTGTGCCCAATAGAGACTATTATATATGGTTGGAAAGCTCTGAATGTCAGCTTTCTAACCCACTTGGAATCACCTCAATTGGACATCTACAACTCAAGTTATTCTTGTTTGAAGTGTGCCCCCCTTCATGCTGTTTGGCGCCAACGTTTGACCTCACGTTTGAGTCAAACGTTGGCTCAAACGTTGCTGCCTCCAGGGATGCCATTTCTCTTCTCTTTGGCGCCAACGTTTGACCTCACGTTTGAGGCAAACGTTGGCGCAAACGTTGCCTTCCCAGGAGCTTCAATTCTCTTCTCTTTTGGAGCCAACGTTTGACCTCACGTTTGAGGCAAACGTTGGCTCAAACGTTGCCTTCCATGAGCTTCATTCTTCAGCCAACGTTTGACCTCAACGTTTGAGGCAAACGTTGGCGCAAACGTTGGCTTTCCCCAGGGTGTTCTTCAACTGCTACTCACGTTTGAGTTGACGTTTGACTCAAACGTTAGCTCAAACGTGAATTCCATTTTCTTAAACCCATTCTTGCAACCTTCTTCCATAATGTTGGCACATCTTTTGTTTCCTTTCTTCACCTACAAGTAATCAAAACAACCAATCAAAGTATCACAAAATTCACAAGGTTTATAAATCAATTAGTTATCAACTAAAGTTGGCTTGAATCTCATGATTTTGTATCAATTAAGAGGTGGTTGCTTGAATTAAGGAAACCATGCAATTCCAATCCAAATGGCTAATTTATAATACAAGAAAGTGCATAAAACTAAGTGAAATCAAAAGAAAAAGACTAGTTAAAATAGGCTAAGATGACTTGTCATCACTTACTTAGCCATATATGTATCCTTACCATTACCTTGGCCCCATTACAACCTTGAAAAGACCTCATGATGTTTGCATTGGTATATTAAATGTTGTTGATTGGTTAGGAGAAGAACAAAAATTAGAGAGCATGATTAGAGAAGGATAGAGTGATTGCCCTATACACTAGAGAGATTAGAGTGTACATACATCATCAGTGAGGGTTCAATGCTTAAAATTCTATGTTCCCTGCTTTCATGAGCTACCTTCTTGCATTTTTATCTATTCTTACTGTATAAGAATTAAATTAGTGGAATTTGATTTGTAATTATTTTGAAGAGCTTATTTACTATTGATCAAGTGGACAAGAATCATATAGTTGCATTCACATATATAGGTTGCATTGCATTGCATGAGTTTTACATGTTCCTACTCATTTATTTTATCTCCTTCAACTAAGCATGAGGACATGCTAATGTTTAAGTGTGGGGAGATTGATAAACCACTATTTTATGGTTTATAATGTGTTAATTGTGTGGTTTTATCATGATCTTTACCCACTTATTCATATGATTAGCATGCATTTATATTTCCTTCCTAAAATTATTACATGATTGAAAACTTGCTTCCTAGAGACTTTCAATTATGTATTTTAATTCTCCTTTATTCCATTCGATGTCGTGATCTGTGTGTTAAGTGTTTCAGACTTTATAGGGCATGAATGAGTTGGAGATTGGAAAGGAAGCTTGCAAAAATGGAAGGAACACAAGAAATTGAGGAGATGACCAGCGAGAAGTGACGCGGCCGCATGGCTCACGCAACTGCGTGGATTGGAATAGCACAAGTGATGTAGAGGCGTGGACAACGCGCTCGCGTGGCAGGGCAAAACGCCGGATGACGCGGCCGCATGAATGATGCAATCGCGTGACGTGCGCGATCTGCATAATCTACAGAATTCGCTGGGGGCAATTTTGGGCCCTGTTTTGACCCAGTTTTCGGCCCAGAAAAGCAGACTAGAGCCAGAGAACATGCAGAGACCAAAAACAACATTCATTCTACACAATTTTTAGTTTTTAGATCTAGTTTTACTCCTCCTCTAGGTTTTCTCTGTATACATTTATAGTTCTTAGGATTTTATTTCTATTGCTTTTTGCATTGGATATTGAGAAGAGTTATCACCTCATCAAGACTTCGTCATTCTAGTTCGTTTTCTTTACTTGGCTCTTACTCTTCCATGTCCTTTAATTTACTCAATTTCACTATTGAATTATTTTTAGAATTTATTAATACAAGAATTGCTTTTATTTTTAATTGATTTCTTTGATTTTTATTTATCATGTCTTTCTTTAATTCCCTTTCCTATGTTATGAATTCTACATTCACAATGAGTGAGTAGTCCCCTAACTTGATGGGGAGTTGATTGAAAGGAACTCTTGAGTTGAATGCTCAAAAAGAAAAATTGTAATTGGGTTTATTGTTGGATTGCCCTCTAGTCACTGACACCAATCCCTCTTAATTGAGTGGGTTGGAACTTGTGAATAGAAGTAGCATTCCAACTTGTTTGACTTTCCCTTACCTAGTAAGGGATAACTAAACAGGACAACCTTCAATTGTCAATTAATCTTGAGAGTACTCCAACAAGAATAGGGCTTCCAGCTAATCTACTCTCAGTCAAGGCTTTTATTTAATTTGCATAAATTCTCTAATTTAATTTCCTGTTATTCAATTCAAACCATTTTGAAAAAATCTGATTAATAAAATAGCACTCCTTTCTGCAACTCGTTAGGAGACGACCTGGGATTTATACTCCCAGTATTTTAATTTTAATTTTTGTGACACCCTTCTAAATTGATAAGCGGATCTCTGGTTGGTTAAGAACTATACTTGCAACGCATATCTTATAACAATTCTTGACTCGCCAATTTCCGTCACGTCAAAGGCTTTTAACAAAATAGAAGTTTCATCTGCACCATCACACCTGACAGTAGAACAGGCTACCTGAAAATCCCTAAGGTGCTTGATAGCCTCTTGAGCAGGTAAGCCATGAAACTTAGGCATCAAGTTGAGTAGTGCAGTCTTTAGTTCAAAATCTACAGCCACCGCTGGGTGATGCGCTTGATATGGCTGTAGTGTGAAATCAGGAGCTCCAGCTTCCTGGATAGTAACTCTCCTAGGTGTTGCCATGTCACCTGCACGTAAATCAACCGAATCAGTAGAAAGGGAGCTTGTTTCTTCCTTAAGTGATGTTTCAGATTCATCCTCGGAGAGGGCTAACCAACGCCGAGCTTGCCTTATTCGTGAAATAGTTCTTTCAATCTCAGGATCAAATACTGGCAAGCTTGGATCAGGAAGTGAACGCGTCAATCAATGAAAGAAACATGCAGCTCATAGTAGCAAAATAAAATAAAATGTAAATAAATAAATTCCAATCAATAACTTAGCACTCTATTGCAACTCCCCGGCAACGGCGCCAAAAATTGACGTGGTGGAAATTGGCGGATTAAAAAATTAATATAAGAGATACGTTGCAAGTACAGTTCTTAACCAATAAAAATCCACTTATCAATTTAGAAGGGTTGTCACAAAATTAGAATTAAAATACTGGGAGTATGAATCCCAGGTCGTCTCCCAACAAGTTGCAGAAAGATGTGCTATTTTATTAATCAGATATTTTCCAAAATGGTTTTGAGTTTGATAAACAAGAAATTAAATCAGAAAATTTATGTAATTTAAATAAAAATCTTGACCGGGAGTAGATTAATCGGAAGTTCTATCCTTGTTGGAGTTCTCCCAAGATTAATTGATAATTGAAGGTTGTTCTGCTTAGTTATCCTTTACTAGGTAGAGGAGAGTCAAGCAAGTTAGAAGTCTACTTCTATTCACAAGTTCTAATCCTCTCCCTTGGGAAGGATTAGTGTCAGTGACTAGAGAGTCATCCAACAATAAACCCAATAACAATTTTACTCTTGAGCACCCCAACTCAAGGTTCTCCTTTCAATCAACTCCCAATCAAGTTAGAGAATTACTCGCTCATTATGAATGTAAACTTCACAAAATAAGAAAGGAAAATAAAAGAAGACATGATAAATAATAATCAAAAAGACCAATTAAAAATAAAAATAGTTCTTGTATCAATAAATTCTAAAAAATAATCCAATAGTAATTCTGAACAAATTAAGGATATGAAAGAGTAAGTGACAAGTAAGGAAAACAAACTAGACTGATGAAGTCTTGGCGGAGGTAATAACTCTTCTCAATATCCCAATCCAAAAAGCAATAAAAATAAGATCCTAGGAACTATGAATGTATAGAGAAAAAACCTAGAGGATGAGTAAAATCAGATCTAAAAACTAAAAATTATGCGGAATGAATAGTTGTTTTGTCTCTGCATGTTCCCTGGCTCTAATCTGCGTTTCTGGGCCGAAAGTTGGGTTAAAACGTAGCCCAGAATCCATGCCAGCGTTTGCTGTAAATTCTGCAGATCACGCACGTCACGCGACCGCGTCGTTCACGCATTCGCGTCACTCAGCGTTTTTCGTCCCACGCGTGCGCGTCGTCTACGCATTCGCGTCACTCGTGCAGCTTCCAATTCACGCGTTCGTGTCAGGCATGCGAGTGCGTCACTACGATTTCTCCATTTCGCGCGGTCGCGTGAGCCATGCGTCCGCGTCGCTGGTCATCCCCTTAATTTCTTGTGTTCCTTCCATTTTTTCCAGCCTCATCTCCAATTTCCAAGTCATTCATGCCCTATAAAGCCTGAAACACTTAACACAGGGATCGCGGTATCGAATGGAATAAAGGAGAATTAAAATACATAATTAAAAGTCTCTAGGAAGCAATTTTTCAACCATGGAGTAATTTTTGGGAAGGAGTTGTAAATACATGCTAATCATTTGAATAAGTGGGTAAAGATTTGATAAAACCACATAATTAAACACAATATAAACCATAAAATAATGGTTTATCTGCCCAACCGAGTGGGATTGCTCCAGGTAGATTGTCATTGGATACGAGACCTCGACAGCTCACTTCCTCTGGTACTTCCGGAGGTAGACTTTCTGTTGACTCAAGTATGAGTGATGATGCCACGAGGGGGATCATACAGAGCGGAAATTCACATCGTGTTCCGATGAGTCTCACTCTAGAGAGCTACTAGCCAGTTGATGAGGACAATGATGACTTTCTGGTTGACCATCCAGATGGGGATGAGGATGCGGATGAGGATGAGGATGAGGACGACGATGAGGATGAGGAGGATGGTGAGGATGATGATGATGGGGGTGATGGTCCGGATGATAGTTCAGCACCTACTGCAGGTAAAACAATTTGTTGGTTAGGCTGGTTTGATTTGATTTGATTAGTTGGTTATGGAATTAGTTGTGTTGATAAGATTTGATTACAATATTTGATTATTGAGTTAGTTGGTCATTGATTATTTGACTTGATTATTGATTATTTGAGTTGATTATTGAATTAGTTGTTTATTGAATTAGTTGGTTATTGATTATTTGAGTTGATTATTTAATTTGATTAGTTGGTATCGAATGTTTTCATAGGTACAACCACTAGTGAGAAAGGAAAAGGATACAACCTTAGAGCTGACCCCCTCGTCGGAGCGCTAGTCGGTATACCCCATCCGCTTTTAAAAAGGTTGCAAAGAAATGCAAGAAATTAGTCAAAGATGTAAAATGGGCGATGAGAAAATGATGTTGGACTTACTTTTGTATCATGTGTTGGACTTATTTATGTAGCATGTGTTGGACTTATTTATTTAGTGGACGTGTTTATGTAGATGGTGTTGGACTTAGTTATTTATAATGTTTTTGACTTATTTATGTATCATGTGTTGGACTAATGCATTTAGTAGACTTATTTATGTGATCAACTATGCTACTTTACTTTTCATCAGCACTCACATTAAATTTCCATTACATGAGAATCCCAAAGTCATACAATAACATCACATACGAAAGTCATACAATATATAAAATATTCAAAGTCATACACTAAATCGAGTGACCAATATGGCCGGAGCTCTATTGGGTGGTCGCACCCGGATTACTTGCACACCACATTGACGACATCTACTACGGCTATGGTCCTCGGCCCCGCATTGCTTACATCGCCTAGGACCACGCAACATCCAAGTGTCCATCTCATTCAAGAAATGGGTCATCCTTGGCCGACCTTTGGATACCCATCTAAGGAATGGATTACCTACAAATCGAGGTCTATGATAAACAGGCCATGTTGTTGGATTCCCGAGTGGCCTAAACCTAGCCCTGTATACTCGTCGAACCTGGTCCATCTTGTAGACATCATGTACATACAGTTGCCAATCCAACCATTGATTTGCACAACAAGCAAACACATGTTGACATGAAAGCCGGTCAACTTGGAATTCACCACAGTCACACCGTTGTTGACAGAGGTCCACTGTATACTCCACACCACTAGGACACTCACGCACTTCGAATACCTCATTCTGTCAGTCAAAGCAACTAACTTGGATGTTACCCGCTGCCTGCTGATTTGCATGCAGTTTGGAGGTTACAAGCTCAGAGAACACATGTCCTGTATTAATTCGAGCCTCAGCCTCGGCTCTTTTCCGGGTGAACAATTCATTAAGCCTGTAAAATGTTGCCTTAACAAGTGCAGTGACTGGAAGATTGCGAGCCCCTTTTAGTACCAAGTTGATCATTTCACTAGATATGACCCCATCGATATCCCCCATCAAATGCTAAAGCATATTTCTCACGCGGAATCCGATCCAACCAGTTGGTATAAGCCTCACCCCGCTCGTGTAAACGCTGATAACGTGTCTCGTACTTGCGAACTATTCGCGAGTATCCTGTCAATTAAAAAAAACCCACCATAAAAAATGTTCATCATAAAAACTGAGTTCAAGAGTAAATGTAATCGTAACTATCATACCGATGTTGACGATAAGCTTCTGCAGATACGGAGCCTTGAATTTCCTCAGAAAGTTAGACTCTATATGTCTGATGCAGAACATGTAGAATGCTCTCGGAGGAGACCAAGCTCCGTTACTACGAGCAATAGCAGACCTAATGGAATCGTGCCGATCGGAGATAAGGCCCACACCATCACGTGTCACAACATGCTGTCACAAGTTACTCAGAAAAAAGTGCCAAGCCTCAGATGTCTCTCCCTCAACTATCGCAAATGCAATCGGCACGATGTTGTTGTTGCCATCCTGTGAGACTGCAACCAACAAACAACCCTTGTATTTTCCATACAAATGAGTTCCGTCTACCTGCACTATTGGCTTGCAATGTCTGAATGTTCTAATACAAGGGTAATAACTCCAGAAGACTCGATGTAGTACACGAATATTAGGAACCAAGTCATCTCCCTGATACGCAGTCATTGTTTCAAAATGAACGACTACGGATGGATCCTTGTGACACATGGCCTCAAACCATATCGGCAAGGCTTTGTACGAAGCTTCCCACCCTCCGAAAATTGACTCCAATGCCTTCTGTTTTGCCAACCATGCTTTGTGATAACTAATGGTGTAGTTAAACTTTGCCTGTACTTCCGCAATCACTGATTTCACCTTTATAGACGGGTCAACTTCTACCAATGGCTTTATTGCTTTTGCAACTGTGTTGGAATCCGGCTTCGAATGATCTTGAGAAATGGTGGCCCTAGTACAGGTGTGACTACCATTGTACCTCCTTATCTCCCAACAGAACTTTCTGGACATTTTTGCTCACCCTGATCAGTCAATCACATCCTGCACCATACTGGGTGCATTTAGCATAGAATGTCATCAGTTCTGACTCATGCACCCGATAATCTACACCTCTGCGGATTGTATAATCTTTCATCGCCTTAATTACTGCCTCCCTAGAACTGAATTCTATTTTCACAGTAAATTCACCATCTGGCATAAGGGGAAGCTCTGCTGCAATCACATCACAAATTTTAGAGTTGTCAGAACAAATAATCTAATAAACTAATAATCACAGAACAATGGAAAACGTACTTGTCAAAACCGAACCAGTGATCGAACCGGTCAGGTTACTGGTTGAACCGATTTACCTGGTCCTATGTAAATAAAAAATAAAGCATAGTAAAAAATTTTCACTAACATTTCAAAATTTTCATTGCCTTGTGCGGTCTCATCATGTTACCGGACCGGTCTAAGATTCGGGTTACCAGTTTTTTGGATGAACCGGCCGGTATGGTCGAACCGGCCAGTTCGGTCGAACCAGCAAGCCGGTCCAAATGCCCGGTACGGTCAAACTGGCCAGTCCGGTCGAACCGACCGGTCGGATCCACACGGCCGGTCCGATCCAAATGACCAGTCTAGTCGAACCGGCTGGTCCAGCTGGTGCACGAAATTGTGATGACACTTTTCACAACTCCGCACAACTAACCAGCAAGTGCACTGGGTCGTCCAAGTAATACCTTACGTGAGTAAGGGTCAATCCCACGGAGATTTTCGGCTTGAAGCAAGCTATGGTTATTTTGTAAATCTTAGTCAGGAGATTAATGATAAGAGTGGTTATATTTATGAAAAATAAATAACATAAAATAAACAGTACTTGTGATTCAGTAATGGGGAACAGGCTGAGGTTCCGGAGATGCTCTGTCATCTGAATCTCTGCTTTCCTAATGTCTTCTTCTCCAAACACGCATGGCCTCCTTCCATAGCAGGCTGTACGATCCTCTCGGATGAAAAATACCAAGCGCTGTCACCGCATGGATAATCATCTGTCAGTTCTCACTAGCATCGAAATAGGACCATTATCCTTTTGCACACTGTCACTGCACCCAACATTCACGAGTTTGAAGCTCGTCACAGTCATCCCCTTCCAGATCCTACTCGGAATACCACAGACAAGGTTTAGACTTTTCGGATCCCAGGAATGCTGCCATTGATTCTAGCCTATACCCCGAAGGTTCTAACCTCCGGACTCGGTCCGTGGATTAGAAACCCAGGAGATACGCACTCAAGCTGTCGCCAATGACTACGTTGAGCTCAGATAGAACGGAGTGGTTGTCAGGCACGCGTTCATAGGGTTGAGGATAATGATGAGTGTCACAGATCATCATATTCTCCATATTGAAGTACGAGTAAGTATCTTAGAATAGAATCAAGCGTAATTGAATAGAAAACAGTAGTAATTGCATTAATCCATTGAAACATAGCAGAGCTCCTCACCCCCACCTATGGGGTTTAGAGACTCATGCCGTCAAAGGTACAATATGAAATGTAAAAATGTCATAAGTTCCAAAATGAATCTCTAAAAGTAGTTTTTATACTAAACCAGTAACCTAAGGTTACAGAAAATGAGTAACTAAGTGCAGATAGTGCAGAAATCCACTTTCGGGACCCACTTGGTGTGTGTTTGGACTGAGCATTGAAGCTTTTTCGTGCTTGGGCTGTTCCTGGAGTTAAACGCCAACTTTTCTGCTAGTTTGGGCATTTAACTCCAATTCTGGTGCCAGTTTAGGCGTTTTACGCCAAAATTTTTAGGCTGACTTTGAACGTCAGTTTGGGCCATCAAATCTCAAGAAAAGTATAAACTATTATATATTTCTGGAAAGCCAAAGATGTCTACTTTCCAACACAATTGAGAGCGCACCAATTGGACTTTTGTAGCTCAAAAAAATCCATTTCGAGTGCAGGAGGGTCAGAATCCAACAGCATCTGCAGTACTTTTTCAGCCTCTGAATCAGATTTTTGCTCAGGTCCCTCAATTTCATCCAGAAAATACCTGAAATTACAGAAAAATACACAAACTCATAGCAAAGTCTAGAAATGTGATTTTTGAATAAAAACTAATAAAAATATAATAAAAACTGAATAAAACATACTAAAAACTATGTAAAAACAATGCCAAAAAGGATATAAAGTAGCCGTTCAGCACAACACCAAACTTAATTGTTGCTTGTCCCCAAGTAACTAAAAAAAATAGGATAAAAATAAGAGAATATACAATAAATTTCAAATATCAATGAAGCTCAATTCCAATTAGATGAGCTGGACTTGCACCCTTTTTGCTTCTGAACAGTTTTGGCATCTCACTTTATCCTTTGAAGTTCAGAATGATTGGCATCTATAGGAACTCAGAATTTAGATAGTGTTATTGATTTTCCTAGTTTAGTATGTTGATTCTTGAACACAGTTACTTTATGAGTCTTGACCGTGACCCTAAGCACTTTATTTTCCAGTATTACCACCGGATACATAAATGCCACAGACACATAACTGGGTGAACCTTTTTAGATTGTGACTCAGCTTTGCTAGAGTCCCTAGTTAGAGGTGCCCAGAGCTCTTAAGCACACTCTTTTTGCTTTGGACCACGACTTTAACCGTTCAGTCTCAAGCTTTTCACTTGACACCTTCACGCCACAAGCACATGGTTAGGGACAACTTGATTTAGCCGCTTAGGCCAGGATTTTATTCCTGTGGGCCCTCCTATCCATTAATGCTCAAAGCCTTGGATCCTTTTTTTACCCTTGCCTTTTGGTTTAAAGGGTTATTGGCTTTTTCTGCTTATTTTTTATTTATTTATTTATTTATTTTTTTGCCACTTTTTTTCTTTTTTTTTTCTGCAAGCTTTTCACTGCTTTTTCTAGCTTCAAGAATCAATTTTATGATTTTTCAGATTATCAATAACATTTCTCCTTTTTCATCATTCTTTCAAGAGCCAACAATTTTAACATTCATAAACAACAATATAAAAAATATGCACTGTTCAAGCATTCATCCAGAAAACAAAAAGTATTTCCACCACATCAAAATAATTAGATTATTTTCAAGATATAATTCGAAATTCATGTACTTCTTTTTCTTTTTCAGAAAACATTTTTTTCATTTAAAAAAGATGAAGGATTCATAGGAAGTTCATAGCTTTAAGACATAGACTCTAAACTTTATTGATCATGAAATAAAAATAAGACATGAAATAAGCATAAAAGCAGACAAATAATAATAAAAGACAGGAAATTAAAGACATAAGAATAAATGACTCTAATACTAATGCTCATGTAACTCTTAAAATAGATATCTAATAATAAAAGTTATCACAGAGTTAGGACTCAACAACCTGCATTGGGAGAGGCAAGTGCTCCTTCAATTTGTAGGACGCCTGGCTCTTCAAGGGACAGCTTCTGGCGCTTTAGCTCCTGTATCTCACGCCCTTGTTTCTCTTGTTCTATGAGCAGTTTGCAAAGCATGCTGTTTTAATTCTGCTGCTCCTCCTTGAGTTGATTCACAGCTTCTTGTAGCTTGGTGACAGATGCTTCTAAGCGAACCCAATAGTCAAATTGAGGAATTTCTGGAAGGAGTTCATGCACCCCCTCTTGGTGGGGTTATCTTGAATTTGAGGTCCATCCATTATTTTTTTGTGATTGGGCGTTCAACTGGAATAAATTCATCCACACCCATCTGTACCCCCGCATCTTTGCATAGCAGACTAATCAAGCTTGGGTAGGCCAATTTGGCTTCAGTAGATTCCTTGTTTGCAATTGTGTAAAATTCAATGGGGATCAACTGATGAATCTCTACCTCTTTCCCTAGCATAATACAGTGAATCATCACTGCCCTCTTGACAGTGACTTCAGATCGGTTGTTGGTTGGGAGTATAGAGCGCCCAATGAAATCCAGCCAACCTCTGGCAACTGGTTTAAGATCTCCTCTCTTTAACTGGTTTGGGACACCTTTTGAATTGGTAATCCATTTGGTTCTAGGGAGGCATATGTCCTCTAGAACTTGATCCAGCTTTTTATCCTTGGCCATTCTCCTATTAAAAGACTCTGGATCATCCTGCAGTTGAGGAAGTTTAAGAACTTCTCTCACTTTATCAAGGTGGAAGTAAATAATATTTCCTCTAACCATAGTCTGGAAGGTGTAGAAAGCAGTTCCTTCTAATCTTTGCTTCTCTGTCGTCCACAGATTTGCATAGAATTCTTGGACCATGTTTCTTCCAACATGTATCTCAGGATTAGCCAGGACTTCCCAGCCCCTATTTTGAATCTACTCTTGGATCTCCGGGTATTCATCTTCTTTCAGATTGAATCTAACTTCCGGGATCACTGATCTTCTGCATACTATTTTGAGGTAGTGGTCTGCATGTCCTTTGGTGCAGAATTTCTCATGCATCCAAAGTGGCTTTGAGTTGCCTTCTTTCTTGCCTCTTGAAGTGGTTTGTTTTCCTTTGGGAGCCATGAGCTTTGTTTGTTTTGGCTTAGGGATCACGGAAATCACACCAAACTTAGAGCTTTGCTTGCCCTCAAGCAAAATAGAAAGAAAGAAGATGAATAGATGGAGAGAAGGATTCCAATGATGAACCAAAGAGGGTGGCCGAATTTATAAAAAAAAAGGGAGGGAGGGTGTGGTTTCGAAATTTTAGAAAAAGATATGATTGAAAGATATGATTGATACAAGATAAACATGATATGCAAAAGAGAAGATAGTTTTCAAAATTTAAAAGATATGAAGAAGATATGAGGAAGTTAAATCTGAATTTTTGTTTATGCATCTAAGAAATAAAAGATAATATGAATGAATTGAAAATATTTGAAAAGAAATTGGAAAGATAACTGAGTTTTTTTTTAAAAGATTTGAAAAGAATTTGAAGGGGAAAAATTTTTGTGGATGGAAATTAAAAGATGAATGTTTGTAATGTTTGGATGTAGAAAATTTTGATTTAAAACATGAAAATTCGAAAAAAATTTGAATTGAAACGAAATTACCTCTCCCCTAGCTGTTCTGGCGTTAAACGCCCAGAATGATATCCATTCTGGCATTTAACGCCCATCTGGTGGCCATTTTGGGCGTTTAACGCCCAGCCAGGTACCTTGGCTGGCGTTAAACGCCAGAAATCCTTCTTCACTGGGCATTTTTCTGAACGCCCAGAATGCTGCCAATTCTGGCGTTTAACGCACAGAATGATACCTTTACTGGCGTTTAACGCCCAGATTGCCTCCTTACTGGTGTTTTGGTGCCAGTGAGCTCCTTTTCTCTGTGATTTCTCTGTTTTATGTCTTGAACCTCCATTTTCCTGACTTATTCACTGAAAATATATTAATTAACAAGGAAAACAAAATAAAAAGACTTATCTAACTGTTACAAACATCTAATTATTGATAATGGCTGGGTTGCCTCCCAGCAAGCGCTTCTTTACTGTCTTTAGCTGGACTTTACTGAGCTTTTAACTTAGTCTCAGCTTTGAGCATTCTTACTCAACATTGCCTTCAAGATAATGTTTGATTCTTTGTCCATTAACAATGAATTTTTTGTCAGAATCAATATCTTGAAGTTCTACATAGCTATATGGTGACACATTTGTAATCACATATGGGCCCCTCCACCGGGATTTCAATTTCCTGGGGAATAATCTGAGCCTAGAGTTAAACAGCAGGACCTTCTGTCCTGTCTCAAAGACACTAGATGATAGCCTTTTGTCATGCCATATTTTTGCTTTCCCTTTATAATTTTTTGCATTTTCGAAAGTATTGAGTCTAAATTCTTCCAACTCATTCAACTGGAGTAATCTCCTCTCTCCAACCACCTTAGTATCAAGGTTTAGGAACCTGGTGGCCCAGTAGGCCTTGTGTTCCAGTTTCACTGGCAGATGACAGGCTTTTCCATACACAAGCTGGTATGGAGAGGTCCCTATAGGAGTCTTGAATGCTGTTCTGTATGCCCACAGAGCATCATCCAGACCTCTTGCCCAATCCTTTCTACGGGCATTTACAGTCTGCTCCAGGATTCGTTTTAGTTCTCTATTTGAGACTTCAGCCTGTCCATTTGTCTGTGGATGATATGGAGTTGCCATTTTATGGTTAATTCCGTATCGGACCAGAGCAGAGTCAAGCTGTTTATTGCAGAAATGAGTGCCTCCATCGCTGATCAGTATCCTAGGGACACCGAACCTGCTGAAGATATGCTTCTGGAGGAACTTCATCACTGTCTTAATATCATTAGTGGCTGTTGCAATTGCCTCTACCCATTTAGATACATAGTCTACTGCCACCAGAATATAAGTGTTTGAGTATGATGGTGGGAAAGGC
Organism: Arachis ipaensis; assembly: GCF_059453495.1. Taxonomy (NCBI): domain Eukaryota; kingdom Viridiplantae; phylum Streptophyta; class Magnoliopsida; order Fabales; family Fabaceae; genus Arachis; species Arachis ipaensis. The sequence goes on from NC_142441.1 coordinate 67,599,748, forward strand.
CCCATGAAGTCAATTCAAACAACTCAATCTCTAAGATCCCTTGTTGAGGCATGGCATAACTGTGAGGCAGATTACCAGCTCTCTGGCAACTGTCACAGTTACGTACAAACTCTCGGGAGTCTTTATAGAGAGTAAGCCAGTAGAAGCCACACTGGAGAACTTTGATGGCTATTCGCTCACCTCCGAAATGTCTTCCATATTGTGATCCATGGCAATGCCATAGGATTTTCTGTGCCTCTTCTCTAGGTACACATCTACGGATCATTCCGTCTGCACACCTCTTAAAGAGATATGGTTCATCCCACAAGTAGTATTTTGCATTAGAAATCAATTTTTTCGTTTGCACCTTGCTGTCCTCTTTGGGTATGAACCTCACAACTTTATAGTTTGCAATGTCTGCAAACCATGGTACTTCTTGAATGGCAAAGAGTTGCTCATCTGGGAAGGTTTTAGAGATCTCAGTAGGAGGGAGGGACGCTCCTGCTACTGGTTCTATTCTGGACAGGTGATCTACCACTTGGTTCTCTGTCCCTTTTCTGTCTCTTATTTCTATATCAAACTCTTACAGAAGCAACACCCATCTTATGAGTCTGGGTTTTGAATCTTGCTTTGTGAGGAGATATTTTAGAGCAGCATGGTCAGTGTACACAATCACTTTTGATCCTACTAAATAAGATCTGAACTTGTCAATGGCATAAACCACTGCAAGTAACTCCTTTTCTGTGGTTGTGTAATTCTTCTGTGCATCATTTAAAACACGGCTAGCGTAATAAATGACATGCAGAAGCTTGTTATGCCTCTGTCCCAATACTGCACCAATGGTATGATCTCTAGCATCACACATTAGTTCGAATGGTAATGTCCAGTCTGGTGCAGAAATAACTGGTGCTGTGACCAGCTTAGCTTTTAGGGTTTCAAATGCCTGCAGACACTCCGTGTCAAAGACAAATGGCATGTCAGCAGCTAGCAGATTGCTCAGAGGTTTTGCAATTTTTAAAAAATCCTTTATAAACCTCCTATAGAATCCTGCATGCCCCAGAAAGCTTCTGATTGCCTTAACATTGGCAGGTGGTGGTAATTTTTCAATTACCTCTACCTTAGCTTGATCCACCTCTATTCCCTTGTTCGAAATTTTGTGCCCAAGAACAATTCCTTCAGTCACCATAAAGTGACATTTCTCCCGGTTTAAAACTAGGTTAGTCTCTTGGCACCTTTTCAGAACAAGTGCTAGATGGTCAAGACAGGAGCTGAATGAGTCTCCAAATATTGAGAAGTCATCCATGAAGACTTTCAGAAATTTTTCTACCATATCAGAGAAGATAGAGAGCATGCACCTCTGAAAGGTTACAGGTGCATTGCATAGACCAAATGGCATCCTTCTATAGGCAAACACTCCAGATGGACATGTGAATGCTGTTTTCTCTTGGTCCTGAGGATCTACTGTAATTTGGTTGTAACCTGAATAGCCATCCAAAAAGCAGTAGTATTCATGGCCTGCTAGTCTCTCTAGCATCTGGTCTATGAATAGTAAAGGAAAATGATCTTTCCTGGTGGCTGTATTGAGCCTTCTGTAGTCAATACACATACGCCACCCTGTAACTGTTCTTGTAGGAACCAGTTCATTCTTTTCATTATGAACCACTATCATTCCTCCCTTCTTGGGGACAACATGGACAGGGCTCACCCAGGGGCTATCAGAAATAGGATAAATAATCCCAGCCTCTAGTAACTTAGTGACCTCTTTTTGCACCACCTCCTTCATGGCGGGATTTAGCCGCCTCTGTGGTTGAACCACTGGCTTAGCATCATCCTCCAATAGGATCTTGTGCATGCATCTGGCTGGACTAATGCCCTTAAGATCACTTATGGACCATCCAAGAGCTGTTTTGTGTGTCCTTAGCACCTGAATTAGTGTGCTCTCTTCCTGTGGCTCTAGAGCAGAGCTTATGATCACGGGAAAAAGTGTCATTTTCTCCCAGAAATGCATATTTTAGGGATGGTGGTAGTGGTTTGAGCTCGAGTTTAGGAGGCTTCTCCTCTTTCCGAGGAGTCTTCAGAGGTTGTTTTGTTTTCTCTGGTTCCTCCATATCAGGCTGAACATCTTTAAAAATATCCTCTAGCTCTGATTCAAGACTCTTAGTCATATTGACCTCTTCCACCAGGGAGTCAATAATATCAATGCTCAGGCAGTCTTTTGATGTGTCTGGATGCTGCATAACTTTGACAACATTCAACTTAAACTCATCCTCATTGAGTCTCAGGGTTATCTCCCCTTTTTGGACGTCAATGAGGGTTCGTCCAGTTGCTAGGAAAGGTCTTCCTAGAATGAGAGTTGCACTCTTGTGCTCCTCCATTTCCAGCACTACAAAATCAGTAGGGAAGGTAAATGGCCCAACTTTGACAATCATGTCCTCAATTACGCCTGATGGGATTTTAATGGAGCCATCGGCAAGTTGGAGGCATGTCCGGGTTGGTTTAACTTCATCATTCAAACCAAGCTTTTTGATAGTGGATGCAGGTATTAAGTTGATACTTGCCCCAAGGTCACACAGAGCTGTCTTGGTACAAGCATCCTCCAATATGCATGGTATCATAAAGCTTCTGGGATCTTTAAGCTTCTCTGGTAAGCTTTTCAGAATGACTGCACTGCATTCTTCAATGAGGAAAACTTTTTCAGTTTCTCTCTAATCCTTCTTATGACTTAAGATATCTTTCATGAACTTAGCATAAGAAGGTATTTGCTCAAGTGCCTCTGCAAACAGAATCTTTATTTCAAGAGTCCTGAGATAGTCTGCAAAGCGGGTAAATTGTTTATCCTGTTTCGTTTGGCGGAGTTTCTGAGGATAAGGCATCTTGGCTTTATATTCTTCAACCTTAGTTGCTGCAGGTTTACTTCCTACAGAAGTGGTTTGAGAGGCTTGCCTAAGGGGGTTGTTATCAGAACTTGCAGGTGTCTAATCCCCCATTGGCATTTGAACGCCAGAATTGGGTGCTGTATGGGTGTTTAACGCCAGATTGCCACCCTTTTCTGGCGTTTGGACGCCAGACTTGGCTATCCACTAGGCGTTCAACGCCAATTTCTTACCCTTTTCTGGCGTTTGAACGCCAAAATCCTTCCTCTCTAGGCTCTTACTGTCCTCAGAGGGATTTTGGGCAGTGGTTTGGTCATCCTCTATGATGCCAGGGCATCTTGGCTAGTTTTACTACCCATTTTTTGTATGCTTTAGGTTGGTTTCATGCATTTTCTTAGGAAATAAGCAAGTATTTAATTGAAAATACATTCATACCTTGGTTCAAGTAAACATTGTGAATTTTGAATGATTTCATGAGAATTATACATGAATTGAATGATAAAATAGATGATGCATGATCTCATGATTAAGAGCAAGACTTTGATGTACTTTGTTTGATTGATTTCAGGTAACAAGAAGCAGAGAAGAGCCACGTTAGTGGCCATTATAGTGAAAGGAAGGAAAGCTTGAAAAGTTAGTGAGAACGTTAACGCCACTAACGTTAGCGAAGGGCAAGAAGACCTACGTTAGCGACCGCGTTAGCTCCACTAACGTGGGCACTAACGTGGAAGAAAAGAGAAGCCCCAACGTTAGTGAGAAAGTTAATGGCATTAACTTTGAAGAAGGAGCAGCGTTATTGGCAAAAGTGAGTGCCAATAACGCTAGCGAAGCAAAAGAAGACCCACGTTAGCTCCCACGTTAGTTACATTAACGTGGGAACTAACGTGGAAGGAAAGGGAAGCGCCAACGTTAGTGGAAAAAGTGAGTTCCACTAACATTTGCAAAGCAAAGGAAGAACCACGTTAATGGCCACATTAATTACACTAACGTGGACATTAACGTGGGCAAAAGTCTCACCTGGCAGCCTGACCATGCCTTCTTCAAACAAGAATAACTTGAGCCACAAAGCTCCAAATGAGGTGATTCTAATGGCATTGAAAAGTAGGATTCCAGATCTTTCCAAGCATATATGGCACTACATGGTGGACACTGAATTTGAGGGAGAAAACCTGCCCCGAAAGTGCAAAGATGAACACGGTATCAACCTATAGTAAGACCAGCTGACCTCTTCATCTTCCAAGAAGTGTAACTCGAGCTGTAGAGCTCCAAATGATGCGCTTTCAAAAGCATTGGAAAGTAGACATTCAGGGCTTTCCAACAATATATAATAGTATGGGGTGGACATTAAGTTTGAGCTCCAAAACCTGGCAATATAAAGCCCCTGATCGCTAACGTTATTGTGACTCGCTTTTTCCAGTAACGCTAGCGACTATGCCAGCGACCTTGTCCACTTCAAAGGAGCATAACTTGAGTTACAGAGGTCCAATTGAGGTGATTCCAGTTGCGTTAGAAAGCTTACATTCAATGCTTTACAATGATATATAATACTTTATAGTGGGCATGAAATTGGAGCACAAACCAGAGGCATCTTTTAAGCCCCAAAAACACCAACTGGGTAGCAAGTGTGACGTTAGCCACACTAACTCCACACTTGTAGCGTTAGTGTGGCTAACGTTAGCACTAACATTAGCACCTGGACCTCAACTTGATTCTCTTACAAGGACCACCCAACCTCAAGGAAGCAAGCCCACATGTGTTAACCAATCAAGGCCACAAGAAGCATCTAGAATAGAAATTTTCATTTAATTGTAATTTACTTTTAATTTCATTTCATTTTGTAATTTAGGAGAGCCTATATAAAGGCCTTAGTTTTTACATTCAAGAGATTCTGGAATGGGGGATTGAAGAGGAGTCTTCGGACTCCCTCCCCTCACACACTTTTCCTTCTCTTTCTTTTTCTTTGTACTTTTCATTTATGAATTTTGAAGTTTCAATTTTAGTTTTAATCTTCATCTTTACTTTTCTGCACTTTCTTTCTTTTCTATTTTGGTAGAGCAATGATCAACTAACTCTTTCATTGTGTTAGAGAGCTCTATTGTGATTCAATGGATCAATTATAGTTCTTATTCTTCTTCTTCTTTCTTTTCTCTTGATTTTACTAGAGAGCTCTCGATCTTGATCCAATTGGGTAATTGTCTCGAAAGAGAAATTGCTCATACTTGGATTTTCTTTGAACCTTGGAAGAGGAATGAGGAAATCATGCTAGAAATGCTCTCTCACATTAGATTAGGTTGGGGGTTGGATAGATATTGTGACATTTAATTCTACCAATACTTTGATCTATGAATGTGTGTGGTATAATCAGTGACCAAACTTCATCTCTTCCCATGAGCAATTAAATCAAGGAATTGGGAAATTGTTCAAGCTTAGAGAGATTGGATTGCCAAGGAATTGGGATCCAATCACTTAAGATTGCCAAGGAGATCAATGAATGCATTGATTGAGGAAGAGATAAGAATGAACTTGATCCGGAGGATTTCAATATCTCTTGATCCCAATGTTCATTTTATTTTTAGTTCTTACATTTACTTTTCTTGCCATTTTACTTTTCTGCACTTTATTGCTTTCTTTACTTTTATGCTATTTACTTTTCCTGTTGCCCATCATTCAAATCTGAACCGTCTAACTAGGATAATCAATTAACCATTAATTGCTTAATCCGTTAATCTCTGTGGGATTTGACCTCACTCTTTTGTGAGTTATTACTTGATGACAATTCGGTATACTTGCCGAAGGGAAATTTGTTGAGAGACAAGTTTCCGTGCATCAAGTTTATGGTGCCGTTGCCAGGGATTAATCATGATTAACAAACTACCGGTTGATTGATTTACTAAGTTAGACACTTTTCCTTTGTCTTTGTTTTCTGTTGCTTCTTATTTTCTTTTGCTAACTAACTATTTGTGATATTGCCTCACTAAGAATCCTTCATTTATTACAATGGAGATTCCAATTTCTTTTGGAAATTATTGTTTGAGACAGAGCTTTTTGCAGGAAAGAAATGAGCATCCATCATATTTTAGTCAATCAAATTTCATGGAAAACTCTCCACCACCACAGAATGATTCACTTTACTATGCTCATGGTGGGTGGAAGTATTCAAGAACATGAAATGGGGTACTTTTCAGAGCCACAAAATGGTCCATATTTTGGCAAATTTGATCACTACTCAAGTTGTGGCTAGAAAGATTAAAATCAAAGATATTTCACTCATTCATACCCCATTCATCAAGAGCCATCACCTCTCAATTATCCAACCTCACCTCCAAGTTTCACATGCCTAAATTCTTCATCACTTGAGTATACCTCAGCACAAAATTCTGTCCCAAATCCATACAATTCATTTCACCATCTACAAAACTCAATCCACTACCCATAAGAGTCATACCACTTTCAGAACACACAACCACAAAACAACCAATTCCATTCACAAGCCAACCCCGACCAACCATTACAACCTACCCAACCTCCTTTAGATAGACTTGCTAGGATGGAACTCATCATTGAAGAACTCAAAAAAAGTAGAGAAGAAGAGAGACTCGCTAGGATAGAACTCCTCCTTGAAGAAATAATAAAGACAAACGAAGAGGAGAAAATAGCAAGAAGAGACCATGAAGAAAAATTGAGACAGAATGCACAACTCTATTCTGAAGAACAATTCATTGAAGAGCTGAGATCACAAAGAGAAACCACTTCACTCTCTCCAGAAATAGAGGAGTTCATTCAAAGGTCAAGAACAAGGGAGGAATCAGAAGAACAAGAAAAAGAGGCAGCCATACCAAGTGAGATTCATATGAAGAAGGAGGAGGTTGTGAGAGTATATAAGCCTAAGGCTCCAAACCCACAGAGGTTACTAAGGGTGACAAAGGAACATGCAAACTCACTCCCAAAAGACTCAATGCAACATCATGTAGAAGAAAGGGAGGAAGTCAATCAAGGGAGTCCACACTACTCCAATAAAATAGAGAGTTGCATAAAGGTTGAGTTTATTGAACCACCAATTCAAGAAGCACTTGATGAAGAGGATGCTCCAACCATCATACAACACCCAAGTCCTGAAATCAAGGTGGTGAAGGCAATTAACATGAGCACTAAAAAGAGGATGGTGACCAAGAAAAGAAGGACAATATCCATGAAGAAGAAAAGGTCAACCAAAAGTCATTCCACCCCTACCCCAACAAGTAAGTTTACTCAAGCTAACAACAGAAGAAGGCTTGCTGGTGAGATGCACTCAAAACAAGGGGCATTAACTGGCTCCTCTTTCCTCTTGAGGTCATTCCTCTTAACAAACTGGAAGAAGAGAAAGAAATTCATGAACAACATGTCAAGCTAATGACATTAAAAGAGCGCTTGTTGGGAGGCAACCCAACCGTAGGTAACATTTTCTTTCCTTGCTTAGTTTACTTTCAATAATTTGACATATGATTGCATTCTATGTTTGGTGTTGCCATGCAACAAAATGATTTTCAATCTTCACTAGGTATTTGCATTATTCTAAAATGACAGTGTCACACTAAGTTTGGTATTGCCACTTAACTTTCATGCAAAGTACCATGCCAACACCACTTATTAATGCCATCAAAATGTCTCTGTTTGTATTTCTTGTGCCTTTATTGTGATCCTTAATCTTGCTTGCTGAAACACATGCATACTCACACTTTATTCTAAGATATTCATGATTCATCATAAACCCCATCACCACTGTTTTACTTGTTGCTTGAGGATAAGTAATCATTCTAAGTTTGGTGTGGGAAGGGGAAGAATAGGAGGAAAAGGACAACAACAATGAAGATGAACTACAAGGTGGTAAAGTTCCTTTTTCCTCTTACTTATTTCCAGCACTTTAAATTGCATGATGGTCTTCTATTTATGCATGTGTGATTACTCCTTGTGAATAAGCATAAATTGATATTTGATTTGTAACATGTTGCTATGATATCATGATTATCATCTTGAATTTTACTTGCACCCAATATCTCTAAGAATGCAACAAGGAAATCATTCTTGTGAAAGGAAAATGTTGAAGAATTTTATAAATCTTGGGGCAAGCAAAAGATTAAGAGGAGTGGAGGTTCTGATTGTATGATTGTGTATTGAGGTTGTATGTTTGTGAAAACTTGCATGGGAGCTCATAGACAGGAACTGAAATTTAGAGAAGTATTATGGAATTTCTCAAACATCTATTAATCCAATAAGCAGCAACAAAATAAAACAAAAGAAAAAGAAAAACAAAGAACAAGCCCAAGGCTCTGAGCATCAATTACTAGGAAGAAAAAGAAAGAAACAAGAACTCAAAGAGTTATTGTCCTAGTTAAATGCTTGTGGTGGATTTGTGTCTAAGAGAGAGGCTTGATCAAGTATATCCTAAGGGGTGCTTCAACACCTAATGCCTTAGACCAACTGGTTTGGGAGTATTGATTGAAAGCTTATCTTAAAAAGCAGCTTTGAGACATGATACCTAGAGTCGAGGCCAAGATACAAAAAGAAAAGAAAAATGCTAGAAAATAAGTCCTGCTTCAAAGGTGACAATCTATAAAGAGGATTCCATAATATCATTTGAATGAAAGTCCTAAGATCTAAGACTTCCAAAATGTAAGGACTAATGAGCACTAGAATCCTTGCATAAGCATACAAATTAGAGTTAACCCCACTGTCACTTATTCACTTTACCCACTAAGGCATCATAAGCAATTCTTCAATGCATTCCAATTAAGAGAATTCTTTGTGCATAGTTCTTTTCTTGCTTGGGGATAAGCAAGATTTAAGTTTGGTGTTGTGATGTCAGGGCATCTTGGCTAGTTTTACTAGCCATTTTTTGTATGCTTTAGGTTGGTTTCATGCATTTTCTTAGGAAATAAGCAAGTATTTGGTTGAAAATGCATTCATACCATGGTTCAAGCAAACATTGTGAATTTTAAATGATTTTATGACAATTATGCATGAATTGAATGATAAAATGGATGATGCATGATCTCATGATTAAGAGCAAGACTTTGATGTACTTTGTTTGATTGATTTCAGGTAACAAGAAGCAGAGAAGAGCCACGTTAGTGGCTACGTTAGTACCACTAACGTGGCCATTAAAGTGGAAGGAAGAAAAGCTTGGAAAGTTAGTGAGAATGTTAACGCCACTAACGTTAACGAAGGGCAAGAAGACCCACGTTAGCGACCCCATTAGCTCCACTAACGTGGGCACTAACGTGGAAGAAAAGAGAAGCCCCAACGTTAGTGAGAAAGTTAATGGCATTAACTTTGAAGAAGGAGCAGCGTTATTAGCAACAGTGAGTGCCAATAACGCTAGCAAAGCAAAAGAAGGCCCACGTTAGCTCCCACGTTAGTTACATTAATGTGGGAACTAACGTGGAAGGAAAGGGAAGCGCCAACGTTAGTGGAAAAAGTGAGTTCCACTAACGTTTGTGAAGCAAAGGAAGACCCACGTTAATGGCCACGTTAGTTACACTAACGTGGACATTAACGTGGGCAAAAGTCTCACCTGGCAGCCTGACCATGCCTTCTTCAAACAAGAATAACTTGAGCCACAAAGCTCCAAATGAGGTGATTCCAATGGCATTGGAAATTAAGATTCTAGATCTTTCCAAGAATATATGGCACTACATGGTAGACACTGAATTTGAGGGAGAAAACCTGCCCCGAAAGTGCAAAGATGAACATGGTATCAACCTGTAGTAAGGCCAGCTGACCTCTTCACCTTCCAAGAAGTGTAACTCGAGCTGTAGAGCTCCAAATGATGCGCTTTCAAAGGCGTTGGAAAGTAGACATCCAGGGCTTTTCAACATTATATAATAGTATAGGGTGGACATTAAGTTTGAGCTCCAAAACCTGGCAATATAAAGCCCCTGATAGCTAACGTTATTGTGACTCGCTTTTTCCAGTAACGCTAGCGACTATGCCAGCGACCTTGTCCACTTCAAAGGAGAACAACTTGAGTTACAGAGGTCCAATTGAAGTGATTCCAGTTGAGTTAGAAAGCTGACATTCAGAGCTTTCCAAAGATATATAATACTTTATAGTGGGCATGAAATTGGAGCACAAACCAGAGGCATCTTTTAAGCCCCAAAAACACCAACTGGGTAGCAAGTGCGACGTTAGCCACACTAACTTCAGCACTAACGCCACACTTGTAGCGTTAGTGTGGCTAACGTTAGCACTGACATTAGCACCTGGACCTCAACTTGATTCACTTATAAGAACCACCCAACCTCAAGGAAACAAGCCCACAAGTGTTAACCAATCAAGGCCGCAAGAAGCATCTAGAATAGAAATTTTCATTTAATTGTAATTTGCTTTTAATTTCATTTCATTTTGTAATTTAGGAGAGCCTATATAAAGGCCTTAGTTTTTACATTCAAGAGATTCTGGAATGGGGGATTGAAGAGGGGTCTTCGGACTCCCTCCCCTCACACACTTTTCCTTCTCTTTCTTTTTCTTTGTACTTTTCATTTATGAATTTTGAAGTTTCAATTTTAGTTTTAATCTTCATCTTTACTTTTCTGCACTTTCTTTCTTTTCTATTTTGGTAGAGCAATGATCAACTAACTCTTTCATTGGGTTAGAGAGCTCTATTGTGATTCAATGGATTAATTATAGTTCTTATTCTTCTTCTTCTTTCTTTTCTCTTGATTTTACTAGAGAGCTTTCGATCTTCATCCAATTGGGTAATTGTCTCGGAAGAGAAATTGCTCATACTTGGATTTCCTCTGAACCTTGGAAGAGGAATGAGAAAATCATGCTAGAAATACTCTCTCACATTGGATTAGGTTGGGGGTTGGATGGATATTGTGACATTTAATTCTACCAATACTTTGATCTATGAATGTGTGTGGTATAATCAGTGACCAAACTTCATCTCTTCCCATGAGCAATTAAATCAAGGAATTGGAAAATTGTTCAAGCTTAGAGAGATTGGATTGCCAAGGAATTGGGATCCAATCACTTAAGATTGCCAAGGAGATCAATGAATGCATTGATTGAGGAAGAGATGAGAATGAACTTGATCCGGAGGATTTCAATATCTCTTGATCCCAATGTTCATTTTATTTTTAGTTCTTACATTTACTTTTCTTGCCATTTTACTTTTCTGCACTTTATTGCTTTCTTTACTTTTATGCTATTTACTTTTCCTGTTGCTCATCATTCAAATCTGAACCGTCTAACTAGGATAATCAATTAACCATTGATTGCTTAATCCGTTAATCTCTGTGGGATTTGACCTCACTCTTTTGTGAGTTATTACTTGATGACAATTCGGTATACTTGTCGAAGGAAAATTTGTTGAGAGACAAGTTTCCGTGCATCAAGTTTATGGTGCCGTTGCCAGGGATTAATCATGATTAACAAACTACCGGTTGATTGATTTACTAGATTAGACAATTTTCCTTTGTCTTTGTTTTCTGTTGCTTCTTATTTTCTTTTGCTAACTAACTGTTTGTGATATTGCCTCACTAAGAATCCTTCATTTATTACAATGGAGATTCCAATTTCTTTTGGTGATTATTGTTTGAGACAGAGCTTTTTGCAGGAAAGAAAGGAGCATCCATCATATTTTAGTCAATCAAATTTCATGGAAAACTCTCCACCACCACAGAATGATTCACTTTACTATGCTCATGGTGGGTGGGAGTATTCAAGAACATGAAATGGGGTACTTTTCAGAGCCACAAAATGGTCCATATTTTGGCAAATTTGATCACTACTCAAGTTGTGGCTAGAAAGATCAAAATCAAAGATATTTCACTCATTCATACCCCATTCATCAAGAGCCATCACCTCTCAATTATCCAACCTCACCTCCAAGTTTCACATGCCTAAATTCTTCATCACTTGAGTATACCTCAGCACAAAATTCTGTCCCAAATCCATACAATTCATTTCACCATCTACAAAACTCAATCCACTACCCACAAGAGTTATACCACTTTCAGAACACACAACCACAAAACAACCAATTCCATTCACAAGCCAACCCCGACCAACCATTACAACCTACCCAACCTCTTTTAGATAGACTTGCTAGGATGGAACTCATCATTGAAGAACTCAAAAAAAGTAGAGAAGAAGAGAGACTCGCTAGGATAGAACTCCTCCTTGAAGAAATAATAAAGACAAACGAAGAGGAGAAAATAGCAAGAAGAGACCATGAAAAAAAATTGAGACAGAATGCACAACTCTATTCTGAAGAACAATTCATTGAAGAGCTGAGATCACAAAGAGAGACCACTTCACTCTCTCCAGAAATAGAGGAGTTCATTCAAATGTCAAGAACAAGGGAGGAATCAGAAGAACAAGAAAAAGAGGCAGCCATACCAAGTGAGATTCATATGAAGAAGGAGGAGGTTGTGAGAGTATATAAGCCTAAGGCTCCAAACCCACAGAGGTTACTAAGGGTGACAAAGGAACATGCAAACTCACTCCCAAAAGACTCAATGCAACATCATGTAGAAGAAAGGGAGGAAGTCAATCAAGGGAGTCCACACTACTCCAATAAAATAGAGAGTTGCATAAAGGTTGAGTTTATTGAACCACCAATTCAAGAAGCCCTTGATGAAGAGGATGCTCCAACCATCATACAACACCCAAGTCCTGAAATCAAGGTGGTGAAGGCAATTAACATGAGCACTAAAAAGAGGATGGTGACCAAGAAAAGAAGGACAATATCCATGAAGAAGAAAAGGTCAACCAAAAGTCATTCCACCCCTACCCCAACAAGTAAGTTTACTCAAGCTAACAACAGAAGAAGGCTTGCTGGTGAGATGCACTCAAAACAAGGGGCATTAACTGGCTCCTCTTTCCTCTTGAGGTCATTCCTCTTAACAAACTGGAAGAAGAGAAAGAAATTCATGAACAACATGTCAAGCTAATGACATTAAAAGAGCGCTTGTTGGGAGGCAACCCAACCGTAGGTAACATTTTCTTTCCTTGCTTAGTTTACTTTCAATAATTTGACATATGATTGCATTCTATGTTTGGTGTTGCCATGCAACAAAATGATTTTCAATCTTCACTAGGTATTTGCATTATTCTAAAATGACAGTGTCACACTAAGTTTGGTATTGCCACTTAACTTTCATGCAAAGTACCATGCCAACACCACTTATTAATGCCATCAAAATGTCTCTGTTTGTATTTCTTGTGCCTTTATTGTGATCCTTAATCTTGCTTGCTGAAACACATGCATACTCACACTTTATTCTAAGATATTCATGATTCATCATAAACCCCATCACCACTGTTTTACTTGTTGCTTGAGGATAAGTAATCATTCTAAGTTTGGTGTGGGAAGGGGAAGAATAGGAGGAAAAGGACAACAACAATGAAGATGAACTACAAGGTGGTAAAGTTCCTTTTTCCTCTTACTTATTTCCAGCACTTTAAATTGCATGATGGTCTTCTATTTATGCATGTGTGATTACTCCTTGTGAATAAGCATAAATTGATATTTGATTTGTAACATGTTGCTATGATATCATGATTATCATCTTGAATTTTACTTGCACCCAATATCTCTAAGAATGCAACAAGGAAATCATTCTTGTGAAAGGAAAATGTTGAAGAATTTTATAAATCTTGGGGCAAGCAAAAGATTAAGAGGAGTGGAGGTTCTGATTGTATGATTGTGTATTGAGGTTGTATGTTTGTGAAAACTTGCATGGGAGCTCATAGACAGGAACTGAAATTTAGAGAAGTATTATGGAATTTCTCAAACATCTATTAATCCAATAAGCAGCAACAAAATAAAACAAAAGAAAAAGAAAAACAAAGAACAAGCCCAAGGCTCTGAGCATCAATTACTAGGAAGAAAAAGAAAGAAACAAGAACTCAAAGAGTTATTGTCCTAGTTAAATGCTTGTGGTGGATTTGTGTCTAAGAGAGAGGCTTGATCAAGTATATCCTAAGGGGTGCTTCAACACCTAATGCCTTAGACCAACTGGTTTGGGAGTATTGATTGAAAGCTTATCTTAAAAAGCCGCTTTGAGACATGATACCTAGAGTCGAGGCCAAGATACAAAAAGAAAAGAAAAATGCTAGAAAATAAGTCCTGCTTCAAAGGTGACAATCTATAAAGAGGATTCCATAATATCATTTGAATGAAAGTCCTAAGATCTAAGACTTCCAAAATGTAAGGACTAATGAGCACTAGAATCCTTGCATAAGCATACAAATTAGAGTTAACCCCACTGTCACTTATTCACTTTACCCACTAAGGCATCATAAGCAATTCTTCAATGCATTCCAATTAAGAGAATTCTTTGTGCATAGTTCTTTTCTTGCTTGGGGATAAGCAAGATTTAAGTTTGGTGTTGTGATGTCAGGGCATCTTGGCTAGTTTTACTAGCCATTTTTTGTATGCTTTAGGTTGGTTTCATGCATTTTCTTAGGAAATAAGCAAGTATTTGGTTGAAAATGCATTCATACCATGGTTCAAGCAAACATTGTGAATTTTAAATGATTTTATGACAATTATGCATGAATTGAATGATAAAATGGATGATGCATGATCTCATGATTAAGAGCAAGACTTTGATGTACTTTGTTTGATTGATTTCAGGTAACAAGAAGCAGAGAAGAGCCACGTTAGTGGCTACGTTAGTGCCACTAACGTGGCCATTAAAGTGGAAGGAAGAAAAGCTTGGAAAGTTAGTGAGAATGTTAACGCCACTAACGTTAACGAAGGGCAAGAAGACCCACGTTAGCGACCCCATTAGCTCCACTAACGTGGGCACTAACGTGGAAGAAAAGAGAAGCCCCAACGTTAGTGAGAAAGTTAATGGCATTAACTTTGAAGAAGGAGCAGCGTTATTAGCAACAGTGAGTGCCAATAACGCTAGCAAAGCAAAAGAAGGCCCACGTTAGCTCCCATGTTAGTTACATTAACGTGGGAACTAACGTGGAAGGAAAGGGAAGCGCCAACGTTAGTGGAAAAAGTGAGTTCCACTAACGTTTGCGAAGCAAAGGAAGACCCACGTTAATGGCAACGTTAGTTACACTAACGTGGACATTAACGTGGGCAAAAGTCTTACCTGGCAGCCTGACCATGCCTTCTTCAAACAAGAATAACTTGAGCCACAAAGCTCCAAATGAGGTGATTCCAATGGCATTGGAAATTAAGATTCCAGATCTTTCCAAGAATATATGGCACTACATGGTAGACACTGAATTTGAGGGAGAAAACCTGCCCCGAAAGTGCAAAGATGAACATGGTATCAACCTGTAGTAAGGCCAGCTGACCTCTTCACCTTCCAAGAAGTGTAACTCGAGCTGTAGAGCTCCAAATGATGCGCTTTCAAAGGCGTTGGAAAGTAGACATCCAGGGCTTTTCAACATTATATAATAGTATAGGGTGGACATTAAGTTTGAGCTCCAAAACCTGGCAATATAAAGCCCCTGATAGCTAACGTTATTGTGACTCGCTTTTTCCAGTAACGCTAGCGACTATGCCAGCGACTTTGTCCACTTCAAAGGAGCACAACTTGAGTTACAGAGGTCCAATTGAAGTGATTCCAGTTGAGTTAGAAAGCTGACATTCAGAGCTTTCCAAAGATATATAATACTTCATAGTGGGCATGAAATTGGAGCACAAACCAGAGGCATCTTTTAAGCCCCAAAAACACCAACTGGGTAGCAAGTGCGACGTTAGCCACACTAACTTCAGCACTAACGCCACACTTATAGCGTTAGTGTGGCTAACATTAGCACTGACATTAGCACCTAGACCTCAACTTGATTCACTTATAAGGACCACCCAACCTCAAGGAAGCAAGCCCACAAGTGTTAACCAATCAAGGCCGCAAGAAGCATCTAGAATAGAAATTTTCATTTAATTGTAATTTACTTTTAATTTCATTTCATTTTGTAATTTAGGAGAGCCTATATAAAGGCCTTAGTTTTTACATTCAAGAGATTCTGGAATGGGGGATTGAAGAGGGGTCTTCGGACTCCCTCCCCTCACACACTTTTCCTTCTCTTTCTTTTTCTTTGTACTTTTCATTTATGAATTTTGAAGTTTCAATTTTAGTTTTAATCTTCATCTTTACTTTTCTGCACTTTCTTTCTTTTCTATTTTGGTAGAGCAATGATCAACTAACTCTTTCATTAGGTTAGAAAGCTCTATTGTGATTCAATGGATTAATTATAGTTCTTATTCTTCTTCTTCTTTCTTTTCTCTTGATTTTACTAGAGAGCTTTCGATCTTCATCCAATTGGGTAATTGTCTCTGAAGAGAAATTGCTCATACTTGGATTTCCTCTGAACCTTGGAAGAGGAATGAGGAAATCATGCTAGAAATGCTCTCTCACATTGGATTAGGTTGGGGGTTGGATGGATATTGTGACATTTAATTCTACCAATACTTTGATCTATGAATGTGTGTGGTATAATCAGTGACCAAACTTCATCTCTTCCCATGAGCAATTAAATCAAGGAATTGGGAAATTGTTCAAGCTTAGAGAGATTGGATTGCCAAGGAATTGGGATCCAATCACTTAAGATTGCCAAGGAGATCAATGAATGCATTGATTGAGGAAGAGATGAGAATGAACTTGATCCGGAGGATTTCAATACCTCTTGATCCCAATGTTCATTTTATTTTTAGTTCTTACATTTACTTTTCTTGCCATTTTACTTTTCTGCACTTTATTGCTTTCTTTACTTTTATGCTATTTACTTTTCTTGTTGCTCATCATTCAAATCTGAACCGTCTAACTAGGATAATCAATTAACCATTGATTGCTTAATCCGTTAATCTCTGTGGGATTTGACCTCACTCTTTTGTGAGTTATTACTTGACGACAATTCGGTATACTTGCCGAAGGAAAATTTGTTGAGAGACAAGTTTTCGTGCATCACTCTATCAGCTATTCCTTTCTTGGCTTTTTGCTGCCTTGAGTTGAAACATTCAATGTCTTCCCACTCTTTAAATGAACAGCTTGGCATTCTTCTGTTATCTGTTTAGATAGCTGCTGTCTTGTCTGATCCAATTGTGCTTCCATATTTTGGTTGGCATTTTTAGTGTCTTGGAGCATCTCTTTGAATTCTGCGAATTGTTTTGTTATAATAAGCAATTGCTGATTGAGTTCAGCAACTTGTTCTTGAGGACTAAGTTCAGTGGATATTGCTTTAGCCTCTTCTTTCTGGGAGGACTCACTACTCAAGTACAGATGCTGATTTCTAGCAATTGTATCAATGAGCTATTGAGCCTCTTCAATTGTCTTTCTTATATGTATAGATCCACCAGCTGAGTGATCTAGAGATATTTGAGCTTTTTCTGTAAGCCCATAGTAAAAGATGTCTAACTGCACCCACTCTGAAAACATTTCAGAGGGGCATTTCCTTAGCATCCCTCTATACCTTTGATGATTGGACTTTTGTGTGGTATAGAATTCACAATAAATTCTCGTTGCAAGTATAGTTTCTGAACCAACAATAATCCTTTCATACAAAAAGTTGTTTGTCACAAGTACAAACCCCTAAATTTATAAACCGAAGTATTGAACCTCGGGTCGTTCTCCCTAGGAATTGTAATAAAGTATTCTTGTTATTGGTTATGAAGTATGTTTGGGGTTTTGAGGTTTTAGACAAGAAACATAAATGGCAAAAAAAATAAACTAACAACTAACAAAGCTCTTGGCAAGATATGAGAACTAGAAGTCCCATCATAGTTATCCTCCTCAATTGTGACCACAAATTGTCCATTGCTACCACTTAGTTAACCTCTAACCATGGAGGAAAGTCAAGTGGATGAATCAACTTGATTTCACAAGTCCTAGCCAACTCCCAAGGGAAAGACTAGCTTTAGTGGAATCCAAATCAATTAGCAACTTCTAACCAACAATCAACAAAGAAATTAGACAACTCAAGCATCACTAATTACTCTACCAAAGCCAAGAGATACAAAATCTACACTAAAATCCAACCAATTATTTTATCAAACACTTGGAAGGCATAAAAGGAAATCAAAGTAAATTGACAACAAAAATAGAATCTAACAACAATTATGGTAATGAATTAACAACAACAATCAAAAGGAACACAATTATTATGAATCACCTCTAATTGAATTGAAAGAGAAGAGAAGAAACAAAAATAGATCTACAACAAAGCATGGAAACAAAATAGAAGAGATTACAACAAAAGAATAGAGGAAGATGAATGTAACAACAAGAATTGAGAAGCAAAAGTAGAATAAAGTATGAATGAAAATATTTCCTCCAAAAATTAAACTAAACTAAACTAATGTGTGAAAGTATGTTAATTTTCCTTTAATCCTTGGCTTAAATAGCATCAGAAATGAGTTGGATTGGGCCTACAAGGCTTCTAAAATCGCTGGCCACGTGTTTGACTAAGTGAATTGTGTGCGCCCATGGACGCGTACGCATATTGTGCGTGTGCACGTCTCTATGCGAAATGCAACCATGGCAAATCTTATATCATTTCGAAGCTCCGGATGTTAGCTTTCCAACACAACTAGAACCGCATCATTTGGACCTTTGTAGCTCAAGTTATGGTCGTTTAAGTGCGAAGAGGTCAGCTTGACAGCTTTTGCGATTCCTTCATTTCTTCATGAGTTCTCCATTTTTACATGCTTTTCCTTCATTCCCTTGATCCAATCTTTGCCTCCTAAATCTGAAATCACTTATCAAATATATCAAGGCATCTAATGGAATCAAGGTGAATTGAATTTAGCTCTTTTAAGACCTAAAAGCATGTTTTCACACTTAAGCACAATTAAAGGAGAAATTATAAAACCATGCTATTTCATTGGATAAATGGGAGAAAGGTTGACAAAACCCTCTAAATTCAACACAAGATAAACCCTAAATATGGGGTTTATCAACCTCTCCACACTTAAACCAAGCATGTCCTCATGCTTAAACCAAGAGAAAGCAAA
This sequence comes from Arachis ipaensis, assembly GCF_059453495.1. Lineage (NCBI taxonomy): Eukaryota > Viridiplantae > Streptophyta > Magnoliopsida > Fabales > Fabaceae > Arachis > Arachis ipaensis. Next base: position 67,618,561 of record NC_142441.1, read on the forward strand.
GGATATCAACATTTATTCAATGAGATCTAACTAAATGCACTATCTATATGCATGCAACTAAATGCAAAATGATTCTACCTACTTGGTTAAAAATAATTCAATCTCCAAGACATACATGCATAAGTAGGGCTAAGGTCCTATGACGACTCATGAATCCTACCAATCTAAATATCAAAATGAAGTTCAAGTAGACTTGCAAGAAGAACGCTCATGAAAGCCGGGAATCAAGGAATTGAGCATCGAACCCTCACCGAAAGAGTTTGCACTCTAGTCGCTCAAGTGTGTAGGGTCGATTCTCTCAATTCTCCCCTAATCATTGATAAACCACTATTTTATGGTTTATATTGTGCTTAATTGTATGGTTTTATCAATTCTTTACCCACTTATTCATATGATTGGCATGCATTTATATTTCCTTCCTAAAATTATTACATGATTGAATATTTGCTTCCTAAAGACTTTTAATTATGTATTTTAATTCTCCTTCATTCCATTAGATGCCGTGATCTGTGTGTTAAGTATTTCAGGCTTTATAGGGCATGAATGACTTGGAGATTGGAATGGAAGCTTGCAAAAATGGAAGGAACACAAGAAATTGAGGAGATGACCAGCGAGAAGTGACGCAGATGCATGGCTCACACGACCGCGCGACATAGAGGAAATCGCAGTGACGCGGACGCATGGCTCACGCGACCGCGCGGATTGGAACTATACAAGTGACGCGGAGGCGTGGACGACGCGCACACGTGGCAAGGCAAAACACCGAATGATGCGTCCGCATGAATGACGCAATCGCGTGACATGCGCGATCTGCAGAATCTGCAGAATTCGCTGGGGCGATTTTGGGCCCTGTTTTGACCCAATTTTCGGCCCAGAAAAGCATACTAGAGCCAAGGAACATAGAAAAATGAGGGAGAATATTCATTCCACACAATTTTCTCAGTTTTAGATCTAGTTTTTACTCCTCCTCTAGGTTTTCTCTCTACACATTCATAGTTCTTAGGATTTGATTTTTATTGCTTTTTGCATTGGGATATTGAGAAGAGTTATTACCTCAGCGAGACTTCGTCATTCTAGTTTATTTTCCTTACCTGTCTCTTACTCTTCCATGTCCTTTGTTTACTCAGAATTATTATTGGATTATTTTTAGAATTTATTAATACAAGAACTATTTTTATTTCTAATTGATCCCTTTGATTATTATTTATCATGTCTTTCTATATTTTCCTTTCCTATGTTATGAATTCTACATTTACAATGAGCGAGTAGTTCCATAACTTGGATGGGAGTTGATTGAAGGGAAGACCTTGAGTTGGAATGCTTAAAAGAAAAATTGTAATTGGGTTTATTGTTGGATTGCCCTCTAGTCACTGACATCAATCCTTTTCAATTGAGCGGATTGGAACTTGTGAATAGAAATAGCTTTCCAACTTGCTTGACTTTCCCTTACCTAGTAAGGGATAACTAAACAGAACAACCCTCAATTATCAATTAATCTTGAGAGTACTCCAACAAGAATAGGGCTTCCGACTAATCTACTCCCAGTCAAGGCTTTTATTTAAAATTACACAAATTCTCTAATTTAATTTCCTGTTATTCAACTCAAACCATTTTTTGAAAATATCTGATTAATAAAATAGCACACCTTTTTGCAACTCGTTAGGAGACGACCTAGGATTCATACTCCCAGTATTTTAATTTTTAATTTTGTGACAACCCTTCTAAATTGATAAGCGGATTTCTGGTTGGTTAAGAACTGTACTTGCAATGCATCTCTTATAATAAATTCTTAACACGCCAATTTCTGCCACATCAATCATGCTTTCTAAGATTTATTTTTCATCTAACAATCAACATTTATTCAATGCATGCATACAAGTATCATGAGGTCTTTTCATAGGTTGTAATGGGGCTAGGGTCAAGGTAGGATGCATATATGGTTAAGTGAGCTTGAAATTTGAATCTTTGATAAGCTTAAACTTCCCACCTAACCTATGACATCCAAACAATTTCAAGGCTATCCTAACTACCCATTTTTCTCACATTTTCACATACTCATGTATTCCCTTTTATTTCACAACACTTATGCATTGACCCTTATTGAGCTTTGCTTTGGGGTATTTTGTCCCCTTTTATTTCTTTCTTTTTCTTTGTTTCTTTCTTTTTCTATTTTTTTTTCTTTTCTTTTCCATGTTATTTTTTTTTCTTTTTCTTTTTCTCATTTTTCTTTTTATATACAAGATCATCAATGCATAAGGTTTTACATTCATTACACATGAGCATGTACCCAATTCCCAATAATTTCAATAAAAATACAAAACTACCCTTTTATTCCCCCAATATCCCAAGGTTCCCACACTTAAATGACACACACACACACTAGCCTAAGCTAATCAAAGATCCAAATTAAGGACATTTATTGTTTTCCGCTTCAAGGCTTGTAATGTGCTAAAATTATGAACAAAGTGGGTTAATCATAGGCTCAAATTTGGCTAACAATGGAAGATAAAAGGTAAGGCCATTTGGGTAAGTGAGCTAAATGAAATGATGGCCTCAATCATATAAATGTATGAATACACAAAATAATGGACATAAAGAATCAAACAAATCAAAGATTACAATCATAGAAAGAGAATAGTGCACACAAGAAGGAAAAATAAGTGGTTATAAGATGTAACCACACCATTAGGCTCAAATCTCACAAGCTTGTGTTCTTAGCTCAAAACCATGTTCCAAAAATTTTTCAAATTGGTAGGGTGCCCTAAAACAATTTCTTGGAAAATAAATCATCACCCTAACCAAGTAGTCCTAATAGGAAAGAAGTGGTGAAATATGTACAAATTCTAACTAACATGCAACCTATCATGTAATGCAACAACTATCTACCGAAGAAAATAAAAAAAAATGGTGTTGAAAAGGAAATTGTTACCCATGGAGATCGGTCAGACGACCTCCCCACACTTGAAGATTGCACCGTCCTCAGTGCATGCAAAGAAGAGCAAACTGGACGGGTTGCTACAATTGATGAGCTTCTTCGAAAGGTTGTGCAGATGACTTGTTCGTTGCCCCATCTCGAAGCTTTTCCTTGTTCTCCCTTCTTGGTGGCCAACCTAAAAGGAAAGAAAAAGAGAGAAAATTAAGCCTATAACAAAGATATCAAAGCAAAGAGAATATAGGGGGGCCAATGCCAAATAAGAGTATGGTTCTCACTACATGGTAGCTACAACATATGAGTGAGAAAACAATATAGGCAAAGGACATATGAACTAACACTTGATGCAAGAGTAAAATCAAAGCATGAAGAACATATTGAGCATCAAGTTTAAATAAGAAAAAGTGGGTCATGAAAAATAATATTAGGTCATATCAATGCACAAAGACACAAGAGTCATACAAGATTAAGCATTGATTTAAAAGTTTCATCACCCAACAATATCAAACAAGTCAAGAGGCACCAAAATAATGCAAGAAATTCTCAACGATTGAATAAGAAAATTCAACACCATTATTAAAATAAGAAACTAAAAAAGAGAATTACAACAAGCTATAAAATCAAAATTAAAATGCAATGAATGAAAGTAAGCAAATGCAATAAAAGAAAATGGAAGAAAAGAAAAAAAAAACTTTTTAGTATTTTATTTATTTATTTATTTATTTATTTATTTATTTATTTATTTATTTTTTATTTTTTATTTTTATTTTTTTACTATTAAAAATTTTTTATTTTTTTTTCAAGAGAGGAAGAAGAAAGGTAGAAAGAAATAATAAGAAAAGAAGAAAGAAGAAGAAAGGAGAAAGGAGGAAAGGAGGAAAATAGGGTGCAAATCCACGTGTACGCGCGCATGGTGCGCGCGCATCGATGGTTTTTGTTTTTTTTTTTGGAGAGTGACGCGTACGCATCATGTATGCGTACGCGTCAATGGTTTTGTGCCAAAGGCACAAGGCTAGCGCAGTGATGCAAGCGGAAATTGGCGAGTTAAGAATGATTATAAAATATGCGTTGCAAGTATAATTCTCAACCAACCAGAAATCCGCTTATCAATTTAGAAGGGTGTCACAGAAATTAAAATTAAAATACTGGGAGTATGGATCCCAGGTCGTCTCCCAACGAGTTGCAGAAAAGTGTGCTATTTTATTAATCAGATGTTTTCAAAAAGGTTTTAGTTGAATGGCAGAAAATTAAATTAGAGAATTTATATAAATTTAAATAAAAGCCTTGACTGGGAGTTGATTAACTGGAAGCCCTATTCTTGTTGGAGTACTCTCAAGATTAATTGACAATTGAGGGTTATTATATTTAGTTGCCCTTTACTAAGTAAGAAAAAGTCAAACAAATTGGAGTGCTGTATCTATCCACAAGTTCCAATCCGCTCTTGGGAGGATTGGTGTTAATGACTAGAGAGCAATCCAACAATAAACCCAATTGCAATCTTTTTCTTGAGCATCCCAACTCAAGGGTTCCTTTCAATCAGCTCCCCATCAAGTTAGGGAACTACTCGCTCATTGTAAATGTAAAATTCATAACATAAGAAAGGGAATTAAAGAAAGACATGATAAATAATGATCAAAAGATTAATTAAAAATAAAAGTAATTCTTATATTTAATAAATGCTAAAATAATCCAATAGTAAAATTAAGTAAATTAAGGAACATGGAAGAGTAAGAGACAAGTAAAAAGAACGAACTAGAATGTCGAAGTCTTGATGAGACAATAACTCTTCTCAATATCCCAATGCAAAAACAATAAAAATAACAAATCCTAAAAACTATGAATGTGTAGAGAGAAAACCTAGAGGAGAGGAAAACTAGATCTAAAAACTAAAAACTATGCGGAATGAATGTTGTTGGTGGTTTCTGCATGTTCTCTGGCTCTAGTCCGCTTTTCTGGGCCAAAAACTGGGTCAAAATAAGGCCCAAAATCGCCCCCAGCGATTATACAGATTATGCAGATCGCGCATGTCACGCGGTCGCGTCATTCATGCGGCCGCGTCATTCGGCATTTCACTTTGCCACGTGGACGCATCGTCCATGCGGCCGCGTCACTCGTGCTATTCCATGCCGCGCGGTCGCGTCATCCATGCGGCCGCGTCACTGCGATTTCCTCTCTTTCGCGCAGTCGTGTCATCCATGCGACCGCGTCACTTCTCGCTGGTCATCTCCTCAATTCCTTGTGTTCCTTCCATTTTTGCAAGCTTCCTCTCCAATCTCCAACTCATTCATGCCCTATAAAGCCTGAAACACTTAACACACAGATTACGGCATCGAATGGAATAAAGGAGAAATAAAATACATAATTAAAAGTCTCTAGAAAGCAAGTTTTCAATCATGCAATAACTTCAGGAAGGAATTATAAATGCATGCTTATTTAATGAATAAGTGGGTAAAGATCATGATAAAACCACACAATTAAACACAATATAAACCATAAAATAGTGGTTTATCACGTAGCGTCCACACAACTCTTGGGTTTTTTGGCTTGGGGGTAGAATTTCTCAATCCACGCGTACGCGTAGATGGCGCGTGCGCGCGAATTGGCGAAAATGCTTGATGCACGTGTACGCGCGCAGTGCGCGTATGCACGCATGGCGCTTTTTTTTTCAAATTTTTTTTCTATATTTTTGCACCAATCCAAGCATTCCAAACCTCCAAACAACTACCAAAATACCTTAAAACCTTATTTAACATACTAAACTATCAATTATACTCAACAAACTCAACAAAATATGAAATTAAGCTAATTCTATTAGTATGTACAAAAGAGAAAAATGAAAAGAATATACCATGGTGGGGTGTCTCTCACCTAGCACTTTTATTTATTGTCCTTAAGTTGGACTTATGGGGAGCTTCTTATCAAGGAGGCTTGTGCTTGAAGCTATCTTTGAACATCCACCAATACTTGAATCTCCAATAAGCTCCATTCTTCAATTTTAATATCTTCAAGCTTTGATGGAGTTCTTCACAAACCATGAGCTCCCAAATTTGATTCTCCTTGTGCGATCCGGGATCCCACACTTTGTTTTGACACCCGTCTTGAAATTGATCATTATTAGTCCATCCGGGTGGCATGACCTTAGAATTCTCAAAGAAGCTTCCAAACAACTCCCTAGACCCATGCAATTTGGTTCTCCACCAATCATTACTATACAACTTTGAGCATGCAACCATCATGAACTTAGAGTGATGTTTCCAACCACTACACAACTCTCGTCTACTTTTAACTCCACAAAGAGCTCTAAGTTGACCATCATTTTTAATCAAACCATATTCAAGTGAGAAAGTAAAGCTTAAGGATAAGAATTTTACCCACTTGAATGTTGTGTTGGATGGTGACTTGGGGAGGGAGACCTCCCTACACTTAGACAATGCGAGGTCTACTTTTTTAGGCTCTTCTTTAGTTGCTTCCACCTCTTCGCAAGCTTCCTCAATTTCAACCTTTCCCCTTTTATCACTTGGCTTGGTGTTGTCTTCAAGAACTTCATCTTGCCCAATGGGAGGTGATTCAATTTTGGATAGGAATTTATTGATGAATGAATTCACCTCTTGATCAACCTCTTCATATTCTTCAATTTCGATATACACCAATTCAACTTTTTCCCTTTGGTAGCTTTCTTCTGATTCGCTCTCTTTCCCATTGCTCACCAAGGGTATGGGAGGTTGTGCATATTCTTCTATAATTTCAACTTCATGTCCAATGGGAGAGGATTCCATTATAGAGAGAAATTCATCCATGATTGAATTCATCTCTTGATAAGTCTCTTCCAAGTCTCCAACGATGATATGCCTTGGAGGTTGCGCACCCTCATCAACATCAATATCAAACTTCTTAGAAGAATGCTCCATGATACTACATTCCCTTGGACTTTTAACATCTCCTAAATCTTCAACCACTTCTTCCTTTTCTTCAATGATCATAGGCTCCTCCAATTGTTCTAACACAAAGTGGCATCCCTCATTTTCCACCGGAATTTCCAATCTCTCCTTCATGCTATGCTCTTCAATTGATTCTTCACATGTGGCCATGGAAGCACCTTGAATGTTCAAGCATTGGTAGGCCAAAGTATGCACTACCTTGGTCAAATTAGTCACAAATTCTAGGGTGTTCCTTTGCATATCTGCTTGTCCTTGAAGTAGCAAGGTGAGAGAATCATCTATTGGGGCTTGGGGTGGATAAAATGGTTCATCAATTTGGAGAGAGGGTTCATAGTAGGAAGGTGATTCTTCTTAGTAAGGGAATGGAGATGGTGTGCATTGAGGTGGTTCATGGTAGTAGTCATGATAAGGTTGTGGTGGTTGTAGAGGTTCTTGCTCATAATGGTCATAAGAATATGGTATGGGTGATTGGTCATATGGTGGATATGGATCATAGGAAGGTGTTTGGTAATGAGAGGCTTGTGAGAATGGTTGAGGTTCATGTTGAGGATAGGAGTCATAGGCATATGATGGTGGTAGTTGATTATCATAAAAGGATTCACCATAGCCATTGAATTGACATGCATTAGGATGGTGATTATACCTATACGTATCCGGAGGTTGTTGCCAATAGGAGTGATCAATTCATTGAGGCTCCTCCCATCTTTGTTGGTTCTATCCTTGATGCATGTTGTCATTGAAGTTCACATTTCCTACAACACAATTAGAACCAAACTCATAGCCAAAGTGAGAATTCATGATAGCAAGAGAAAATAAGAAACAAAAGCTAATAGGAAATAATGAAACAAGGTCCTAAAATTAGCAAAAACTAACAAGCAATCCAAAAATAAAACTATTCACAATATTCACATATATACAATAACCAATAACACAACACCATTGCAATTCCCCGGCAACGGCGCCATTTTGATGATTGGACTTTTGTGTGGTATAGAATTCACAATAAATTTTCGTTGCAAGTATAGTTTCTAAACCAACAATAATCCTTTCATACAAAAAGTTGTTTGTCATAAGTACAAACCCCTAAATTTATAAACCGAAGTATTGATACTCGGGTCGTTCTCCCTAGGAATTACAATAAAGTGTTCTTGTTATTGGTTATGAAGTATGTTTGGGGTTTTGAGGTTTTAGACAAGAAACATAAATGGCAAAGAAAATAAACTAACAACTAACAAAGCTCTTGGCAAGATATGAGAACTAGAAGTCCCATCCTAGTTATCCTCCTCAATTGTGACCACAAATTGTCCATTGCTACCACTTAGTTAACCTCTAACCATGGAGGAAAGTCAAGTGGATGAATCAACTTGATTCTACAATTCCTAGCCAACTCCTAAGGGAAAGACTAGCTTTAGTGGTATCCAAATCAATTAGCAACTTCTAATCAACAATCAACAAAGAAATTAGACAACTCAAGCGTCACTAATTACTCTACCAAAGCCAAGAGGTACAAAATCTACACTAAAATTCACCCAAGCATTTTATCAAACACTTGGAAGGCATAAAAGGAAAGCAAAGTAAATTGACAACAAAAATAGAATCTAACAACAATTATGGCAATGAATTAACAACAACAATCAAAAGGAACACAATTATTATGAATTACCTCTAATTGAATTCAAAGAGAAGAGAAGGAACAAAAATAGATCTACAACAAAGCATGGAAACAAAATAGAAGAGATTACAACAAAAGAATAGAGGAAGATGAATGTAACAACAAGAATTGTGAAGCAAAAGTAGAAGAAGGCATGAATGAAAACCTAGATCTAAGAACTAATCCTAATCCTAATTCTAATCCTAGAGAGAAGTGAGAGCTTCTCTCTCTAAAACTAACTTTCCCTCCAAAAATTAAACTAAACTAAACTAATGTGTGAAAGTATGTTAATTTCCCTTCAATTCTTGGCTTAAATAGCATCAGAAATGAGTTGGATTTGGCCCACAAGGCTTCTAAAATCGCTGGCCATGTGTTTGACTAAGTGAATTGTGTGCGCCCATGGATGCGTACGCGTATTGTGCACGTGCGCGTCCCTATGCGAAATGCAACCATGGCAAATCTTATATCATTTCGAAGCCTTGGATGTTAGCTTTCCAACGCAACTAGAACCGCATCATTTGGACCTCTGTAGCTCAAGTTATGATCGTTTAAGTGCGAAGAGGTCGGCTTGACAGCTTTTGCGATTCCTTCATTTCTTCATGAGTTCTCCATTTTTACATGCTTTTCCTTCATTTCCTTGATCCAATATTTGCCTCCTAAATCTGAACTCAAGGCATCTAATGAAATCAAGGTGAATTGAATTTAGCTATTTTTAGACTTAAGAGCATGTTTTCACACTTAAGCACAATTAAAGGAGAAATTATAAAACCATGCTATTTCATTGGATAAATAGGAGAAATATTGACAAAATCATCTAAATTCAACACAAGATAAACCCTAAATATGGGGTTTATCAACCTCTCCCAGGCATTATAAAGAGATTCATGATCCTCTTGTTTAAAGCCTTGGATGTCCAGCCTTAGCTGTGTCATCCTTTTTGGAGGGAAATATTGATTCAGGAATTTATCTGATAACTGTTTCCATGTTCTTATGCTTGCTGTGGGTTGGTTATTTATCCACCTCTTAGCTTGATCTTTTACAGTAAATGGAAACAGTAATAATCTGTAGACATCCTGATCCACTTCTTTATCACGTACTGTGTCAGTAATTTGTAAAAACTGTGCCAGAAACTCAGTAGGTTCTTCCTGTGGAAGACCGGAATACTGGCAATTTTGCTGCACCATGATAATGAGCTGAGGATTTAGCTCAAAACTGCTTGCTCTGATGGGAGGGGGGTATACAGATACTACTCCCATATGCAGCAGTAATGGGGTTAGCATATGACCCTAGAGTCCTTCTAGACTGTTCATTTTCACTTAGGTCCATGATGGAGAAAGGGAGATGATATGGATTGCAAATAAAATATATTTTTATTTTTATTTTATTTAATTAAAAATATCCAAATAAAAAAATAAGATAAAATAAAATAATTGGAAAATAGAATATAAGTTTCGAAAACTAAAAGAAAAAGAAAAAGAAATTCGAAAACTAAAATAATTAATTAATTAAGAGGATTTGAAAAACTTTGGATATGATTTTTGAAAAAGATTTTGAATTTTGAAATTTTAAGACTAAGATAAGATAAAATAAAAATTTTAAAATAAAAATCTGAATTTTTAAATGAAATTTTCAAAAATTTAATTAAATATAGGGAAAAGATAGTTTTGAATTTAATGAGGAAAGAGAAAAACAATAAAATGACACCAAATTTAGAATTTTTAGATCAAAACAAAGGAAATAAATAGAAAAATTTTGAATGTCAAGATGAACACCAAGAACACTTTGAAGATCAAGATGAACACCAAGAACAATTTTTTTGGAAATTTTTAAGAAAATAAAAACAAAAAAGGACACCAAACTTAAAAATTTTTTATATTTTGGACACTAATAATTCGAAAATTGCACAAGAAAAACAAGGAAAGACACAAAACAAGAAAAACTAAAGATCAAACAAGGAAAATAAACAAGAACAACTTGAAGATTAAGAAAGAACAAGGAACATATAATTAAAAATATGAAGAAAAATAAAAACATGCAATTGACACCAAACGTAAAACATGAAACTAAACTCAAACAAAAGAATCAATTATTAGTTTTTTTTATTTATATAGAAAATTTCGAAAAAATCTAGAAAAAGGAAAACAAGGATTTTAAAATTTTAACCAAAAACAATAATAGAAGACGCAATTTTAGTGACTCTAAATAAAAAAGATAAATTTTTTCCTAATCTAAGCAACAAAATAAACAGTCAGTTGTCCAAACTCAAACAATCCCCAGCAACGGCGCCAAAAACTTGGTGCACGAAATTGTGATTACACTTTTCACAACTCCGCACAACTAACTAGCAAGTGCACTGGGTCGTCCAAGTAATACTTTACGTGAGTAAGGGACGATCCCACGGAGATTTTCGGCTTGAAGCAAGCTATGGTTATTTTATAAATCTTAGTCAGGAGATTAATGATAAGAGTGCTTATATTTATGAAAAATAAATAACATAAAATAAACAGTACTTGTGATTCAGTAATGGGGAACAGGCCGAGGTTCCGGAGATGCTCTGTCATCTGAATCTCTGCTTTCCTACTGTCTTCTTCTCCAAACATGCATGGCCTCCTTCCATAGCAGGCTGTATGATCCTCTCGGATGAAAAATACTAAGCGCTGTCACCGCACGGCTAATCATTTGTCGGTTCTCATTAGCATCAGAGTAGGACCATTATCCTTTTGCACACTGTCACTGCGCCCAACATTCGCGAGTTTGAAGCTTGTCACAGTCATCTCCTTCCAGATCCTACTCGGAATACCACATACAAGGTTTAAACTTTCCGGATCCCATGAATGCTGCCATTGATTCTATCCTATAGCACGAAGGTTCTAACCTCTGGACTCGGTCCGTGGATTAGAAACCCAAGAGATACACACTCAAGCTGTCGCCCAATGACTACGTTGAGCTCAGATAGAACGGAGTGGTTGTCAGGCACGCGTTCATAGGGTTGAGGATAATGATGAGTGTCACAGATCATCATATTCTCCATATTGAAGTACGAGTGAGTATCTTAGAATAGAATCAAGCGTAATTGAATAGAAAACAGTAGTAATTGCATTAATCCATTGAAACACAGCAGAGCTCCTCACCCCCACCTATGGGGTTTAGAGACTCATGTCGTCAAAGGTACAATATGAAATGTAAAAATGTCATAAGTTCCAAAATAAATCTCTAAAAGTAGTTTTTATACTAAACTAGTAACCTAGGGTTACAGAAAATGAGTAACTAAGTGCAGATAGTGCAGAAATCTACTTCCGGGACCCACTTGGTGTGTGTTTGGGCTGAGCATTGAAGCTTTTTTGTGCTTAGGCTGTTTCTGGAGTTAAACGCCAGCTTTGGTGCCAGTTTGGGTGTTTTACACCAAAATTTTTAGGCTGACTTTGAACGTCAGTTTGGGCCATCAAATCTTGGGAAAAGTATAAACTATTATATATTGATGGAAAGCCCAAGATGTCTACTTTCCAACGCAATTAAGAGCGCACCAATTGGACTTTTGTAGCTCGAGAAAATCTATTTTGAGTGCAGGAGGGTCAGAATTCAACAGCATCTCCAGTACTTTTTCAGCCTCTGAATCAGATTTTTGCTCAGGTCCCTCAATTTCAGCCAAAAACTACCTAAAATTACAGAAAAATACAAAAACTCATAGTAAAGTCCAGAAATGTGATTTTTGAATAAAAACTAATAAAAATATAATAAAAAGTGAATAAAACATACTAAAAACTATGTAAAAACAATGCCAAAAGGGTATAAATTAGCCGTTCATCACCAGTCCAAATGGCTGGTCCGGTCGAACCGGCCATTCCAGTCTGATTTTATCAACACCGACGAAAAATACTACATTTCTCAGCCTACATGTTCACTTCATAATTAAACATTAAACAATAACTAATTACATGCTATATTTTTGCCTATTTACTGTTGTCTTAAATATTTGTCCTAAACTCAAAACCCATGCACAAATCATACTTTAACAAATCTTAATTTGAATTGATGGCACACCTGCATTTACATATTGAGAAAACTCCGGTGCATGCATGGCCTCCAAATCCAACGACCGCATGAAACTCGGCTCCACAAACAACTGCTGGTTTGGTAGTGCATTTGCCACATCTGCCACATCTGCCACCATAGCCTCGTCAGCTTGATCTTCGTCTACACCTGGATCAACGACCTGGTAGTTACTTTCGAACTCTTCTTCACTATCACTGTTGTAATCTTCCAATTCAATATCTCGGTCCACTGCAGATTGCTCGAACTCGATATACAGTTCGATGAACGATATTCGCGACCGACTTTCAAGATACACTGAAAACATTTCTTGCATGCTCGCTTCGTCGGTCACATATTTCGTTTGAAATTGCACGAACCCACCAAAGACAGATATAGGATATCTGTACAGAATACACGACACTCTCCTAGATATTTGAGAATCCATCTTCTCACAAATGACACCTTTTAATTCTTCAAATGATAGTGTGAATGGAATAATAATATCTAACGAATTTTCACACACAAATTTCACTCCTTTTGATGTTTGTAATAAAATTTGGCCATGATAATACACTTTTAATCTTACTCTATCATCCATGATAATAGAGAAGAAGAGATCTACAAAGAAGAAGAAGAGATATGCAGAGAAGAGGTTTAGAGACTTGTAGCACCGGAGAAGAAGAAAATGAAATGGGCTGGTCAGCTTGGGTATATATATATATATATATATCACACTCAAATCGGACCATCCAATCGCTTGCATGGCCATTTGAAATTTTTGGAACTAAAAAATTGGACAGTCCGATTACTAAACAGCCTGCCCAAAAAAATTTGAAACCCAGAAATCGCTAGGTCCGATTTGGGTGCTCTGCGATTTATTTTTAATGCATCCCTCAAATCGGTAGATTCGATTTGGTTGGGCCAAAAAAAATTCCTCTCCATGCAACAAATCGCATGGTCTGACTTCCATGCACGCAACATCACCACGCACAAATCGGACGGTCCGATTTGTGCCCCTTACCCCTGCAAGAAATTGGACCGTCCGATTTCCCACCGTCACACCAGTATTAAACACCTCTAAGCTCCATAACCGGGCGTTACACCAAATCTTGCATCATATGCAAAAAAATTAGCCCATACTCTGTTGTACAAGGGGATTATAAGCACGCATGGAGCCTTTTTTATTTTTTAATTTAATATTTAATAATTGAATAATGTTAGTAAATTAATTTTTTTAAGTCAATATCATTTAACTTTTTAAAATTAATTAATTTATTTTAAATTTTGAATTGGAAATCATAATTCTTAATTCTTAATTCTAAATTATAGATACAAATTTTAAAGTTGACTAATATTAAATAACTAATAGTTAACTTTTTATAATTTTTTTTAATATTAATGTGTATATTGTTCAAATTTTACAAATATTTAAAATAATTATACATAAAAAATATAAGGAACTCAGTTTTAGTTAGTTAAGATAAGTTAATTTAGAATTTAGGTTTATAATCACGATTAAAGCTTAATATTTATGATTTATGACGTAAAATTTAAGATAAACAAAATAATTTTAAAAGTTTGTTTAACTATATATATATATAGATAACTAATATTTTCTTTAGCCAACATGTTAATAAATTAGTCAACTTTATACAAAATGCTAAACAAAATAAATTTAAAATTATTGAAAAAAAATATTTAAAATATATCAAAAAAAATATCTAAAATCATAAAAAAAAAACGTCCAAAATCTAAAGTAAACATTTAAATTTATTAAAAAGAACATCAAAGACATTTAAAATTTAAAATTACAAAATTTAAAAATATTATTTGTTTTTATTTACTTTTTAATGTACAATCTCAAAAAAAAAGCTTTAAAACTTCTAAAATTTTAACATAAAACGAAGTATAAGAAATATCCGAAATGATGCCTTCATTTTTAATAGTTTGTTTTCATTTACTTTTAATTATATATATTTAGTAAAATATCCTAAACCACTAAAATTTAAACATTTGAAATTTAAGTATAAGAAATATTAAAATAAAACCTCATTTTTAATAGTTTGTTTTTATTTATTTTTTATTGTACATTTTCAAAAAAAATATCTCAAACTTTTAAAATTTAAATATCTGAAATTCAGGTATAAAAAATATGCAAAAGTAAAACTTTCTTTTTTTACCATAATTAAAAGAGTTTTTATTGTGTTCAGATTTACATATTTCTTATTACGTTTTGAATTGTCTTTTAAAATAATTTTGGTTATTTTATTTTTGTTAAGTTTTGTTTAAGAACCCGATTATTCAGATTAAAATTCGGAAAAATTAAAAATCACAGTTCAATTCATATTAACGAGGCAGATCTGAATAAAAAAAATTAATATTATTTTCATATAAGATAAAATAGCAGTCCTAAATGATTATTTTTATTTACCGAGTCCAAATTCATCGATCAAAGTATTTTAGAGGTATTTTAAATTCGTAATAATGTTAAATACCAAATATATCCTGTACAAGATGTCTCTGGCACGGGTTGAAGGGTGGATCGGAAACCTGCGGGTCGAGACGAAGACCGAATCGCTTGACTGGAGTGATGGGGGAGGTACCTGCAAAGACACTCCGACGCTCAAGTCAGAATGGATCTGAGAGGCGTAAGGTGTGAGGAATGAGTGAATACCTGGAGGGACTTGGGTCCTCTATTTATAGGTGATGACGATTATCTTATATTATCTTATTTGGCTAAGATAAGGTAGACGTTTGAATTCGAAAGTTGGTTAGGAGCTCTGGAGGGCCGGTTTCGGGCCTTCTAGGAGAGAGGTGCGGGTTGGACCCGGGAAGCCGGGTTTGGGTATAGTCCCGGGTCCAGGATCCGTGGCTCGGATCCTTAACAGTTGCCCCCGCAGCGGGAGAGCGAGCAAGGTCGGTCTGTCGCTGGGAGATATGGTTTTTACCGTGGGCTAGGTCTTTAGTTTTTCTCGGGTGGTTGTTTGGTTCTTCGAAAGGAGGTCGGTGTCTCGGTTTTGTCTCGTGGAAGATTCGTCTGGCCGTTTTGGTCTGACGTGACTCTTCCGTGTCTGTTGCGCCCGTTGCGTTCTTCGAGGCATGATTTATTAGTTTCTTTTCCGAGGGGGCATTTAATGTGAGGGGACGTTTTCCTCTATTGCCCTTATGTTTGCTTTGCTTTCCAGGGGTATTTGCGTTATTTTATTTTTTTCAAAACCGTTTTAGTTTTCTCTCTTCAGTTCCATCGTTTGCTTCATTTCTCTATCGCTTTCTTCCCTGAAAAACATCTTTTTCCTTCTTTTCGCATTCTGTGGCTTTGGTCGAGCTTCTGCCGTGGCATTTTCTCTTTGGGTTTATTCTCTGCATCATCAGGTTGGTATTCTTCTATTTCTTCTTGTTTCTTCTGTGATTTATGCTTGTCTTCCTTTGCATTTTTGTTTTGTCTCTGCTTAGTGTAGATTAGAATTGCTTTTCGGTGTATGATGGTATTGCATGGTGGTAGATGGTTCTGTTGGGGTAGTGGGTTTTGCAAGGGGGCGAGCGCCACCGTGTAATTGGTAGTGTATAGTGGTGTCTGTTTGGTTTTCTCCACCGTTTTCTGCCGCGAGGTTTGGCTGACGGTGGTGCTCGTCGCTGTTTTAGGTATGGCTCGTCGAAGGACTGAGGGTATGAGGGCTCCGATGGCCCCAGCGGGGGGTGTCCCTGACCTTTTTTCTTGGGTTACTAGTGATGTGTGGGGGACGCCGTCGCGGATGACGGAGGCGGACCTCCAGCGGCTCCATGATTAAGGAGCTGTTTGTGGGGGTGGCGACGCTGAACGCCACTACGAGCTTTCTCTCCCTGGGGTTGATGAGAGGGTTTGCTATACCAATCTTGACTCCTCGACTGTACCGGATTGGATGTGGGTGTACGAGGCGATGTTTACCCGGCTCGGTGTTCGGCTCCCCTTTTCCCCATTTGTTCAACAGTTATTGAGCCGGTGCTCCATGGCGCCGTCCCAACTACATCCGAATAGCTGGGCGGCGATACGGTCTTTCGAGCTCATTTGTGGGTTTCTGGAGCTTCCTGCCTCAGTAAATATTTTCCTTTTCCTCTACTTGTGTACCCTCCCGACCAAGGAGGGGAAGCACAAGAAGGGGTATATGTCTTTTAGAGCTCAGCCTCATCGTCGGATCTTCGGGTTGTATGAAGATTCTTTTTACGGTTTTAAGAGTGGATATTTTAAGGTCCGTCCCGCAAGGGGGCATCATCCTTTCTGGTTGACGTTGGAGGGTGAGCGGCGGTTCCCCGCCTATTGGAACTTTAGGGCGGGGCCGTCGGTTCTTACTCGGGTCACGCAAGAGTTCTTGACTTCGGAGGAGCGGGGTGTCGCTCTTGTTCTGTGGCAGTTGTTTGGGGAGCGTCCTCTTAATCCTCAGGATGTGATGGGTGACCCGGTTGCTTGTCGGTCTTATGTCGGTGTGTGAGCCGTTTTTCTCCCCCCCTTTTTTGTGGAGGTTCCGAGTTTGGTACTTATGTTTCTTGTTATTTTGAAGTTGAGATGGCTGGAGGTTTGACGACTCTTGCTCGGTTGAAGGCTCAACTGTCTCAGGGGACTTCTTCTGGTGGCACCCCTTCTACTCCGAACTCACGACCCACTGATGGTACGAGAACCATTTCTGAGGATCTCGTGATGACTGAAGGTGGTACCGAGGGGTCGGGTCGGGGTGTGGAGGCTGAGGATGAGGTGGTTGTGGTGTCGCCAGAGGGTGCTTCCCGGAAGCGGAAGCGTTCAGAGGATGTTGAAAGCGAGAATGTAGGGGAGGGAGAGGGCGCGATTCCGTCGGTGATGGATCGTCGCTTTGATGCTCCTGCCTTTATTGATGAGTACCTCATGCCGGGCACGGAAGATTTCTTTCGTGAGTGCGATGTGACTTTTCAGGCTAAGTCCCTTTATCGATCTCTTCTTCGTTCTGCTATGATTGTTCGGAAGGCCGAGCCTGTGATGGCTCAGGTGGGTCTTTTGGATAAGAAATTTCATCAATCTCAGGCCGAGGTGGTGAGGTTGAAGGGGTTACTTGCTGATGCCGAGTCAGCGAGGGAGCGAGCCGTGAAGTCATTCGAGGAGTCTGGCACCGAGATCCTTCGCCTTTCCAAGGTTGAGACTTCACTTTTGTCTCAACTTGGGAAAAAGCGGAGGAAGGCTTCGGATGCTGAGTCCCGTGCAGCCGTTCTTTTGGCAGATGCCGGTACGTTGAAGGATGAGGTGGCCGGCTTGAAAGCGGAGGCCGTGGTTTTGAAAGAGGAGAAAGCTGTGTTGCTTGCTGATGTGAAGGAAGCTGTTGCTGCTACCGAGGAGACGATGAGGGCTCAAGCTTTGGTGTTGGCGCCTGGCGCGGACGTATCTGTGATGGGAGCTTTCAGGACTGTTCGTGATGGCGAGATTGTCGACCTCGAGTAGTTGTAACTGAATTTTTTGTATGTTTTTATGGGTTTTGGCCGTGTGGCCGTGTAATCGTGACTTTTGAAGTTCGTTTTATGTTTTTGTGGATTTTGGCCGTGCGGCTGTGTGATTGAAACTTTTGAAGTTTGCTTTGGGCCATTTGGGCCTTTTTGTATATTCTGTTTTAAGCCGTTGTTTCTTTGTTCCTTTGTTTGGGTTAGCGGACCGTTGTGAGGTCAAATTTTTGTGGATATTCGTATCTAGGGCCAAGGGGTGATCGGTCCCCTTGCTTTGCCCGTGTGTTTATTCCATGTTTAGGAAAATAGCTTTGATGGAATTTTATTGGTGATCGGGCCTCGTTAAAACCCTCCGTTTATGGCGGAAAAGAGTACCCGGGATTGACACTTAAAAGAAAAACATAGGAAAATTTGCTGTACAGAAGACTAAGGTAAAAAATAAAGTGGTAAATAAATAGGGGAGAAACAACGTTAGGGGATGACCTAGGGGGGTCAGCCTAAGTGTGGTATCGTCGCAGGTTGGCGGCGTTCCATGTCCTTGGGACTTCGTCGCCGTTTAGCCATTCGAGCTTGTATGCTCCCTTTCCGACTACCATCTTGATTCTGTATGGTCCTTCCCAGTTGGGGGTGAGCTTTCCTTCACCCGGGGTTGGAACTCCGATGTCGTTTTGCCGTAGGACGAGGTCTTCGGGTACGAATTCTCTTTGAATGACGCCATTATTATACCTTAGGCTGATTCTTTGCTTTAGGGCTAGTTCCCTGATGTGGGCTATGCTTTTTATCTCGTTGGTGAGGTCTCGCTCTGCTTCTTCGTCGTGACCCCCGACCGTTCTCTTTGGGCTAGGGTCTCCTATCTCTACCGGAATGACGGCTTCCACGCCGTATGTTAGTCGAAAAGGGGTTTCCCTTGTGGCCGTTTGGGGGGTTGTTCGATATGACCATAAAACTGAGCCGAGTTCGTCGGCCCACAGCCCCTTGGCGTCGTCGAGTCGCTTCTTTAGTCCTTTGACAATTATTTTATTTGCGGATTCCACTTGCCCGTTTGTTTGGGGGTGCTCTACCGAGCTGAAACGGTGGGATACGTGCAAACCTTCTAGGAATTCTCTAAATTTCTTATCGGTGAATTGGGTTCCGTTATCCGAGATGATGATCTCGGGGATCCCGAATCGGGTTATGATTTGTTGCCAGAGGAATTTTCGGCATTGGGTCGCCGTGATGGAGGCCAGAGGTTCGGCCTCGATCCATTTAGTGTAATAGTCTATGGCGATGATGAGATATCGGAGTTGACCGGGTGCCGTAGGGAATGGTCCGACAAGGTCGATCCCCTAGGTGCCGAAGGGACGCTCTGCCGATATGATGCTGAGCTGGTGGGGGGCGGCCTGGTAGATATTGACGTGTCTTTGGCATTTATCGCAGTTTTTTACCAACTGCATGGAATCTTGGATAACCGTGGGCCAGAAGTAACCTGCCCTGATGATTTTTTGGGCTAGGGTTTTACCCCCTATGTGGTGGCCGTAACAGCCTTCATGGATTTCGCGGAGTATGTACTTCGTGTCCCTGGGTTCGACACATTTGAGTAAGGGTTGCGAGAATCCGCGCTTATATAGGTGTCCTGCGACAACTGTGTAGTTGGCGGCTTCCCTTTTTATTCGTTTTCCCTCTTTGGGGTCTTCTGGTAGTGTTCTGTTGTGGAGGTACTGCCGGATGGGGTAGGTCCATGATCCCTGGTTCGAGAGTGTCAGATACGTGTTGGTCGTTTGTCGATATGGATGGTGATTTAACGACTTCCTGGATTAGCGATTTGTTACCATGTCCTGATTTGGTACTGGCTAGTTTGGAAAGTAGGTCTGCCCTAGCGTTTCGTTCCCTGGGAATGTGTTGTATGGTAACATGTTCAAATCCTTCTTTTAGTTCGTTTACCTTGGTGAGGTATTGTTGGAGTAGGGGATCTCGTGTTTGGTAGTCTCCGTTAATTTGGGAACTAACTACCTGTGAATCGGTGTTGACTTCCAGGACCTTTGCCCCGACTTCCCGGGCTAGGGCTAGGCTTGCTAGGAGGGCCTCATATTCTGCTTGGTTATTCGATATTGGGAACTCGTATCGTATCGATTGTTCGATCATGACCCCATTTTGACTCTCGAGTATGACTCCGGCGCCTCCATAGGTGACGTTTGACGAGCCGTCGACGTGCAGTCTGCATGATTCGGGGGTGAGATTTCCCATCGGCCATGGCTTGTACTTTGATTGTGTTTCGGGGTTCGAACTTGATTTGGAATTGGGACATCTCGATGGACCACGCTAGCATTCTTCCCGCTAGGTCGGGTTTTTGTAGTACTTGTTTGACCGCCTGGTCGGTTCGGACCGTCACGGGGTGGGCCTGGAAGTATTGTCGCAGGCGCCGGGAAGCCGTGAGGAGTGCGAAAGCTAACTTTTCTAGACGTGTGTAGCGAGTTTTCGCGTCTTGCAGGACTTTGCTTATGAAGTAGATATGTTCTTGTTCCTTTCTCTCGTTTTCGCGGATGAGCGCCGCTGCGAGCGCTTATTCCGTTATGGAGAGGTATAGGTACAGGGTTTCTCCTGTCTGGGGTTTAGCGAGAACCGGTGGTTCTGCTAGGACTCTTTTGAAGTGTTGGAATGCTTCTTCGCATTTTGCTTCCCAGTTGAAAGGGCCCCCCTTCTTCATTAACTTAAAGAAGGGGAGTGCTTTTTGTGCCGATGCTCCGAGGAAGCGGGATAACACCGTGAGCCATCCGGTGAGCTTTTGGATGTCGTTAAGGTTTTTAGGGTTTGTCATTTCAAGGATGGCACGACATTTTTCTGGGTTGGCTTCGACTCCGCGTTGCGTGATCATAAAGCCGAGGAACTTTCCCGCCTCCATTCCGAAGGCACATTTTGTTGGATTGAGTCGCATCTGGTGTTTTCATAGGGTGTTCATTATGAGGTTAAGGTCGCTGACGAGTTGTTCGCCTGACTCAGTCTTGGCGAGCATGTCATCTATGTAGACTTCTAGTTTGCTTCCGGACAGATTCTGGAATATCTTGTTGACGAGTCTTTGGTAAGTGGCTCCGGCGTTTTTCAAGCCGAAGGGCATTACCGTGTAACAATATGTCCTTTCTAGGGTGATGAATGCTATTTTTTCTTCGTCAGGTCGGTGCATCGGAATCTGGTTGTAGCCGGAGTATGCGTCCATGAAGCTGAGGTATCGATGGCCGGATGCGGCATCTACTAATCCGTCGATGTTTGGTAGGGGAAAGGCGTCTTTTGGACAGGCTTTATTGAGGTCCGTGTAGTCGACGCACATTCGCCATTTCCCGTTAGATTTTTTCACCAGTACGACGTTGGCTAGCCAGGTCGTGTAGGGGAGTTCCCTGATGAAGTTGGCTTCGAGTAGGGCTTTGACTTGCTTCTTGACCTCGGCGGCTCGGTCTGGTGACATTTTTCGTCTCTTTTGTGCTATGTGTTTAGCTTTGGGGCCCACGGCTAACCGGTAGGACATTAGGTCGAGGTTTATTCCTGGCATGTCGGCTGGTGTGAATGCGAACAAGTCTCTATTTTGCTTCAGGAGTTGGGAAAGATCCTCTGGGAGGTTCCTGTTGATGAAGGTGTATTCCTCTTTGGTTGGCCCTATTTGTAGTTTTTCCATGTCGCCTTCTGGCTCTGGCCTGGGTTGGCCGTCTTGTCGGGGATCCAGGTCGGCTAGGAATATTCCAGCCGCATCTCGGGATTTCTTCCGTAGGGCTAGGCTGGTGTTGTCGCACTCTACTGCGACCTCTCTGTCTCCGTGGATAGTGCCGATGGAGCCGTTGTCGGTTGTGAACTTCATGAGGAGGTATTTGGTAAAGATGACGGCGGAAAAGTCATTGATTGTTTTTCTTCCGAGAATGACGTTGTAGGCTGTGGAGTCTTTGAGGACCACGAATTCGGATAGGATTGTCTTCCTTTGGTTACCTGTCCCTATGGTGATGGGGAGGGTGATCGAGCCGTCTGGTTTAAGGAAGTTATCTCCGAGTCCCGTGACACCGTTGCGGTGTGTTTGGAGGTTGTCGTTGTGGAGTCCGAGCTTGTCGAAGGCTCCTCGGAAAAGGATGTTTGAGTTTGCACCGGTGTCCACCAGTATCCTTCGTACTAGTCCTGTTCCGATCCTTGCTGAGATGACGAAAGGGGCGTCTTCAGCCAAGGTGCCGTGCTGCCAATCCTCGGGTAGGATGGTTATCGTATTATCAGCCAAAGTGGTAGGGGTTTGGTTTCTGACAGCCATGACTTTGAGATCTTTTTTCAGTGTTGATTTTGACTTGCCCGATATGTCTTTGCCTGTGATGACGTTTACTATGATGGTTGGGTCTTCCTCTGGGCTTTCCCTAGGAGGTTATTTTTGCACTCTTGGGTTGCACCCTTCTCTTTCCAGCGACCTGTCTCTTTCTGCGCGTTTTGGTTCTCTGATGATTTTGGCGAACTCTGGGAGCTTGCCGTCTCTTATGGCTTGTTCGAGGGCGTCTTTAAGGTCGAAACAGTCTTGTGTTCTGTGCCCGTAACCTCGGTGGTAGTCGCAGTAAAGGGTTTTGTTGCCGCCCGTTCTTTCTTTGAGTTGTCGGGCTTTCGGGATGATGCCTCGATCCGCAATCTGGTGGTATATCTCGGTAATTGGTGCTGTCAGGGGCGTGTAATTAGAGAATTTGCCGATTCTTGGTGGTCGGTTTGTGTTTGCCAGTTTGGGGTGGTCCCTTTGGTTTTCTTTAGGTGGTGGGTTATGTCGGGGCGCCGAGTTGCCGTTTATTGGCGGCGACGACTTGGCTGACTTCCTCGTCATTGATGTAATCTTTGGCGACGTTCTGGATCTCGTGCATGGTCCATACTGGTTTAGTGGTGAGGTGTTTGCGAAAATCTTCGTTCATGAGCCCGTTGGTTAGACAGAGGCTTGCGACGGAATCCGTGAGTCCGTCGACCGTTAAGCATTCATCGTTGAAGCGGTCGAGGTATTTCCTTGTGGATTCTTCTTGTTTTTACGTGACCCCTAGTAGGCTGATGGGGTGTTTGGCTTTAGTGATTCTAGTCGTGAACTGGGCCATGAACTTTCGCGTTATGTCGTGGAAACTGGCTATGGATTCGTTTGGGAGGGCGTTGAACCATTTGATTGCTGGTCCAGCTAGGGTTACCGAGAAGGCCCTGCATCGGACCGCGTCGGCTGCTCCTTCTAAGTTCATCCTGGCCTCGAAGGCCGTTAGATGTTCCTGGAGATCTTTGGTTCCGTCGTACTTCATGTCGGTGGGTTTGTCGAAACCTTTAGGGAGTTTTGCTCTTAAAATCCTTTCTGTGAAAGGTGTGGCTCCCATTATTGTGTGGTCGTTTCTTGTGCGCTTAGTATCTCGGTGTCATCGATCTTCGTCCGAGTCGTGCTGACGACTCAGATCTTGGGAAGCGCTGCGGTTGTGCCTTTTGCTGTATCGCCGTTCTGGCGATTTCTCTTGTCCGTGGTTGCGTGAGGTGCTGCGACCGTTTCTCCTGTCGTGTCGCCGGGTTGGCGATCTGCCGTGGCGAGATTTTGACCTGGAAGTTGCATGGCTTCCGTGTTCGTTGTTGTGTCTTTCCTTGGTGGCCAATTTGCCTTCGAGTTCCTGGACCCGGAGGCAGAGATCTTGGATGATTTGTGCCGTTTTGTCCCCTTTTTTCTCAGGGTGTCGCAGTTTCGTGGTATGATCGTTCGCGTGGTGGATAGTACTCGCTATCCTGCCTTGGTTTATGACCTCCTGGTGTTCTGGGGTCGGATGAAGCGGTCGAGAGCCATCCCGGCTTGAGGAGGTTTCTTCCAGTACGTCCCCCATTCGGGCTTTGGATGGCGCAGGTCCCCACAGACGGCGCCAATGTACAAGATGTCTCTGGTACGGGTTGAAGGGTGGATCGGGAACCTGCGGGTCAAGGCGAAGACCGGATCGCTTGACTGGAGTGATGGGGGAGGTACCTGCAAAGACACTCCGACACTCAAGTCAAAATGGATCTGGGAGGTGTAAGGTGTGAGGAATGAGTGAATACCTGGAGGGACTTGGGTCCTCTATTTATAGGTGATGATGAGTATCTTATCTTATCTTATTTGGCTAAGATAAGGTAGACGTTTGAATTCGAAAGTTGGTTAGGAGCTCTGGAGGGTCGGTTTCGAGCCTTCTAGGAGAGAAGTGCGGGTTAGACCTGAGAAGCCGGGTTTGGGTATAGTCCCGGGTCCAGGATCCGTGGCTCGGATCCGTAACATATCCCTATCGATATATTTTTCTATTTTCTCCGCTTTCTCAATTATAGTAAAAATCAGTGATCAGTTAATTATAACTTTTAGTAATTATTTTTTAAAAATTAATTTTAACCACATATTTTACCATTCATATATTTTTTCTCTTTCATAAATTATTGTCTACCACATTTATTTACTATATGATAAATTAACATGATATGATCGTGGTTATGTCGTCAAACATGACAATATAGGATTTAATTATTCTCAATCCACTCTCCTTGATGATGACCGAACTTCTCCTTCTATCTTTATTAAATCACATGATAAAAATGTGTGTTAAGTAAGGATTAGGATAAGAATGAGGAAGTTGCTAAGAAAGTGAGTAAATTAACATACGTTTTTCATTTTTTTTTTCTTAAGGTATGGTTCCTGTCTCTCTTCAAACTTAGATTAAGGAAGTGGTGGATCTACATTTTATGGTATTTATTTGTTCTATTTGGATGGATTTCATTGACTTTTCTTGTACTTATTCATTGAAATAGCATGATTTTATGAATTTTTTTCTAATTGTGCTTAATTGTGATAAATATGCTTTTCATGCTTAAATTGCCAATTTTAATTCACTTTTCTCCCATTCGATGTCTTGATATGTTTGCTTGAGTGATTTAAGATTTTGAAGGCAAGAATGGCTTGAGAAAGTGGAAGGAAAGCATACAAAGTGGAAGAATTCAAGAAATAAAAGATTTGGAAAGCTGTCCATCCTGACCTCTCGGTACTAAATTGGTCGTAACTTGAGCTATAGAGATCCAAATGAGGCGGTTCTAGCGGCATTGGAAATCTAACGCCCGGGGCTTCGAAATGATATACAATTTGCTATAGTGGACATAAGTCTATGTGTGCGGACGCATACAACTTGTGCGTACGCACAGGTCAGAAAATAGCAAGTGTGTGGACGCACACATCTGTGCGTCCGCACAAGTCCTGACACGTGATCTCATTAACTGCAAACCGCTAACGGCGATTTCTGGGCCCCCAAAACCCAATCTAACTCATTTCTGAAGCTATTTCAAGCCAAATTGAAGAGGAATGAAGGGGGGAGCACTTAGGTTTAGGTTTTTACATGTTTTTGTTAGTTTTCTAGAGAGAGAAGCTCCCCCTTCTCTCTAAAACCTAGGGTTTTTAGTTTAATTGCTTTCTAATTTCCTGTTTTAATTCTTGTGTTAATCTAGTTTCTTCTATCTTTCCTTGTTCTATTGTCTTAATTTCATTACTTTATCTTGTCATCTTCTCCATTTTTGCCACTTTTATGTATTTTCACTCTTGCTACTTTAATATACATTTAATGCAACTTTATGTTCCATGCCTCTTTTATTGCTTTATTGAGTTGCTATCTTTATTATTATTTTTTTGCTTGGTAGTTTTAGCATTTATTATTTCTTGTCATTTTACCATGCTTTATTTTCACACCCACCAAGTGTTTGATAAAATGCTTGGTTGGACTTTTACCTAGTTTTTCACACTCTTGGTTTGGAATTGGATAATTAGGTGACCTTGAGTCATAGATGTCCATTCGATATTGTGATTAGAATTGTTAGTTGATTTAGTTTTCACTAACGCTAGTCTTTCACTAAGTTAATTAGTGAGTTGATTAGGACTTGTGGATTGAGATCAATTATGCCCTTTTGACTTATTCTCGATGTTAGGATAGACTAATTGGGATTAATTCTTAGCAATTATCATGTTTGTTGTCTATGATTATGATAGGAATCCTTAACTCCCAATCCTTGCTAAGAGTTCCTACTTTTTGCCACTTGAATTCTCTTTTTGATTTACTTGCTTTGAGCTTTAATTCCTTGCATGCTTCTTTACTTTCTTGCCTTCTAATTTTCTTGTCACTTGCAATCAAATCCCTTGCTTCCCTCATAGCCAATAATAGGACACTTAATTACAATTCCTAGAGAGAACGACCCGAGGTTGATTTACTCTTGATCTCGGTTTATATCTTGTATTGAATTTATTATTTGATCTTGAGAATTCATTGTTGGTTTGGACTATGCTACCAATGAATTGATTCTTGTTTTTGATTGATTCTAAATCAGCAATAATTCTATTTATCAAATTTGGCGCCGTTGTCAGAGAATTGCAATGGTGTTATATTGTTGGTTATTGTTAATATGTGAATAGTTTGTTTTTGATTGGTTGCTTGTTTTTTCTTATAAATATGTTTCTTAGTTGTTAGCTTGCCTTAATAAATTTTTGTTTTAAAATACATATGTGAATAGTTAGTAATTTTGTTTAAATTGTCTTTTTGACTTGAGTTATATGTTTAAAATTTTTTATTAATTTTTTAGATAGATAAAATAGTTTTGGATAGATTTTTATTTGTGCATATTATTAATGCTTTAAATAGTTCATAATTTTAATTTGAAAGGTGGAATTTTGGATTAATTCTAAAATTAATGTAAATAGTTGCATATTTTTATTAATTTCTTATTTATATATATTTTAGAATGTTGGGTTAAATCCTATGTAAAAAAAAAAACAAATTCTCTCTGTGCGTACGCGGTACGCATGGCTGGTTCGTACGTACACTCTCATGGACACTCTCTATTCGCAACATTTGCACAACATATGCCTACGCATGTTTGCCCATTTTTCTATCTGTGCGTACGCACCCCAATTCACCCCCTTCTGCTGGGAGCACCCGCACAGTTGGTGCGTCCGCATAACCCCACTTAGGTGAGCACCCTATGACTCCTCAGTACCCCTCTTCTCCATCCCTATCCTCCTTCTCTGTTTCACCGTCCACCCACCTCCAGCCACCGGCGACCCAACCCAGCCGCCGCAGCCGCCGCGCCCTTCCCTTTCTCTTCTTCCTCTCTCCCTGTCTCGGCCTCACCCCCGAGTCCTGAAACCACCGCGACCCCCTTTTTCACGCCAGTAGCAGCGCCTCACCTCCGCCAACCTTCTTCTCCTTTCTCCGCGAGCCCAGGACCGCAGCACCGCCGGCAACCCTAATCGCCGCTGCCCTGCTTTCGCCGCGCCTCTCCAGCCCCTGTTCTGTCCGCGATCCCACCTCGCTCGTCCTCCTCTTTTCATCTACGCCGGCGACCTCTCCGTGACCCAACCCTCTTCTCGTTCCAGCCGCGTCACCACACTCTCCTCCCTTCATCCATAATCACCGGCGATAACCCACACCGCCGCGCCCCTTTCTCTTCCCCTTTCCCTCTTCTAGCTTCTACCGAGCCCAGTGCCATCGCGACGTTACCCTCGCGCCAGAGCCCCATCTTCTCCTCGCCGAACCAGAGGAACCCCCACCAGAACCCCTTCCGTCGAGCTCAACACCGAGGCGCCATACCCTTGTTCCCTCGCCGAACGTACGAAGCCCTTCCCTGGCTTCGACCACCACCACCGTGACCGCCATCCCCCTATTCTCTCGATGCCTTCGAGCAGCAAGAACAGGGCGTCTCCCCTGTTTCTCAGCCTTGCAACGCAGCGCTGCCCTTCTTCTTCGCCACTTCAGTCTCTGAGTATCACCGCTGGTGCCGCCACTTTGGCCGGCCGCTTCCACCCTTCCTTCCCCTTCCTCCCTCTGCTCTGATTCTGCTTCCCAGGTTTAACCATTTTCTTTTTCCTTTACTTTGTTCTGTTTCGTTTATCATATTACAGCTAGTTAGTTCATTTTGTTTATCTTAATTTAGTTAGTTTATGCATGTTTAGTTGATTAGGTGGTTAGAGAATTTGAGCTGGATAGTGGATTTAGGGTTGTTTTGATTAATAATGCTGTTCGGAATGTTGCTCTTTCATGATTTGCCCCTGTGCAATTGATGCTGCTGCCTGGTTATCTGTTATTGCTTTGTTCTTGCTAAATGCTATTGGCTGAGTTCTTGTTCCCAATTGCAGTTCATTGTTGGATTCAATTATGAGTAATTGCTTGAATTCATACTGCTTGCTTCTGGAACGATTATCGAATTCAATGCAACGAATGCTTATTGAGTCCATTATATGTTGTGCATTGCTGCTGTTTTGGTTACTGCTGGATTAATTCACTGCTGTTCGGGTTGCTCATTTGTGATGGAATCACTGATTCTGAATTGCTGTTTATGATGTAGAATCACTAATTCTGATTTGATTTTTCTGATCGAATTGATGGTTAAATTACTGTTGAGTTCATTTGGTTAGTTGTTTGACTGATTTTCTGTTGAACTTCTGAGATATTGCTGCTGGGAGTGTTGAATTATTGTTGCTAGAATTGTGTTAAATATGTGGGTATGTGTGGATTGAAACTGGTTCCATTGACAACATTGCGGCTAAAATTGTTGAAGCCTGCAGTTTGGTTTGCCTTGATTAGGTTTGCTTGCTGGATAATTAATCATGCTATTATGCTTCTTAAGTTTGAATTTCATTTGGTTTGAAATGGCTTGGCTGAATTGCTGCTGAAGTCTTCTTTCAATTTTGCACTTGACTGTTTGAATTCAGATTGCCTGCTTGTTAAATGGTTCATTGTTTTGGTGCTGTATTTTTGTTCTTGCTGTATTTTGGCCCACTGTCTGATTTCCTTTGAAAACATACATGAATTTTGTGAATTTAATGGTTAAAGCATTCATAGGAAATCTGAATTGATTGTTTGAATTTGGGAAATAGCCAATTTATTGTTGAAATGCTGCAGGATTTTTCTTAAACTTGTTCATTAAATGACATTGTCTTCTTTGGTGCAACAAGTTTCTATTTGACGGATTTCTGTGTCAATAGAATCTTGTTTGCTAAATGGGTTTGGAAATTTCCTCATGAGCTTCCTTACGAGTTTTGGTCAATTCTTTAACTTCTTTGCTTCTTTTAAATCATGCGTTCTTCTTGAGCATTGAATATGCCTTAATTGAGTTTTAAATTGACCATAAACTTGAAATTCTTTTGAGATTTTGATCCTCTTTTGCATAAACTCACAAGTTTAAAGTTTTTTTAATCTATGTGGCTGAATTAATTCATTTTATTTTTGCCTAACTTTCATGAAGTCACTTAGATCATGAGTTTTCAATTCTTGTTTCAACTTGTGACTTTTATGCTTCGTTATAATTTGGTGTTTGAATTTTCCTTATTTACCTTTGTCAACACCAAAATGTCTCACCTTATGCTAAGTGGATGTGCCCACTATTCTTTGATTATATGCCCACTAAAATCGCATTACTCACTTCAGCATAAGGCATATTTTATTTTGAGAAGTTGAACATGAACTTGCTTGTTTTGGAACTTTGGAAATTTTCAGAATTTAGGGACGTTTTTGCTATGCCCATAACTTTTGCCTTTCTCTTTGTTTTCAACTAACTCTTTCTTTTCCTTTACATGACTTTGACCTTTGTTTTCTTTTTCAACTAACTTTTTCTTCTTCTTAACATAACCTCTGACTATCTTTTCTTTCTTTTCTTTTTCAACTAACTATTTTCTTTTTACTCACATAACTTTTAACTTTCTTTTTCTTTTCAACTAACACTAACTTTTTAACTGTTTTCTTTTCTTCACCCACCTTTTGACTTTTCCTTTCCTTTTCAACTAACTTTCCTTTTTAACCTTTTAACTATTTTCTTTTTTTTTTCCTTCGTGCATAGCAATAACGCTCCTTTCTTCTTTTTCTCTTTGATAAACAAGCAAGTTAGCTTTCTTAGATTCCTTTATTTGATTGGAAGTTACTTCTTCTAACTTGAATCTCATGTGTGCTTCCATTCAAATTTATATTATCTGTTCACTTCATACATATGCTGTTTTGTGACTTAGCTCTTTCCTTTTCAGCACCACCATCACTCTTGCAGCCACTTTTGTATGGTGACACAGTGACGACTCTTTTCACTCCGCATGGTGAGCACCGAGGACGGTGCTACATCTTAAGTGTGGGGAGGTTGTGCATCTTTAGCAAGCGCATTTTGGGTGACAAGCTTCATTTCCGAACACTTTTAGTTTAGTTTCTTTTTATACTTTTTAGTTGTTTTGTATATATTTTATCTTTTGAAAACCTTTTTACTTAGTTTATTGCACTTTCTTAGTTTATTGCACTTTCTAATTTTGCTTGTACATAACTTAGTATTATATTGTAGTTATGCATATTTTGGCATTTTGCTCTTAATCTTGGCTTTTGCATATGCTTTTTAGTTTTTTAGCTATGATTGTGATTTTGGATGATGTGATGATTGCACCTAAGTTTGATTTCCTATATACTTGCTATTTTGGGTTGATTGAAATTAGGAATTAAACTTAAGATTTTTGACCTTTTTCATCCAATCACATTATATACATATATAGAATAAATGTTAGTCAAATTAATGAAATTTCCAAGAAGCTTACTTTTTATATAGGGCATTGAAATTCAAATTGAATTGAGTTGAAATTTTTCATTGAAACTTGCATGATTTATACATTGTGGAATATGGTTTTGAGTTAAAGAACATACAACTTGTGAGTTTTTGAGCCTCATTGTGTGGTTATATTATTTGACCACTTATTTCATTCTTGTGTGTTGCTCTTCTTTATGATTGTAATATTTAGTTTGTTTAATTCTATACGTCCATTGTTTAATGTATATTTATGCATTTATGTGATTGAGGCCATTATTTCTTTATAGCTCACTTAACGCAAATAGCCTACCATTTCATTTACCTTTGTTTGCCACTTTGAGCCTATGAATACCTCCTTTTTGTTCTTTATTTTGCCACATCATTAACCTTGAGCGGAAAACAATGAAATATTCTTTATTTGAATCTTTGAGTAGCTTAAGTTAGTGAAAGTGTATGATGTTTAAGTGTGGGGAATGAAAAGATAAGAATAACTTGGTAGATAATATCTTTGAGTATGCTTTATTTTCACACCCACCAAGTGTTTGACAAAATGCTTGGTATGACTTTTACCTAGTTTTTCACACTTTTGGCTTGGAATTGGATAATTAGGCGACCTTGAGTCATAGATGTCCATTCGATATTGTGATTAGAATTGTTAGTTGGTTTGGTTTTCACTAACGCTAGTCTTTCACTAAGTTAATTAGTGAGTTGATTAGGACTTGTGGATTGAGATCAATTATGCCCTTTTGACTTATTCTCGATGTTAGGATAGACTAATTGGGATTAATTCTTAGCAATTATCATGTTTGTTGTCTATGATTATGATAGGAATCCTTAACTCCCAATCCTTGCTAAGAGTTCCTACTTTTTGCCACTTGAATTCTCTTTTTGATTTACTTGCTTTGAGCTTTAATTCCTTGCATGCTTCTTTACTTTCTTGCCTTCTAATTTTCTTGTCACTTGCAATCAAATCCCTTGCTTCCCTCATAGCCAATAATAGGACACTTAATTACAATTCCTAGAGAGAACGACCCGAGGTTGATTTACTCTTGATCTCGGTTTATATCTTGTATTGAATTTATTATTTGATCTTGAGAATTCATTGTTGGTTTGGACTATGCTACCAACGAATTGATTCTTGTTTTTGATTGATTCTAAATCGGCAATATAAGTGAGCTATAACACTTAGGGAATTATTCCGTTTTTACACCGACGCCCTTTTCCTTTCACAGAAAGCTAAGAGACCTTGTCCATACCTTCCTCTTCTCCTTGCACCACATCCTAACACGGCTCTGCTATGCTACGCCACCACCGCGGCTTTGTTATGCCGCACCGCTTTCGTAGCTCTGCAACTTTGCACCGCCGTCGTAGCTCTGCTACTTCGCAGCAACGACGTCGCAGCTCTCCTACATCGCACCACCACCTCGCCATGCTCTTCTGCTTCTTTGCTCACCACTGCTTTATTGTGCCTCCCGTCTCCTTTACTACTCGTGCCGCCTCTGCTCCTTCACAATAGGTAGGCTTTTAATTTTTTTCTGATTTAGGCAATTAGGGTTCCTAATCCCCACTCCCTAGTCACTAGCATGTATTAAATTTAATTAGAACTCTATATCACAATTCATATTTAATTAGGCTTTTTCTATGTCTAGTTCAATTTTAGTATGCCTGATTTAGTTACAATCATCTGTATTTGTGTTAGATGCTTTCTTGTGCAGAATCATTTGAGCATTGCTTGTTATTATTAGTGTTATACTCTTAGTTATGGATTTTTAGGGTTTTTGATTTCTAATTTTGTTGTTTCTAGGTTCTCTAATTTGGGATTTTGTTTTTTCTTGATTTAGCATTCATGTGAATGCATTTGATATAATAAGAGTTTGTTTAATGTATGTGTTTTGACAAAGTTTACTGGTAAACATAATTCTTCTGATCCATTACTTGTTGTCAAGGTAATTGTAAGCATTTTCCTTATGGTAAATGATTGTTACTTATTTTACTTTTTCCCCCTAATTGTTCTTGTCTTCCTTCCATTAATTTATATGTTTATTTTGTCATGAATTTTTTTTTTAAATTTTTGCTATAAATTTTCAGTGAGATCAGAAAGTACCAAAAGAGCACTGAGCTGTTGATCCGCAAGCTTCCCTTCCAGCGTCTTGTCCGTGAAATTGCTCAGAATTTCAAGGTATATGACTGTTATATTGAGGTATTCTTTCTGTATTCTTAATTCTTTTATTGTCCACAATTTCTGTTTATAAACCCTCTACATCCCCTTCTCTCAAGTATAGTTATTTGCTTTCTAAGTTTTAGTACTAAATATTGATACTAAAATATAAAAATGTAATTAATAAACTAATGTGATTATACTATAGTTGACTTTGATTTTGCTTGTGGCAAGTGGAAATTTCAAGCTCAATTTTAGAAGTTCTCAAAAGCTTGGGAGCTTATCTTTTCTAGTATATTTTCACTCTCATTTAATCATTTTTTTGGTTTGTTATTTTCTCAAATAGGTTGTTTGGATCACTGGTGCTAAGCATAACTATGCCTTTCTTTTCATTAATTTCACATATGAATAGTATGTTAATGTTGTTTAGCTATGAAGATTGAAACTCTGAGTGATCCCTAATTTTTTTTTAAGATCACTGTCGCAGGCCATTGCTGCAGTTACAGTTGCAATTGTCTTCTCTTCATCAATTGATTCTTGCCAAAATGGTTGTGTTGCTGCTTGTGTCCCACTCTGTCATCAAATTACTGTCAAGGGAGTAACTACTGCTCATTTTTCAAATCAATTTGCTGGTGTAACACTCTATCACCCTAAACCTTACCTCTAGCCGTAAAGCAAAGGATAACAAAGTGCCACGACAGTTCTAAAGCTCATAATATAACATATATTCAAGAATTTATATAACAAGAAGCCTGATGAAGAAATAAAAGCTCAAAGTCGCATAAAGCGGAATTACGAAAATGCGAAGCGTTTACACACAATAACTAAACGCGTTGGCAGAAAAAGATACAAAATATAATATATACATATATAACCTTGTAGATAGCTCCATGATATACAAGGTAATAATTAAAGTAAACAAGATATACATAAGTATGATATACAAAAGGAAAACTATTCACCGCCTGCGGAGTTTAGGCCAACTAGTCAAGAGATACAACAGAGTTTTATAAAAGGTTTACTTCCTATCTCTCAAAGATTAAAGCAAAAGCCTCTAAGGCAAAAAAGTTATATAAATACAAAAGATGAGAGAATAACTACAACAAAAGTAAGGTAGAATAACACAAAGGAGAAACCATCCTCCATCTGTCACCATGTCCACAAACTCACTGAGGTGAATTTGCGACCTGCATCTGAAAAATAACAACAAAATATTGTATGAGAATCGGAGGTTCTCAGTATGGTAATAGTGCCCAATATGTAAGATATAAGGTTTCGGGATGCCAAAGGCAATCCTAGAACTTCACATCGAATATAGATATTCAACCATAATAAACGACAACCTATAAACCATAAATAGGGTATTATATCTTAAAGGATGTCTAACTAAAACTAGTCACCACTGTCCCAACGCCTTCGCCGACCTAACCTCCATGCGATCCTATTGCTGCCGCCTACCGAGCCTTCTCAAATCCAGTAGAAAGCACAAATAGAACAATTAACAAGTAGGCATATGATACATTTAGACACAATAGAAGTTGAACAAAGCATACAAACAGATAGAAGATGCATATGATGAATGTCTGTCCTATTAGCTCATGATATCACTTGTCGGTTCAAAATGCCAACCCGACACATCCCCGGGATGTCGCCTTTCTGCCACGACCAGGGATGTCGCCTTTCTGCTCACTATCATATCATGCGCATCCCAGAGATGTAGTGTTTGGCCAAAGTTCACCAAAAACAGGTTTTTACCAAAAGTGTCAATTATCTAGTTTTTCCAAAACTTCTAAAACCAAACCAAACAAAACACACTCAACACAACTCAAATATTTATAGTAAACACTTTCCAACCATTTCTCAAGCATCTAGCTATCAAACCATCAAATCCTCCTAATTTCCTTTATGTCTTCTCAATATAACCATCTTAAACATAATCAATCCCAACATCAAACAATTCACATATACACCATTCTAAACCATCACAAACATTGTTTATCAACTTATCATGATAAATTCTCTAATTTTTTATCATCTATCACCAACAACATCATCAATCATCAACACATCAACAATTACCCATTATTAACATCATAATTCATCCAATCATCACAATAATCATAATCATCAATATTCATACTCTACCAAATACAACTCCTTCAAACTTCATCAAAATCATCATCAACCATAACATTTACATGCAATTAATTATACAACTACATCATTCAATCCTATCTTAAAGGTCACTAGCCTAAGTGTCACAAAATATTACATATTACATAAAGAAAATTAAAACCATACCTTGACCGATTCCCAATATGCTCAAATCCACCAAATAACCTCCAACTAAGCTTCCAAAAATCAACAAGCCATCTAACTTGGTAGAAAACCTCCAAATCAACTCCAATAATTACGACATTCAAGCTATACACAATTAATTCATCATAATTAATACCTATGGTTCACTAAAACCACAAATTCATACTGGTTAGGGCATTCTTACCTTACCCATAGCCAAATGTGGATGAAACCTGACAATTACTCGCAACTAGAGTTCACCTAAACCACTAAAATTACAAAACTCATTCAAAAATCAAACGTAAAATTGTGGATTTGTTAGGGCTGGAAGCTGGAGCATGGATTTCGAAATCTTACCAATTTTGTTTAGCTAGAATTAAAGAGCTTGTCGAAAGCTTTGCGTGGCCGTAAACGGCTCGTCAATCGGAGCATCGTAGCTCAAGTTATGAGCAAAACAAGGTTTGAGTGAATAGTGAAACCCCAAACCCCTTCTCTTCTCTCTTCTCACCTTCCCTTTATCTCTCTTTCCTGAAAAATTAGGCTGAATGCCTCTTAATGATCACATTTATATGTTGGATTTGGGTCCAACTTTAGGATTAGTGTCCGGTTTTTAATTCTAAATATTTTCCTAAGGTTTTCTACTGTTTTTATTATTCTCACAAAACACCGATAGACTTAAGCCGGTACTACCGGCTAAATTACCGGTACACATTTTTACGCAATTTTCTGCAGAAAAATACTTGTTCCTGCTCGAAAATATTTTCTAAATCCAAATATCACTTTTTTCTTTTTAAGATAACATTTCTATATTTTTGAACCTATTTTGGGCAATTAAATTATTATTTTATTTTATAATTAAGTGGTTAATTAATTTGGGGTTCTTACCGCTGTAAATGGAGCTGTTGCTATTCTTGTTCCAGATCAAAGTGCTGTAAATGGAGGAGGAGGAGCTATTTCAGTAGCTCTTTTCCTGAATCAAAATGCTACCAAGGTAGCTGTGGCTTCAAAAACTGCTGTATTCTCCCGAAATCCTGCATTTGTTCTTGCTCCAGTTATCCCAAGGTACGTCTTTGTTGCTGTTGTACAAAGTCCTTTTGGAGAAGTGCTTTCTGCTGTTTCTGTTGTAGTATTTCAAATTATATTATATTATTTGCTTGTAGTTATGATATAGTTAAGAGTATAAATTATTATGATTGCTAAAATAGTAAAAGGAGAATTTCGTTATATATAATGATAGTGCTCTAAACTACTGAAGTACTTTTGTTGAGTTATTGAATTGTTGTTTGTTCTTGAATTATTGTATTGCTTTTATTGTTCTGGTTTGTGGATCTGTTTGTAGTGCTTTTCAAGAATCACTATGTAGGTCACGCAAATATTTTAAAAATAATGAGCAGTGTTAAACCTTTACATATCTCATTCCTTGCCTGATTTTTCTAACTTCAATTATTTTTTATTTTTTTGAAGGTTAGAGTTTATAAAAAAGAGAATTTAAACTTTTCAGGGTACCAACTGAAAAAATGATAAAAGGTTTAGCACTGGCTGAGAGATAATGGTGGTGCGATAATTTTTCATGTGTATGTGTGTCTGATGCATCCGCATCATTAGTGCTTTTCCTTCTTTATTTTAATTGATTTATTAAGAATTGTTGTGGATAATCAATCAATTTAAGGTTAGAATGGATATTACTTTGATTAGTTGAAATTCATTGGTTATAGGAAGTTTAGGAGAACAAAAACAAACAAAACAGAAAGGAAGAAAGAGAAAGTATCCTGGAAGATACAAAAAGTTCACTGCAAGAAACAAAAAGCCTTTGGAAGAAAAAAGGGTGAGGGCGTACAACATTGGAGCTTTCACGTACTACGTCCCCGACACTTTACATGTCACACGTACGCATGCAGCGTGCGTACGCGTGAGCATTATTTGACGTAGTATGTTGAAGCTTTCAAGTACTACGTTGGGGACCCTTTCCATGTCACGCGTACGCATGTAGCACGTTGGGGACCCTTTCCATGTCACGCGTACGCATGTAGCACGCGTACGCGTGACCATCACTTTTCACGTAGTACGCTGAAGATCCCACGTACAACAAAGTTGTCATGCGTATGCTTACATCACGCGTGCACGCAACAAAGGACATTTCAGCAGTCACATGTACGCCTAGGCCACACGTATGTGCAAGTGGTCCTTCGCGTAGTACGGGGAAATTATCACGTACAATGCTAGAGCAACTCCTAAAGGCCAAATTGAGGAAGATTAGATCACGTACAACGTAGCCCACTTCACGTTGTACGTGAGCCCCCGAAAGACACTCTAGGATCAATTTTCCATATGACGTATGACTTGGAACAAGCCAAGTACTACGTAGGCCTTGCTGCTTCTTCCAGAATCTCAAACCAAAGCCTTCTGTCCTTCAATTTCTCAACCCTTTGAAGGATCAATCACAAGCTCATTAATGAGGACAGTTATTAAAGACCACAAGCAATCAGGAAAGAGATCTTCTCGGTGGAAAAAAATTAAATAAAGATTTGATTCTGTTTTTGATTTTGAATTTGATTAAGAAGTTTTGAATTTTGATTTTTTATCTTTTAGGGTTTGTATATAAAGGAAGAGGGTTCTGACCTCTTACCTTCTTTGGCACTTTTGAGTTTTATTTTCTTAAGGATTCCAAAACAAGCATGAGTTTCTAATTCTCCTCGGTTAAGGTTAGGAGCTCTGTTAGTTTTATAGATAAATGCAATAACTTTTCTATTTCTAATTGATGCAATTGGTTCCTCTTTAAGAAACAATTTTTGTTCTTCATTTCAAAGGGTTTAAATATGTTGGGAAACAATTCATCTCTGATTTGAATTCTCTTAATCTCTTGGAAAATTGATTAATTGAATTAACCTTGAAAACTGATTCTCATCATTCTTAAGTTTTGAAACTAGATTGATAAGTGACATAAAATCAACTAGGTTAAACTCTTATGAGTTGTGTGGTTTTATAAATCAGAAACGTGCTTACCTCTTTTCTTAATTAAGTGACTAAGGGATTAGCATTTGATTATATTAAAGAGAAATTGAATTACCAAGGGATTATGATTTAATTATTAACGATTTGCCATAAAAGAATCGTTGCATGATTAGAATAGAAAGCGAAAAGTGTTAATTCAGATGACTAACATCTCTGAAACCTTAACTTTCTTAATCATATACCTTTTTTACACTCACTGCTTGCTTCTGTTTTTGCTACGTTTAACTGCTGCTTACGCTTAAAGCCTTTCAAAACCCGAATTTGCTAGTTTGACTAGATTAATTGATTGATCTTGCTTGCTTAACTCGTTAATACTCGTGGGATCGACCCTCATTCACCTGAGGTACTACTTGATTCGATCCGGTACACTTGTCGGTGTTTTGTGGATTGTAAAATCCGCATCGGTGCCTTTTTATCTTTCTATCTATTGTTAAGCATAATTAAAATATATATTGTGTCTAATACTTGGTTGGTTCTTTCTTAATAGCTTCCAGATGTCACACCATTACAGATTGAGAAGGCTTACTAGTTATTATGATTGCATGAAAGCTTGCCACCCTAACTTAAGTGGCAATGATTCTAAAAAATTTCTACATGTTCACTATGATAAGAAGAAGAAATTGTCTGTTGACTTTTTTTTTAGTTTCTAATATTAATTTTGCAATGTTTATATGCTAGAAAAAGATCAGACACTTTGCTATTATGTGCAAGAACGTAAAAAATGAGAAGCCTTGTGTCCTCAAATTTTGCCACAAGTGCCTCTTATTGTCTTAAAATTTCAAAATTTTTGGAGTTTTGGATTGGGAGATATGAATTCTTGAAATCTGATATTTTATGTAGTGAAAATAGATATCTATTTCTAAACCAGCAATTTTCCATATGCATAACTCTCAATTCTGAATGAATTTTGAGTTAAAATCAATTGTGAATGAAAGCTTGTTATGTCTAGTATGTTCAATCCGAATTTCAAGGTGATCTAAGTTTTGAAGAACAAATTATGCAACTTGGAAGGAGTTGTGTTCACTGATTTACTAAAACAGGATTATACATTACAAGACCAACTTCCAATGTAAATAACGTTCATCTCAGGAATGATATTATGCTGGAACTAGTTGCAAAAGAAACCTAGATGATTCTATTTAAATAAAATTAAATTTCAGGGCTATTGGATTTAAGTTGAGTTTTATATGAGATTTTGAAGTATGGCTGTCGAAAAACTATTGTGTTGCATAATTCTGAGTGGTGCAGCAACTTGTGTGCTTCGGTTTAGCTTTCATGAACTGAATTTTTTAGTAGAAATATTTTTTTTGAAAGTTTGATGAATATATTTTATTTCTCTAAAATTTTAGGCTTTTAGGAGTTGAGAACTGGAAGATATGAATTTTTGAAAATCATTAGTTAAAATAGGAAAAGTCAGTTTTTAGCACATTTTACAATAACTTCTAATGCCTATAACTCCTAAATATGAATAGCTTTTGGGTTGCAACCAAGATATATTTATTGCTATGTGAGTTAAGATTTTTTCCAAAATTTAGGATAGTTATGGTCTTGTAGTGAGAATTATGCAAGTTAGAAGAAACTATATATGCTGATTTGAAAAATATAATTCGATAGATTTTTACTCAACTTCCAAAGTGAATAACTTCTACCTTAGGGCAGCTATGGATGTCAAACTAGTTAGGATTGAAAGAGAAATATGTCCAAATTATTCTTACCAATTTTGATGGCTGGATGTATTGCGTTGAATTTTTAATGATTTTTCAAAAGAAGGTACAAGCGGCTGTTTTACTATCAAGAAAGTGCGGAGGCAGTCTCTTGTACAACTTGCATAAAGTCTAATTCAACTTAGAATTTAGTGGGACCAAAAGGTGGTTAAACATGGTTGTGTCTAGTGTGGTGGTTCAAAGTTTTAGATGGTTTCAATGATTTTAGAATTTAATACAAAATATTCAATAAGGGTTGTCTCACTGGTTTTTCTAAGGAGATTTTGCAAACAGGACAGAACTTTAAAAATTTGTAATTAATTCTATAAGCTTAAAATTAGGTGAGACCGAAACCAAAATAAATGTTAGTGTCATTAGGGTACCTACATCTAAGAAATGGACTAGTGCGTATTTGTTACCTAAGGTAGCGTTTGGTGGAGAGACAGAGACGGAAAGACTGAGACTGAGAGACAGAGACTAAGAGACAGGGATTGAAATAAATCTCAGTATTCTGTTTGGTGCAAAATCGGAGACAGGAAATGAAACAAGAATGAAACTCTAATTTAATTTGCACAAAGGGTAAAATTGGAATTAATTAATTGAAACGAAAGTATTTTAGATATAAAATGTTATTAAAGTTTCAGTCTCAATCTCTAAAAATTTCAGTCCCCTGTGTCCCTACTTTTTGGAGGTACTGAAATACTGAAATTTTAGAGACAGAGACAGAAATTTTAGTACCAGTCTCTGAACTAACAAACAAAATACTGAATCTCAGTCTCTCAGTCTCTGTCTCAGTACCTCAAAACAAACGCTACCTAATGTATAGAAACCTTGTAAAGGAACAAGATGCAGTGCTACTCGAAATACAGGGGACCCACAGTTTTTCCTTAATTTATGGGGCTAGAGTGATCAGAAAATTGTAGCCTTTAGCTGGTTACAAATTTTAGTTTTAGAAGATTGCGTGAACATAAAATTTACACAATTCCGAAGTCGTTTGATATTTTTAAGATAGGAAAGAAACTGTGATGTCGGGGCTGTTTTGGTAAAAGATAAGCATAAACACAATTAAGTGTGCGACTAAGGGCAAACAAGTAATTATATCAAAAGACTAAGGGTAAAAGGGTTCTTTACAAAAATGAAGAGGAAATTATTAATGGAACAATGTAATGAAGTCCCAAGATATTTGATGATAAGTCATTTTAGCCTAGTTTCACAAGCCTATTTCATTAGTTTTTATTTGGTTTTTATGCATTTTTATGCAACAACTAAGTGTTTGAGTGAGAATTTTATGCTTGTCTTGATTCAATCAAATATTGATAATTTTATGCATTTTCATTAGATTTCTTGCAAGATTTAGTTGATAATATGAATGATGCAAGATTTGATGATTATGCCAAGGTTTTGATGTATCTGTTTGGTTGATGATAGGTGAAAAGATGAAGAAAAAGAAGCAGAAAGCACAAAATAAGCTCAAAGGAAGAATTCTGGACATACTTTTGGAGTTTGAGCACGTTTGGGGCCTTAGGCCACGCTTTTAAAAGCGTGGCCCATGATTTAAA
This sequence comes from Arachis ipaensis, assembly GCF_059453495.1. NCBI lineage: Eukaryota > Viridiplantae > Streptophyta > Magnoliopsida > Fabales > Fabaceae > Arachis > Arachis ipaensis. Next base: position 67,659,826 of record NC_142441.1, read on the forward strand.
CCAAGGAGCGCTCTTGGCGCGAAAACGTCACGACGAGCACACGTACACGACGCGCATGCGTCGAGCAAGGAATTTCGAAAACCCACGCGTATGCATGCTTGACGCGTACGCATGGATGTAAGTAGCGTTCATTTGCAAAGAGAACGCTACGTTGCATAAGTGAACGTTTTCGGGCAAGATAAAATTTGGAAGCAAAGTTTTGCAAACGACGCGCACGCGTACTTGACGCGCACGCATCGATGGTGCACCCAGGACAGAGCACGCGCACGCGAGGCTGGCACTGGAACCTGAATTGGAGATTTTGCTACCCACGCGCACGTGCAGAGGACGCGCACACGTGGGCAGCGCTCACTAAGCCAACGCAGCGCTCTCCTGGGAGCAGAACTTTGGCTCAATTCATCTGATTCAAGCCCAATTGATGATTCAAAGCTAGCAGAGCCCAGTATCATCACTCAAAGGCACAAGAGATAGTTAGATTAAGAATTTCATTTGATTTGTAATTTGTTTTCAATTTCAATTTCATTTTCATTTTGTAAAGCCTATATAAAGGCATCAGTTTCATTTTAAACAGGAGAGATCGGTTAGGCTGCAATAGTAGTAGGCATCAGTAGGAGTAGGAGTAGGATAGAATAGAAAGCTCTCTTTGATACACTTTTATTTTTCTGCACTTTTACATTTCAAGTATTGAATTCAATTTGGCTTATGCAAATTTTAGTTTCTAATAATCCTCTGCTACAATTTCCTTTTGCAACTTTACAATTCTGTTCATGATTCAGCCTGATTTAATTTTCCTGCAATTTAAATTTCTTGTTACTTGCTCTCAAGATCTCTTCGATTGATTTACTGCTTTCTTTAAATTCTCTGCACCCAATTTCCTTTACATTTACTGCAATTTACCTTTCTTTCCATTTAAGCTTCTGTTGATTTACATTCTGTAATTTACAGTTCTCTGCAATTTACTTTCTGTTACTCAATTCTCACTCAATTCACCACTGTTAGCTTAACTAAACTAATCACCTCACTAAAATTGCTTGATCCATCAATCCCTGTGGGATCGACCTCACTCTTGTAAGTTATTACTACTTGATGCGACCCGGTACACTTGCCGGTGAGTTTGTGTGGAAAGTTAATTTTCCCTCATCAAGTTTTTGGCGCCGTTGCCGGGGATTGATATAGATCAACAATGATTAAGTGGGTGAGAGGTTTAGATTAAGCATTTTTTTTTGTTTTTGTTCTTTTAATTTTCTGTTCTGAGTTGATACCAAGGTGTTTGAGTTTTTGCCTCACTAAGCAAATCTCATCTGAGACATGAATTTTGATTTTAATTGGTGATGTGTTTTACAAAATTCAAATGGAGTTCAATTCATCTTATAATCAAACAGATTTTATGGGATATTACCCACCATCACCAATCTCTAATGGTGGCTGAGAATATCACCAAGAAATCACAGATTCTGAGCACTCCAATCAATGGAGATATGCTTCAGAGCCACAAGACGAGCAAGACAATTTCATGGGATATTGCAAAGTAAAAAGTTAAGGTTTCAGAGATATTAAACTTTCAAGAATAATGCTTTTCACTTTCTATCTTAACTTGATCATGCAGGAATGTTTCTTATGGTGAATCACAATTAATCAAACTTCTAATTCCTTGTTAATTCAATTTCTCTTTAACCTAATTAATCACTAATTTCTTAGTCAATTATTTAAGAAAAGAGGTTAAGCACATGCACAGATTCAAAACCACACAATTCTCAAGTCCTAACCCTAGATGATTTACTTTTGCTTATCAAACTAGGTTCAAAGCTTAGAGAGTCATGGGAATAAGTTTCAAGCTTAATTCTAACATACAATCTTCCCAGGATGATTTTAGAATTCAATTTAGATTCGAAGTATTTTTCAATATATTCAAATCATTGTAATGAAGAGTGAAACTTAATTCTTAAGAAACATCAATGCATAAATCAAGAATAGTAAAGCAATAACATTAATCCATAAGAATCAACAGAGCTCCTAACCTTAACAGAGGAGATTAGTTGCTCATGGTGTAATGAAAATAAAATTGTGAAGTCTGGTGTGTAATGTGATGTAATGGGTGGTGTAAAAATATCGTACTCTGTTTGTGAACAGAGACCTTATTTAAAAACCTAATACGAAAACCTAAAATTCAAAATTAAACTAAATCAAAACAAAATCAAATATTTTCTAATAACTCCTAATTAACAAGGTGATCTTCCTTGTGGTTAGGGCCTTGAGCCTTAAGCTTTGTGGGCTTGAATTGATTCTTGGACTTCACGTGCATTGCTCAGGGCATGTTGAGGAACCCATGTGCAACGTGGAGAAGCCCACATGCAACATGCTTGAAGAGGAGGCTTGGATGTGGGAATCCTTGCATTCATGTGTGTAACACCCTTGCTATTAGAATGTCACACTTTCATTTGCGCCACTCTGATAGCTTAGATATTACAATGACTAAAACATATTTAATATTAAGATAGGAGCTTGTTTAAAACTTAAAATCATATGATCTTTCGAAAAGACTTTTTTTATTAAAAACATAAATACGTATATACAGACCAGATACAATACTTACAAAGTATATATATACATAGCAATAACTTACAAACGTTACACATCACAAATTCCTATCCCTCTTACAAAATAATAGGAATAAAGGCGAGGAAAAAATAATAATAACTATGATAATACAAAGATATCAAATAAAGTTAGAGCGAAATAAACTCTTCCGAACTTCGTTGTCCATATCCTGAAAAGGAAAAACCTGTAGAGGAGTGAGAACATCGTCCTCGCTGGTTCTATCTATAGGGTTAGAGAATTGCTATAATAAGATACGTAAATTAAAATTGTTTTCAAGGTACAGTGATTGTTGCTCGCCATATGTATCCTTTCAAAAACCAAAGGTTTACATTCAAAAATCCAAAATTATTTTTAAAAGAAAAATCTGTTAATTCTTCAAAATCCAAAATATTTTCCTTTTGTATAAAATATTAAAAGTTTTTCTAGATAGTATGAATGACCAACCTGTTCCAAGAATAGGTTCATCAAGTCTATGCTGGACTAGTTTGATTTTTCATACTTTACTAAACCACAAACACAAACCAATCACGACCTCCGGCCTTTTACATAATCAATCACGGCCCCATGTCCAAACAACTCAATCAACATCTAATTCACTACATTCCAACCAATTTCAGTCACGAACACAAGTAAAGAGGTCCAAACACAATCAAAGCAGTTACATCAAGTATAGCAATACATAGGCAAACTAATTACATTGTGCATACCCAAACAATGTCACATAGATGCGCCTGTCCTATTGGCTGTGATATCACATTATCGGTTCAACTACCAACTCGACACATGCCGATGGGAATGTTATCTTTTGGTCATGAATATAGATGGGAAACCCCAGGGATATCATGCCTGGAACACAGTCCAGAGATATAGTGCCTAGCATACTCTTGTGATTTCGAAGGGATGTGAGCGGGATACTCTGCCTTAGTCCTCACATTACCCAGGAAAATAGTGCCTGGCATACTGTCCAGGGATATAGTGTTCGGTACACTTTTGCGACGTACAAATCGCATCTCAATCAGAACCAAACTCATCTTTATTCTGATTTTAAAATCATTCTTGGCTCACTTACTTTCGAAAACAAAATGTATTCAAATCACATCTTGCCAAGAGTCACTTTTCCTCAAACTAATTTCCATTAAAACCAAAAATCACTTTTGGTAACATTCTCTAAAAACGCCAAGTGGTGCATGGAATTGTGATCACACTTTTCACAACTTTGGTACAACTAACCAGCAAGTGCACTGGGTCGTCCAAGTAATAAAACCTTACGCGAGTAAGGGTCGATCCCACGGAGATTGCCGGCTTGAAGCAAGCTATGGTCATCCTGTAAATCTTAGTCAGGCGGATTCAATTGGTTATGAGTTTTGATAATTGAAAGATAAATAAAACGTAAATTAAAATAAAGATACTTATATAATTCATTGGTGGGAATTTCAGATAAGCATTTGGAGATGCTTTGTTGCTTCTGAACCTCTGCTTTCCTATTGTCTTCATCCAATCATGCGTGCTCCCTTCCATGGCAAGCTGTATGTTGGTGGATCACCGTTGTCAAAGGCTACCATCCGTCCTCTCAGTGAAAATGGTCCAGGTACGGTTTCTGTACAGCTAATCAACTGTCGGATCTCTCGTCTCGGATGAAAAATACCAGGCACAGCTACCGCACGGCTAATCATCTGTCGGTTCTCACTTGTGTCAGAATAGGATCTCTCTATCCTTTTGCACACTGTCATTGCGCCCAACATTCGTGAGTTTGAAGCTCGTCACAGTTAATAGGAAAGACTAGTATTTATACTAAACTAGTTACTAAGGATCACAGAAATTGAGTAACTAAGTGCAGAGAGTGCATAAATCTACTTTCGGGGCCCACTTGGTGTGTGCTTGGGCTGAGCTTTGAGCTTTACACGTGCATAGGCCTTTTCTGGAGTTAAACGCCAGGTAAAGTACCAGTTTGGACGTTCAACTCCAGTTTTGGTGTCAGTTCCGGTGTTTTACGCCAGAAAAGGGTCTCTGGCTGGCGTTTAACGCCAGTTTGGGCCATCAAATCTCAGTATGGACTATTATACATTGCTGGAAAGTCCCAATTGAGAACGCGCCAATTGAACTTCTGTAGCTCCAGAAAATTGCATTTGAGTGCAGGGAGGTCAGAATCCAACAGCATCTGCAGTTCTTTCTCAGCCTCTGAATCAGATTTTTGCTCAGGTCCCTCAATTTCAGCCAGAAAATACCTGAAATTACAGAAAAACACACAAACTCATAGTAAAGTCCAGAAATGTGATTTTTGCATAAAAACTAATAAAAATATAATAAAAAGTAACTAAAACATGCTAAAAACTACCTAAAAATAATGTCAAAAAGCGTATAAATTATCCGCTCATCGCCAAGCTGTCTCCAAAATCATATCAATTGTAAATCTCTTTGAAAAGACCTAGAAATCATTCATTTTCAAACCATTTGCTTAATCACTTTAAAGTCAAGAGTTATTGATTGAAATCCCCCCGGCAAGGTCTCAAGACTTTAGGGGAAGACAATGGACCTCATTTCCTTAAATTCAGTAAAGATTTTTAAAAATAATTGTTTTCTTAATTTGAATTATTCAAGGAAAGTTTCTAAACCAAATCAAAACCAAATCATATAAATCAGAAGTTCCGAACCAATTTCAAATCCAAAACCAATCTCAATTTCTTTCTTGAAACCAATTCTTTCGTCTTTTTTCAAAACATCACAAAACGACAACATTCAATCAAAGTCCAATTTCTTGTAAATTCATTAAAGCTCCTCTAAACGAAATCCTTAAGTCCAACTCAAAACATAGTCCCTTTTTATATTTAAAAATTGATCTTAGAACATAATACTTTTTTTAAGTGATTTAAAATCGTAAAGTAATTTTTTTTGAATAAATCGAACTCAAGACATATATTTTTCTCAAATAAATTAAACTCGAAATATAACTATTTTCTTAATAAATTAAATAATACAATTTCTCAAATCCAAACTTTTCTAAATAACATTTCAAACAAAGTCTCAAATTTTATAGAAAATTCGGCAGCACCTCTAATAAAACTTGAACTTTGCCACCCTTTTCGGGTCCCAACCAAACCATTCCGCAACCCTTTCCAACGGGTTCAAAACCAAATCATCTCAAAATCAAGCTGATTCTAACAAAGCCATACCATTTTCATGTCTCAAGAAAACCGATTCAAAATCAAATAATTTTCAACAAATCAAACTCATTTCCAAAACTTTAAACAAACAATTCAACAACCGTCCGTTTAACAAAACCAAATGATAATCCAATCAATCAATTAACCATATTCATCTAAAATAGCCAGACAATACATAAGACTTATACAATCACCAAAATTGTATTTCTCACATCAATATCAATCTCTAACAATTCAAAATCATAAAAATTGAGTTTTAGAAAAGCCCCTACCTCGACAAGTCGAAACCATAAACCAAACGCGTCAATAGAACTCTTTTCTCTCAGCCCAAAATCGATGGCAACTGAAACCTTAGCCCCTGATCACTTTTGTAGCAGTCACAGCAACTTAAAAGTGACATGCCACACTCATAACTCGACCCTATGGTACAAAAACATCAAAACCTTTAACAACCTATAATAAAATACTTATACGCTAGCGAAGAGGGTTTCAGATCAGAGATACCTACCGCAACAGGGAAAAACAGCTGAACCAAACAGTAGAATGGCTCAGAGTAGAGGCGACCACAGCAGGATAGTTGCTCCGATGGCGGCACATGACAGAAAAACTCGCGGTGACCATATATCTAAATAGACATAGGCTTCAGGGGCAATTTCCAGTGGCGGCGTGGAGCTCCGGTGATGCAGCAGTAAGCATAAATGGCGGCAGGCAGATCGGCGAGGGCGGCCTCCTTCCAGCAGCAGCGGCGGGAAGCGAATGACCTTCCCCTACATGCGGACTCTCTCCTCTACTTCGCCCATGAATGACCGTGATGCTGGCTCCCCCTGGTGATGACGACAGCGTGGATAGTAGCAGCAGCGGTGGTGATCTTCAGCTGTGATGAGGAACGGCGGAACATCATCGTTCTTCTTCTCCTCTGGCTCCTTCCTCCGCGTTAGCACCAGCGACGATGGCGGCAAGCAGCTCGGCAACGACGGCGAGGCCCACTGGCACTGGCTTGTCCCCCCTCCTCTCTTGCCTTCTCTGACTCCGTTTCTCCCTATCTCCCTCAATGTTTTCTTTCTTTCTTTTATGAAGTTGCAACTATGTGGTGTTTGTGTGTGTTTACTAAAGGGAAGGAGAAGGGTAGCATCTAGGGTTTTCATTTGGGTGAAGGGGGTGTGTTTGAGTGTAATTGGGTTAGGGTTAGGGTTTCAATTTGGGGATTTTGGGATTAATTTGGGTTAGTGTTGTATTTAATCAAATTAGGATCTAGAGTATCAGTTTGAAATCTAATTAAACTCCTAAATTTACTTTTAGAAATATTATTTGTTGTATCAAATTACTAATTAGATTTCAATCAGATACTCTAATTGAAATTATAAGATAATGTAATTAATTTTCTTTATTCCTAAAACTTAAAGTATTAAATTATGAAATTATCAACTATTTAAAGTAAATCATATAAAAATTCGTGTTATTCCGTAACTAATAATTTTGAAATTTAAATATAGAAAATAATTCAATAATTAAAAATTAGGTAAAATTCTAATTTAAATAGCCAAACCTCATTATTTTCGAGTTTTTAAAACTTTAAATTATAAATAGGAAAATAATCAATAATTATAGAGTTTGGATAAAAGTCTTAATTTATTTCAAATTCAATTAATCAAAGCTGCCTTTGATTATCTTCAATAAAATAATTTCTGAAATTAAGATTATAAATAAATATATAATTTGAAATTAATTCATAATAAGACTTTTCAAAAGTTTTGGGTCTTACAATATGCAACGTGATGGAGGAGAAAGGAGGCCCAACATGTAACATGGACCTCCCACGTTTCACGAGTGCAACAACACATGGAGGGAGAACTTATAGCCACAGGTGCAACGTGTAATATGGCCTTCCTATGTTACACATGTGTGATCAAAGGAGGGGGAGCCACTGGCCTTTGGTCCAACGTGTAACGTGGCTCCACCATATTTAACTTGCTAACTCCTGGAGGCTTGGATTGCATGTAGCTTTAATGGACTTTCATGTACGTGCAACATTGCTAGCCTAAGTGCAATGTGGAAAGCTTGAAGAAGGAGGGAGCATGGAGGCTTGGTGGATGTGGGAGAGGTGTCACACTTGCAAGGGTAGAGTTTAGAGTGTGTTTGGGGGTGTTTTGGAGGTGTTTTGGGCATGGAAAGAGTGGCTAGACATGTAAGGACGTGTAAGGACATGAAACGTGTTCGTGGTGCACTTCCATGGGTGATTTAGACGTGGATGGATGCAAAACACCAATGTGAGATGTGGATGTTCAACGTTGCACGTGGAGCTTTCGCGCTGAAATTTCAAACTTGTTCGTGGCCCAAACGGAATGTCAGATTATTATATATCGTTAGAAAGCTCTGAACGTTAGCTTTCTAATGCCACTAAAACCGCTTTATTTGGACCTTTGTAGCTCAAGTTATGCTTGCTTGAACATGAAGAGGTTAGGGTTGATAGCATCCACAAATTCTCTTTGTACTTATCTTTAATTCTTGGTTCCCTAGGAGGTTGCTTCCTTTTGCATGGCACCTTCCTTGATTCTCCCAGGAGCTTTGTTGGTTATCCTTCTCTTCCTTTGCTCTTGCCTAAAATCTTTTAACAAATTTCTAAACATATCAAAGAACAATGCAACTCCAAGAAATATCGATTAAAGCATTAGAATCTCAATTATAACATGGAAATCACTAACTTTATTCAAAGAAATAATAAAGAAAAAACTACTAAAGATGCCCATGCATCACTTGTTGCCACAGGCTGGTGGTAGTCTTAACCACATCGACATGTATACATGGACTGATGCAAATGAGAAACCATATCTAAGACAGGTTCCTAGGTAATGTCAAGTTGCAAGATGTAAAACGACACGTGAGCTCATGGCCCGCTTAGGACATGCATGCATTATTTTGTCTGTGCATTATATATTTCTCTGTGTTTGTGTTTTGTTCCTACTCCCTATGGTTGTGATTTAACTCTGCTTTTATATATTCTATGCTTATTTGTGTTTGCCTATTATTCTACTACTTATTGTGATAGGATAGTACTTAGTTAATAGGAGAAGAAGATTAGGATAGGGAAGCAAATGCTAACACATAAGCCTAAAGATAATATGATAAATGTACAACAACCTAAAACAATAAAGTGATCCCTTAGGAATGATATATGATTATCCCTTCCCTTAGGTTTGAACCCTATTAGATACCTTAGGTACTCACCCACTTTCTTCCCCTTCTCTACAGATGGATCTCCCAGGGAAAATTTCCGCCACGGGAGTACTATTCATCGAGATGCCATTGGCGTTTGCTTTTGAGGACTCCATGATAAAGGGAACTATAGTTTGGGCAGAGCCATGTACTCGGATGTATATTGATGAATCCATATTTGATGATTAATTTTGGATTGAATTGAGTGAATTTCATCATATAAACCCACATTTATTCAATTAAACAGCATACTTTTGTGTTTTCTCTCTAAATTATGTCTAATTGTGAAAACATATTCTTTTGTGCTTAATTTAATCAATTTTATTCCACCTTCATTCCATTTGATACCATGATATTTTTGATGAGTAATTTCAGGTGTAATAGGTAGGAATGGCTTGATAAGAGTGGAAGAGAAGCATTCAAATCGGGAGAAAACATGGAGAAAACAAAGGAGAAAACCATTTCAGAGTGTGCGTACGCACAACCACCTGTGCGTACGCACAAAATGAGAATCGGCCAGTGTGTGTATGCACACATTTGTTGTACGCACAAGTACCGGCGCATGACTTCATTAAAAACTCACGTGGCTTGCAAATTGAGGGGATTGGAGGCCCAAATTTGATGGCCTAGAGCTCATATGAAAGGGGCAAGCATGAGAGGACCATAGCATAACATTAGGATCATTATTAGATAGTTTTGGAAGCTTTTAGTTTTAGTTTTTCTTAGGTTTTTCTCTCAACTTTCTTAGGGTTAATTAGGGTTTATATTACAAGTTGCAATTTTCCTTTTTGATCTGGGATTCTAGCTTACTTCCATTGTAAGTATTTCTTGATTTTATCTTTAATTACAATGCTTGTGCTACACTTTCTTATAGTTTAAGCCACTTTGTTTATATATACATACTTTTGCTATTTTGATTTCTAGTTTATGAATTTGATGATTATTGGTTATTACATGTTTATTTGAGTTATCGTTGTTGATTTTGTTCATTGATTGTTCACAGTTTTGAGTATTTTTGCAAAATGGGTATGTTCTATGATCATGCCCACCAAGTGTTTGTGGAAATGCTAATTTTAAATATGGAGTAAATTTTCACTCCTTGGCTTGGAAAAAATGAGTATATGAGATACTAGAGTTATAATGTCTGACATTTAGTGATAATTCTTGGATTGTTAGTTGTTCTTGGATTCTTAGTGCCAAGTGTCTAGTGGGGACGGTGATGCATTACGCTCACTTGACACTACAAGGACGGCTCAGAATTTAAGCTTGAATTTGATGAATTTGCACAATGCACACTAAGTGTTTGATGAATTGCCCAAGTAAATTTTTTGTTTGATTCATATGTCATGGCCATCATATGTATTCAACCTCCTTCTTATTTGGCAAATTCCATGAATTGTGCAATGTTAAAAGATGATTCTTGATGATGTTAGACTTGAATTTCTCAATGCATTTCTTTGGTTATTATACTTGAAGTTACACACACCCATGTGTTACATGCCTTTGCTTTGTTGCAAAAGGGTGACTTGTCCGTGAATGCATTGACTTTAATTGGATTGTATTGTTCATTGTTCATCATAATTTTCAAATTATGGTAATCACATTACAAAGTTCTCATTCCATGATGTTTTAATCAAACGTCTCTTGCTTCAACTCAAGCACTTTGCTTATGTGATTCCTACATTATTTGGATGAACAAATGACATCTCTCTTTGATTGAATTGGATATTGTTGTTGTGCAACTTTTATAACATTGAGCTTTCATTTCCACAACTTCAACACCTATTCTCTCAAAGAATTCAACTAAGTTACTTTGTCTTTGCTTAAGCTTGCTTGTATTTCAATTTTGGCTTATCTGTTGATTTGCAACTTAAGGCACTTTATCGAGAAGCTTAAGCTTTAATTTTTTTATTGTGTGGTTGCCGTTTTAGCCGGCCAATGTGTGTGTTCTAGTCATGCGCATACTTAGAATGCTCAAATTATCTTTTGTTAAGCCACACTATTTTGTAAAGCTCCTCGATTAAGTGTTTGTACTTTGTTTATATTGTTGATGCTTCCTCATTGTTCTTCTTGTACCACTTACCGTGCGATCTTGAAATCTATTTTTATCCTCCATTTTAGGATGTGCTGAAAAGGCAAAGAGCCGACTACACCACCAGTGGGTCCAAGAGGTATTCTTCCATGCCCCTCTGATCACCGGAACGACGCACCGAGCACCTTTGCCAACGAGAGAGCCGACCTCTAATATGATAAACTTGAAAAAAGGGCAATACATTGGGAGCAGAAGCTCAAAATTCCAGAAGAATATGCAATGGCCATCCATGATAGAATTGCCTCATTTCAATGGGGATTTCTTGAACAAGACCCCGTTAAAATCAATGAATCTATGGTGCGGGAATTTTATGCCAACTATCAAGCTTGGGAAGCGTTGACGATATTCCTCTGAGGGAAGACCTTGGATACTTCCAATCAAACTTTTGAAGCTCTTTTGAAGATTTTTCACATCTCGCCTATTAGAGATGCTTACACAAAGATCAAGGCAGATGTGATTAAGGGGAGGATTCCCTTGGCTCCCATTCTGAAGAAAATTGGCCGTTTCGGTGCCTCTTGAGAATATAGTAAGGGAGAAAAAGCTGTTCCCATTAGCATTGCTTGTTCTGATTTGACTATCGAGGCACGGATTTGGCAATAGATATTGGCTGATTATATACTTCCTAGCACCCATGCTACCTATATCCGACTCAGAGTTGCTATGCTCCTTTGAGCTATTATGGAGGGCAAGAAGATAGCTATCTTGCCCTTGGTTTATGGTGCGGTATTTACAACCACACTTACAAACCGGCAAGTGCACCGGGTCGTACCAAGTAATACCTTACGTGAGTAAGGGTCGATCCCACGAGGATTGATGGATTAAGCAACAATAGCGTTTGATAGGATTAGTTAGACAAACAGAAAATAATGTTTGGAAGTTCAAAAGACATTAAACAATATTAAAAATATTAAAAACAGGCAGATAAATAAATTGGGAATAAAATATAGAGAAAAAGGTTAAGGTTTTAGAGTTATCTATTTTCTGGATTGACTTTTCTTATTAACTAATTTTAATCATGTAAGATTTAATTCATGGCAAACTATTTATGACTAGACCCTAATTCCTTAGACCTTCCTAGTCTCCTCTAAAATTCATCAACTGCCAATTCCTTGGTCAATTAATTCCAATTAGAGGGTGATGATCGAATCCTAGTTTATATGCCACAAGAATCCTAATTATTCAAAGATAAAGGGATTATATGTCACGTATCCCGTTAAATACAAACAATTAGAAATTCAGGATAATATGTTTTCAAGCTATTGTTCAAGTAAAGAGCTTTTCCAAGTTTTACAAGAACTCAAATAGAACATAGGTCATACTTCCGTTCCACCCAAATTCATAAAATAAAGAACAAAAACAATTATTGAAATATAAATCAAAACATGAATTAAAATAGAAAAATAATATTATCAATCCATACAATAGACAGAGCTCATAACCTTAACAATGGAGGATTAGTTGCTCATAGAAAAGAGAGAAAATTAGGATTGTCAGTTATGTTCCCCTGATGGGATGAGGTGTAATCTCCCCCAGGACCTCTCTACAAAGGAAGGAAAGTTTCTCCCTTTTTATAACTAATCCTAATAAATTTAAAATCTAATATCTAAAACTAAAAATTAAAATAATATCTTTTCCTAATTTAAGATTTGAATTTAAATTTGAATTAATTAACAGATCTTCAGTTGATGGATGGGGACCACTTGCTTTGTCCATTCTGCAGCTTCTAATCTATATTTTATGGGATGGAAACTGAGTTAAAATAGCCCAGAAATTGCCCCCAGCGTTTTTCTGCATTTTCTGCACGTGGCGCATGTGACGCGTCTGCGTCGTCCACGCGTTCGCGTCATTTGTGCAGATTCCAGTCCACGCGTTCGCGTCAGGCACGCGATCGCGTCATTGCGATTTCCTCCATTCCGCGTGGTTGCGTGAGCCATGCGTCCGCATCGGTATTCGCTGGTCATCTTCTTGGCTTCTTCTCTTTCTCTGCAGAAACTTCATCAAATCCATCCGAATGTTACCTAAATTAAATAAAATTGCACAAAACTCAAAATAGCATCTATAGTGGCTAAAATATAATTAATTCTTAATTAAATTCAACAATTTAGGTGCAAATTCACTAGGAAAAGATAGGCAAGATGCTCACGCATCACAACACCAAACTTAAACTGTTGCTTGTCCTCAAGCAACCAAAACTAATATAAGCTTAGGATGTGAATTTGCATGAGAATGAGAGTTCGATTAAGCCCATGTCTCTTCTTATAGTGGGGTTTACAACTGCAATCCTGAACAGTTTTGGCATCTCACTTTATCTTTTGAAGTTCAGAATGATTGGCATCCATAAGAACTCAGAATTCAGATAGTGTTATTGACTCTCCTAGTTCAGTATGTTGATTCTTGAACACAGCTACTTTATGAGTCTTGGCTGTGACCCTAAGCATTTTGTTTTCCAGTATTACCACCAGATACATAGATGCCACAGACACATAACTGGGTGAACCTTTTCAGATTGTGACTCAGCTTTGCTAGAGTCCTCAGTTAGAGGTGCCCAGAGCTCTTAAGCACACTCTTTTTTTACTTTGGACCACGACTTTAACCGCTCAGTCTCAAGCTTTTCACTTGACACCTTCACGCCACAAACACATGGTTAGGGACAGCTTGATTTAGCCGCTTAGGCCAGGATTTTCTTCCTTAGGTCCCTCCTATCCATTAATGCTCAAAGTCTTGGATCCTTTTTACCCTTGCCTTTTAGTTTAAAGGGTTATTGGCTTTTTCTGCTTGCTCTTTTTCTTTTTTTCTTTAATTTAAATTTTTTTTTTCATAATTTTTTCGCAAGCTTTGTGTTTTTCACTGCTTTTTCTTGCTTCAAGAATAAATTTTTTGATTTTTCAGATTATCAATAACATCTCTCTTTTTTCATCGTTCTTTCAGGAGCCAACAATTTTAACATTCCTAAACTTCACTATAAAAAATATGCACTGTTCATGCATGCATTCAAAATCATAGAAAATACCACCACATTTAAGTAAATCAGACTATTTTTAAAATTAACTCAATTTCTCATGCAATACATCACTTTTTTTTCTTTCTTTTTTTTTTTAGATTCAAGTTCAGTGAGTGGTACATGAAACATTTTTTTCAGCATTAAAGTAATTAAATGAAAACTAAACTAGTCCTAGGATTCTAACTAATATAGGATCATGCAGCAAACAAAGCAAAATAGCAGAAAACCAGAACATAACATAGACAAAGAGGGGAGGAATAAAAAATGAAAGGAACTCAACCACCTTAGCTATCCTAGCAGTCATTTATTCTTCAGGTTGTGCTCCTCAGTGAAGATGATTCGCCTCCCTTTTGGTGCCATAGGAATAAACAGAAAATTTCTAAGCGAAGCGTCAACACCAAACTTAAAGGTTTGCTTGTCCTCAAGCAAAGAAGAACTGAAATTAGAAGAGAAAAATATTAAAAATGAAAGAAAAAAAAAATAAAGATAAGAGAAAAAGAGAGAATTAGGATTGGGAGAGAGAGAAAGAAACTGGGCGGCGCAAGCGACGCGTTCGCGTCAATGACGCGATCGCGTACGTCGCGCATCCTTCATAATGACGCGTTAGCGTCAGGCACGCGTCCGCGTGGATGGCCATGTATGCAAATGACGCGGACGCGTCGGGCACGCGTCCGCGTGATCAAATTTGTGCTTTTAGCACACTTCTTGCCTCAAGCCAGCTTAACTCTCTGTCCAGACACCTTTTACGTCGATTTTTCGGGTCACGCGTCCGCGTGGATGATGCGGTCGCGTGAAGTGGCAAAAATCATGAATGACGCGGTCGCGTGAGCCATGCGTCCGCGTGGGCTTGTTTGTGCTAGAGGCATAATTCTTGCGCCACTCCCGCGCAACTCTCTGTTCAAATTTATTTTTCACGCACACATGATTGACGCGTTCACGTCAATGACGCGATCGCGTCGTGTGCCTTTCTTTTTTTTTTTTTTTTAGCTTGAGGTGTTCGGTTCCTGTGATAAAATAGCTGCATGATCAGAAAATTAGTAAGAACTTAATAAACATCAACTAAGTAAGAAAACTACTATTACGAAAAACAACTAAGAATAAAAAAGAATGATCATACCACGGTGGGTTGTCTCCCACCAAGCACTTTTAGTTAAAGTCCTTAAGTTGGACATGTTGTGAGCTTCTTGTCATGGTGGCTTGTGCTTGTACTGATCCAAGAATCTCCACCAATGTTTGTAATTCCAATGGCTACCGGGATCCCAAACGAAGCGCACAACGCCTTTGAGCAAGTTGAAGCAAGTGACAAAGCCCCAAGAGTGTTGATTGTGGGAATGAATTCCAGGGTTCCAAACTTTGCTTTTACACCCGTCTTCTTGTGTATCACTATTGTTTCCACCGGGTGGCAATTGATCTGACTTCTCATAGAGACATCCAAACAACCTTTTAGACCCATTCAAATTAGCTCTACACCAATTCTTGCACTTCAATTCGGAGCATGCAACCATATTGAGCCTTGCTTGACAACTCTTACCACTAACCATCTTCCTCTTACTCTTAATACCACAAAGAGCTCTAAGTTGACCATCCGTCTCTAGTAGCCCATATTCAAGTGGGAAAGTAAGGATTAAGGATAGAGATTTTACCCACATGAATGTTGTATTGGATGGTGATGGCTTTGGAAGAGGTCTTGCAAGCTCTACTCCCTTGTGTTCTACTTTGAATTCTACCATCTCCTTGCAAGCTTCCTCAATCTCAACCTCTTCTTCTTGGTAGCTTTCTTTTAATTCAATCTCTTCTTCATTGCTTACCAAGGGCATGGGAGGTTGTGCATCTTCCTCCTTTGTGGGTGCATCTTCCTCCTTTGTTTTTGTATCCTCTTCTTCCATGTGTGAGGATGGAAAGTTCTCTAGTTCACTGGAGTATAAACTCCTTTGATTGATTTCCTCACTTTCTTCCATAGGATCTTGCATTGTATCTTTTGGGAAGGAATTTGCTTGTTCCTCTTCCTGGTACTTGATAATCGACTGCATATGCTTCTCTATATTTTTGACACTTGTCTTTATATCATGTAAACATTCTTTCATGAGAAGCTCAAGATCCGATGGTATTTGAGATGAATAAGAAGGAGGTGATGGTTCTTGATAAGTGTAAAA
The DNA here is from genome assembly GCF_059453495.1 of Arachis ipaensis. Lineage (NCBI taxonomy): Eukaryota > Viridiplantae > Streptophyta > Magnoliopsida > Fabales > Fabaceae > Arachis > Arachis ipaensis. The sequence goes on from NC_142441.1 coordinate 67,676,044, forward strand.
AGAGGATGGTTCTTGGTATGAATAGGAAGATAGTGGCTCTTGATATGGGTAGAAAGATGATGGTTCTTGATATGGATAGAGAGGAGGTGGTTCTTGGTATGGATATGGGGATGGTGGTTCTTGATAGTTGGAACATGGAGCATTGAAGTTTCTTTGATTTTGACTTTGCCAACTAAAATTTGGGTGGTTTCCCCATTCATAAAGATATGAATCACTACTCGGGTGTGAGTAGTAACCCATATGATCTCTCTCCATTATTTTTCCTTAGCACAAAACACCAAAAAGGATTAAACGCACCATGTGGTAAACAGAAAAGCAAAGAAGAAAGAAAATTTATTTATTTATTTTATTTTTTTTTGAAAAAAAAAAACTAAAAATAAAAGAAGAATTCAAGTAAATAAAAAAAGTCAACTAAAAAAAAGAAATTAAACAAAAAAAAATATTAGTATTAAAAAAATATTTTTAAAAGAAAATTTACTACGGGACACCAAACTTAATTTCAGAAATTAAAAAAAAATATTAGTATTAAATTATTTTTTTCTTATTATTTTTTTTATTTTTTTTATTTTTTTAAACAAAACAAAAAAGAAGAAACGAAAAAGAAGGAACAGGGAAGGGGGCAGGAACAAAAGAAAAAAATTGTAACGGAAAAGAAAAATAAAACGTAAAGAAAAAGAAATTTTTTTAAATTTTTTTATTAAATAATAAAAAAAGAAAACGTAACAGCTAACGAAAAACAAGAAAAATATTTTTTTTGAAAAATAATAAAATAATATTTAAATAAAATTAAATTTAAAACGCCTAATCTAAACAATCAAACAACTAATAGTTGTTAATCACAATCAATCCCCGGCAACGGCGCCAAAAACTTGGTGCGGTATTTACAACCACACTTACAAACCGGCAAGTGCACCGGGTCGTACCAAGTAATACCTTACGTGAGTAAGGGTCGATCCCACGAGGATTGATGGATTAAGCAACAATAGCGCTTGATAGGATTAGTTAGACAAACAGAAAATAATGTTTGGAAGTTCAAAAGATATTAAACAATATTAAAAATATTAAAGACAGGCAGATAAATAAATTGGGAATAAAATATAGAGAAAAAGGTTAAGGTTTTAGAGTTATCTATTTTCTGGATTGACTTTTCTTATTAACTAATTTTAATCATGTAAGATTTAATTCATGGCAAACTATTTATGACTAGACCCTAATTCCTTAGACCTTCCTAGTCTCCTCTAAAATTTATCAACTGCCAATTCCTTGGTCAATTAATTCCAATTAGAGGGTGATGATCGAATCCTAGTTTATATGCCACAAGAATCCTAATTATTCAAAGATAAAGGGATTATATGTCACGTATCCCGTTAAATACAAACAATTAGAAATTCAGGATAATATGTTTTCAAGCTATTGTTCAAGTAAAGAGCTTTTCCAAGTTTTACAAGAACTCAAATAGAACATGGGTCATACTTCCGTTCCACCCAAATTCATAAAATAAAGAACGAAAACAATTATTGAAATATAAATCAAAACATGAATTAAAATAGAAAAATAATATTATCAATCCATACAATAGACAGAGCTCCTAACCTTAACAATGGAGGATTAGTTGCTCATAGAAAAGAGAGAAAATTAGGATTGTCAGTTATGTTCCCCTGATGGGATGAGGTGTAATCTCCCCCAGGACCTCTCTACAAAGGAAGAAAAGTTTCTCCCTTTTTATAACTAATCCTAATAAATTTAAAATCTAATATCTAAAATTAAAAATTAAAATAATATCTTTTCCTAATTTAAGATTTGAATTTAAATTTGAATTAATTAACAGATCTTCAGTTGATGGATGGGGACCACTTGCTTTGTCCATTCTGCAGCTTCTAATCTATATTTTATGGGCTGGAAACTGAGTTAAAATAGCCCAGAAATCGCCCCCAGCGTTTTTCTGCATTTTCTGCACGTGGCGCATGTGACGCATCCGCGTCGTCCACGCGTTCGCGTCATTTGTGCAGATTCCAGTCCACGCGTTCGCATCAGGCACGCGATCGCATCATTGCGATTTCCTCCATTCCGCGCGGTCGCGTGAGCCATGCGTCCGCGTCGGTATTCGCTGGTCATCTCCTTGGCTTCTTCTCTTTCTCTGCAGAAACTTCATCAAATCCATCCGAATGCTACCTAAATTAAATAAAATTGCACAAAACTCAAAATAGCATCTATAGTGGCTAAAATATAATTAATTCTTAATTAAATTCAACAATTTAGGTGCAAATTCACTAGGAAAAGATAGGCAAGATGCTCACGCATCAGTTCACGAGTCAATATAGAAGGTAATTCGAAAGATGAAGTTCAACATCCCCTTCCCATCGCTAGTGGTGAGATTTGTCACAACAGCTGGGGTAGAGAGGAGACCTATAGATGTCATGTTCAGGATCCCGACAGGCCACCAGTTCATTCCATATGGAGATTTGGATAGGTCGGCAAATAAGACATCCAACAAGAGGAAAGTACCTGAGCCCACATCATCATCAAGAACACCACCTTCATCAACACCCATGCCTTTTTCTCGGCCTCTTTATGACATGGTCCAGGATCTATTACAAGATGTTTGCCAAAATGAGCGCCTTGATCAAAGGCATTTCGACTGGTTGGTGGCAAAGATAGAAGGAAGAGATCCTGGGCCATTTCCAGTAGTATCACCTGAGCCGGCTGTGGAGGAAGATGATGAAGATGGCCAACTTGAGCACCAATACCCAACAGCTGAAGGTGGAGCCTCATCGTCTTTACCTCCCAGATTGTGTGCATGCATGGAAGACCGTGCAATGATTAAGTGTGGGGGAGGATCCGCAATTTTGGGGCGTAAATTTCTCTTTCTAAATACTTTGTACTATTTTATAGTTTTTAGTCGTTATGTCTTCTGTGAATATTTGTTGGTATTTCATTACATTTCACTTTGCTTAGTTTGATTATATATATATTTTTTAGCTTGCTTCTAGTTTATTGTAGTAAATATTTGGGGAGAGCTGTGTACTCGGATGTATATTGATGAATCCATATTTGATGATTTGATGATAAATTTTGGATTGAGTTGAGTGAAATTCATCATATAAACACACATTTATTCATTTAAATAGCATACTTTTGTGTTTTCTCTCTAAATTATGTCTAATTGTGAAAACATGCTCTTTTGTGCTTAATTTAATCAATTTTATTCCACTTTTATTCCATTCGATATCTTGATGATTTTTATGAGTGATTTCAGGTGTAATAGGTAGGAATGGCTTGATAAGAGTGGAAGAGAAGCATAAAAATTGGGAGGAAACATGGAGAAAACAAAAAAAAGCATTTCAGAGTGTGCATATGCACACATCTGTACGTACGCACAAGTACCAATGCGTGACTTTATTAAAAAGTCACGTGACTCACGAATTGAGGGGATTGGAGGCCAAAATTCGATGTCCTAGATCTCATATAGAAGGGGCAAGCAAGAGAGGACTGATGAGCGGATAATTTATACGCTTTTTGGCATTGTTTTTAGGTAGTTTTTAGTATGATTTAGTTAGTTTTTACTATGTTTTTATTAGTTTTTATGCAAAAATCACATTTCTGGACTTTACTATGAGTTTGTGTGTTTTTCTGTGATTTCATGTGTTTTCTAGCTGAAATTGAGGGACCTGAGCAAAAATCTGATTTAGAGGCTGAAAAAGAACTGCAGAGGCTGTTGGATTCTGACCTCGCTATACTCAAAATGGATTTTCTGGAGCTACAGAAGCCCAATTGGTGCGCTCTCATTAGTGTTGGAAAGTAGATATCCAGGGCTTTCCAGCAATATATAATAGTCCATACTTTGCCCACACTTTGACGATGCAAATTGGCGTTTAACGCCAATTCTTTACCCTATTCTGGCGTTAAACGCCAGAAACAGGTTGCAAATCAGAGTTAAATGCCAGAAACAGGCTACAACCTGGTGTTTAACTCCAAAAAAAGTCTCTACACATGGAAGCTTCAATGCTCAGCCTAAGCACACATCAAGTGGGCCCCGGAAGTGGATTTCTACGCTATCTATCTTAGTCTACTCAATTTCTGTAAACCTAGGTCACTAGCTTAGTATAAAAACTACTTTTAGAGATTTATTTTGCACCTCATGACATTTTACACATTTCATATTGTATTTCTGACGGCATGAGTCTCTAAACCCCATGATTGGGGGTGAGGAGCTCTGCTGTGTCTCGATGAATTAATGCAATTACTTCTATTTTCTATTCAAACATGCTTGTTTCTGTTCTAAGATATTCACTCGTACTTAACCATGATGAATGTGATGATCCGTGACACTCGTCACCATTCTCAACCTATGAACGCGTGCCTGACAACCACTTCCGTTCTACCTTAGATTGAGTATGTATCTCTTTGATTCCTGGTTCACGTGTTTGATTGCATCTCCTGACAACAGAGCATTCGAATCCGTGAGATCAGAGTCTTCGTGGTATAGGCTAGAATTATTGGCGGCCATTCTTGAGATCTGGAAAGTCTAAACCTTGTCTGTGGTATTCCGAGTAGGATCTGGGATGGGATGACTGTGACGAGCTTCAAACTCACGAGTGCTGGGCGTAGTGACAGACGCAAAAGGATCAATGGATCCTATTCCAACATGAGTGAGAACCGACAGATGATTAGTCGTGCGGTGTCAGCGCATTTGGACCATTTTCACTGAGAGGACGGAAGGTAGCCACTGACAACGGTGATCCACCAACATACAGCTTGCCATGGAAGGAGTCTTGCGTGTGTGAAGAAGAAGACAGTAGAAAAGCGGATATTCAGAAGACAGAGCATCTCCAAAACCTCAAGCTGTTCTCCATTACTGCACAACAAGTATTATTTATTTTATGTTAATTACTCTTCATAAACCCAACCATTTTTATTATTAATTTCCTGACTAAGAATTACAAAATAACCATAGCTTGCTTCAAGCCGACAATCTCCGTGGGATCGACCTTACTCACGTACGGTATTACTTGGACGACCCAGTGCACTTGCTGGTTAGTGGTACGAGTTGTGAAAAGTGTGATTTACAATTCGTGCACCAAGTTTTTGGCACCGTTGCCGGGGATTGTTCGAGTTTGGACAACTGACGGTTTATTTTGTTGCTTATATTAGAAAAAATTTATCTTTTTAGTTTAGAGTCACTGAAATTGCATTTTCTATTATTGTTTTTGGTTGAAACTTTTTTTAAATCCTTATTTTCTCTTTTTAATTTTTTCGAAATTTTTTTATAAACTAATAATTGAGTTTTTCTGTTTGAGTTTAGTTTCATATTTTAAGTTTGGTGTCAATTGCATGATTTTATTTTTCTTTTAATTTTTTTCGAATTATTAGTGCTCAGAATATAAAAATTTTTAAGTTTGGTGTCCTTTGTGTTTCTATTTTCTTAAAGTTTTTTCAAAAGTTGTTCTTAGCGTTCATCGTGATATTCAAAGTTTTCCTGTTTGTTTCCTTTATTTTGATCTAAAAATTTAAGTTTGGTGTCATTTTTACTGTTTTTCTCTTTCTTCATTAAATTCAAAAATATCTTTTCTCTTTATTTTAATCAATTTTCGAATTCTCCTTTAAAAATTCAGATTTTTTTTTAAAACTTTTTATTCTATCTTATCTTAGTTTTGAAATTTCAAAATTCAAAATCTTTTTCAAAAATCATATCCAAAGTTTTTCAAATCTTCTTAATTAAGCAATTAATTTGGTCTTCGAATTTATTCTCCTTTTTTTTACATTCCGAAATCTATATTTTAATTTTTAATTACTTTATTTTATTTTTTTTCTTATTTTATTCTTTTTATTATTCATTTTTTAATAAAAAAATAAAAATATATTTTATTTACAATTCATATCAATTTCCTTTTCTCCATCATGGACTTAAGTTGAAATGAACAACCGAGAAGGACTCTGGGGTCATATGTGATGCGTTTGCATCTTTGCTATTTTAGCTAGTTAGTTTAAGTAGTTTTAGCTTAGTTTCATTCATTTTCTTTGAAATAAACAAGCATTTTAATGAGTTTCACCTCCATGCATTCATGAACCAAGAACTAGGTGAAATTTGGTATAATCCATACAAATAATTCAAGGAGTTTATAAACAAGTTGGTGTGAATGATTCCCTTGAAAATTATTGCATAAGATGGCAAAACTTTGAGGAAAATTCTTTGGTTTATGTTAGGTGATGAAGCAAGAAGGCAATGGAGCAAGAATTGGAGCAAGAGAGATTGGGAACATAGCAATGTGTGTGCAGCAAGGAGGAAGAAGGGGCATTGTTGGCTGCATGTTCAGCAACAACTCCAGCAACAACGCCCAACAACTCAAGCTACCAGGAGGAAGAAGGGGCGTTGTTGGCTGCATGTTCAGCAACAACTCCAGCAACAACACCCAACAAATCAAGCTACCAGGGAGAAGAAGGCTTGGGCGTTGTTCCTGGCGTGTTTTGCCAATAACATGGGCAACAATGCCAGGAATGCGTGTTTTGCCAATAACTTGGGCAACAACGCCAGGAAGCTACCAAAGGAGAAGCATGCACGTTGTTCCTGGCGTGTTTTGCCAATAACTTGGGCAACAACGCCCATGCAAAATGGAGGAGAAGTCATGCACATTGTTCCTGGCATGTTTTGCCAATAACTTGGGCAACAACGCCCATGCAAAATGGAGGAGAAGGCATGCACGTTATTCCTGGCGTGTTTTGCCAACAACGCCAGGTAGCTTGACCTTGTACTCTTCAAAGGAGAATATCTTGAGCTAGAAAACTCCAAATGAGGTGATTTTAGTGGCATTGGAAAGTAGACATCAAGAGCTTTCCAACCATATATCATAGCATAGGATTGGAGTTCATTTGAATCTTCAAAAGCTGGCTTCATTTAGAGCCTCAGAGACTAAGGGCGTTGTTGCTGGCGTGTTTTGCCAACAACTTGGGCAACAATGCCAGGTAGCCTGACCTTGCCTTCTTCAATGGAACATAACTTGGGCTATAGAGATCCAATTGAGATGCTTCCAAATGCGTTAGAAAGTAGACATCAAGATCTTTCCAACCATATATCATAGTCTATAGTGGAGCACAAAATTGAAGCTCAAACCAGAGGCAACTTTGGGCATCAAAACTGAGTTCAAAAAGGCAGAAAGGGCCAAGTGTTTGGGCAACAACTTGGGCAACAACTTGGACAACAACGCCCAAGCACCATGCCCCACTCCCAGGAAAGTGCCATGCACGTTGTCACTGGCATGTTTTGCCAATAACTTGGGCAACAATGCCAGGCCATTGGACCAGAGCTATGAGAATGAGCCCTGTTTCCTCTGTTTGACAAGAGTTCTTTCATGAAGCAAAATCAACAAGAGCAAGGCCCAAATTGCTAACCCAAAAGGAGAATTTCAAAGAGTTTTAGGAATAGTATAAATAGAGAATAGTTTTGTACTTTTGGGGAACGCTGGGGGGACACTTTTACTTTTTACACTTAGACTTTTACATTTTAAAACTAGCATTTTCTGTTTTACTGCTTCTACCCGTCCTCTATTTTGTTTTCTTTTGGAAAATTTGAATTTCAGTTTTCAAGAACTTCTTCTTCATTCTTCAATATTCTTTACTACTAAATTTTAATGTTTACTTTTGCATTTGTTGTTGAATTTAGAGCTATGATTCACTAAACCCCATTTTCATTAGGGGGAGGAGCTCTGCTCATTTGAATGGGTTGATAACTTTTCTTTTCCTTCTCAATTCAAGTGGTTCATCTAAGAGGAAACTCTTGTTCTTCACAGATTTAATCACCATCGAGAGAGGGATTGAATCTATATGAATTATGTGGTGAACTTGAGAAAGGAGCTACATAATTCAGTTTAGAGTTCATCCTTTCATGATTTCTTTAATCCATACACTTTGGGTTAGTATGTGAGATGTAACCTCCCTTAGTTGAGATTCTGGAAGTTGTGTGGCTTGGATTAGAAATTAAACTTCATCTCTTCTCATGAACAATTAGATCACGAGAGTGGCAATTGGTTGTGTTGAGAGAAATTGAGTTACTAACAGATTAGGACTCAATTACCCACAATCTGCCATGGATCTATACCCATGATTGAGAAGGAATTGATCAACATCAATTCATGAGAATTTGCATCTCTGATCCCTAATGATCTCTCCATCATTAATTCTCATCTATTTTGTTCTTTAGTTCTTTAAATACCCATTACCCAATTCCATTTTATCTTCTTGCAATTTATCTTTCTTGCCAATTACATTCTGTTTTCTATATCTTGCAGTTTACTTTTCTGCTCTTTATAATTCCGCAATCTTTACTTTCTTGCAAGTTATCTTTAATGTCATTTAAGTTTTAGTTATTTACTTTCATTGTTCTTCTTTATTCTAGTTCTTTAAATTCTTTGTCATTTAACTTTCCGCAATTACATTCAAAAATCAAATTTCATGAAATCAAAACCATGTTTGCTTGACTAAATTTACCATTTAACTAAAGTTGCTTAATCTACCAATCTCCGTGGGATCGACCTCACTCTTAGTGAGTTTTATTACTTGATACGACCCGATATACTTGCCGGTGGTTATACGTGAATTACTAATTTTCGCGTATCAAATTTTTGGCACCGTTGCCGGGGATTGGAAGAGATTGACAATGATTAAGTGAATGGTAGTTTAGATTAAGCATTTTTCTTTTCCTTGTTAAAGCCCACTAACTGTTTGATATTTTGTTTTGCTAACTTTAACTTCACTCTGGTAATAGAGTGTTTCATTTGTGTTGTTGGTTTGTGTGTTTGTGTATGTCAGAGGCAAGGAGATTTAATCCTAAAGACGAGAGAATCCTCCGAAGGTTAAGGAGAGAAGCAACAGGAAAAGGGATAATTGGTGAGGAGGATTCAGAAGGAGAAGACCAAGTCATGGAGGGCAATTCGCACAACCCTCCTGAGGGAGTTGCCGACAATAACAACCCACCTCAAAGGAGAGTTCTAGATTCTTACACTCTCCCAAATCCAAGACACTGTGGGAGCAGTATACTCGCTCCCAATGTTCATGCAAACAACTTTGAATTGAAGCCTCAGCTCATCACTCTCGTGCAAAACAATTGTTCCTATGGAGGAGGCCCCCTTGAGGATCTAATTCAACACCTATCTGTCTTCCTAAGAATATGTGAAACTGTCAAGACAAATGGTGTGCATCCAGATGTTTACAAGCTGCTATTATTCCCATTTTCTTTAAGGGACAAGGCATTTCAATGGCTGGAGACATTTCCCAAAGAAAGTATCAACACTTGGGATGATCTGGTGAATAAATTCCTATCCAAGTTCTATCCGCCTCAGAGGATCATCAGGTTGAAAACGTTCACTCAAATGGATGGGAAATCATTGTATGAGGCATGGGAAAGATACAAAGCTCTGATTAGGAAATGTCCACCTGAGATGTTCAGTGAATGGGATAAACTTCAAAATTTCTATGAAGGGTTGACTCAAAAATCTCAAGAGTCCTTGGATTACTCTGTAGGAGGATCGCTACAATTGATGAATATAGCCGAAGAAGCTTAGAATCTCATAGACATGGTGACAAATAACCAATACTTCTTTGCTCATCAGAGGCAACGCCAACCTATTCAAAAGAAGGGTGCATTGGAACTAGAAGGAGTGGACACAATCTTGGCACAGAACAAGTTGATGCACCAACAAATCCAGCAACAAATGGAAATGATGGCTAAGAGAATAGATGGCCTCCAACTAGCTTCAGTGAGCACCACAAATCAACCTTCAATTGAATGGGGTCAAAATGAAGCGAGCAATGTTGAACAGCAACAAGAACAGGTTCAATATATGCATAATACCTCAAATCCTTCTCAAAATGATTTCCATGGTGACATATACAACTCATCTTGGAGAAATCACCCCAACCTGAGATGGGGTGACAATCAAAATTCATGGCAGAGAAACCACAATTCCAATAATTCCCGCAATACAAACAACCAAAATCATTCACCCACCCAGTAACACTAACCAATACAAAAACTCACAAAACACATATCATCCACCTCATAACAACTCACAAACTCACCAAAATAACCTTTCCACACTTCCATTCAACTCACAAAACAACCACCTCAATGCTCCAAACAACCTCCACCAGCAACCATCACCTCCCATGCAACCACATCCAGACTCTCAGAGGATCTCTAACTTAGAGATGTTAATGGAGAAACTCATCAAGACTCAAGAGATGGCAAGACAAGATCAAGCCCTGACACTCAAAAACCAAGATGTATCTATGAAAAATCTTGAAAGACAAATGGGACAAATGGCTAAACATATCACAGAGATAGGTGAGAAGCGAGCATTCCCTAGTACCACTGAAGATAACCCAAGAGACACAGGAAAAGCCATAAAATGGGAGGAGTGTAAAGCAATCACCCTGAGAAGTGGTAAGAAGGTGGAGACGGAAGCCATCACTCAAGAAGAGCACAACAAAGAAGGCTTAAAAGAAGAGGTGAAGGAGCAAAAGCAGGAGCAAGAAACCTCTACACAAAGTGATAAGTCAACTAAGAAAGAGGCAGTGAGAGCATATCAACCAATGCTACCATATCTTCAAAGATTCAAGGGAGAGAACAAAGAGAAGCAATACTCCAAGTTCCTGGAGATATTCAAGACACTTCACATCAACATCCCCTTCATAGAAGCACTTGAACAAATGCCATTATATGCAAAGTTCATGAAGGAATTGTTGACAAAGAAAAGATCCTTGAAGGAGGGACAAATGGTTGTAATGACTACGGAATGTAGTGCCATCATCCAGAAAGGATTACCAAGGAAGAGGAAGGACCCAGGGAGCTTTCATATCCCCTGCACCATAGGCAACATGACAATTGAGAAAGCATTTTGTGATCTTGGTGCAAGCATCAACCTAATGCCTCTATCCTTGATGAAGAAGCTTCAGATTCATGAATTGAGACCCACAAAAATAGCCCTTCAAATGGCGGACAAATCCATTCAGCAAGCTCTTGGAGTAGTAGAGAATGTATTGGTAAAGGTGGACAAATTTTTCCTCCCAGCTGACTTCGTCATCCTAGACATAGAGGAAGACGACAACACTCCTATTATCCTAGGGAGACCTTTCTTAGCTACTGCCAGGGCATTGATAGATGTTGAAAAAGGAGAATTGATGCTAAGGGTGCATGAAGAACATATAGTGTTCCATGTCTTCAAGAATTTGCAAGATTCCACCCAAGAGAAAGAATGTATGAAGATTGATTCCATAAATCCAAACTTGAAAGAGGCACCTAATGAGACACTCCCAATGCACTTATGCTCATGCTGGAAAGGAAAGGAAGAGGTAGAAATGGTGCAACAAGCTCAAAGAATAGAGGAGAAGCTACAACCAAAGCTTGCATTTGAGATTCTCAGCAAGGACATCCCAAAAATTGAGGCTTCAAAACCTGAACTACCTCCTGAAAAAGAAAAGAGTCCCAAGAAGAAAGTGCCAAGAGGATGGAGAAACAAGAAAATCCCCACTGAAGGCTTTTCACTAGGGGATAAAGTGATGCTAACTTACCAACCAATAGAAACATCTCCACACTTTTCTGGATACTACACAGTGAACAAAATCCTCTCACTTGAACATGTGGAAATCATCAAGAATGATACTGGAAGGAAGCTCACAGTGAGAGCGGAAGGATTAAGGCACTATGATCATCATCCTCCCTAAAGAGGGACAACCGTCAAGCTAATGACGATAAAAGAGCGCTTGTTGGGAGGCAACCCAACCTGAGGTAGTTTTCTTTTCATAGCTAGTTTAATAAAAAGGTTAATTAGCTTTATCCATATTGCAAGAAGCTAAGTTTGGTGTTGCACACCAAAACAATATAAGGGAGAATGAAGAATTCTAAGTTTGGTGTTCCATTAAAATCTCATCATAAAACATATTCTCTCCTTCTGCATAATGCTAGCTTCAAGCATTTAGATAAACTAGTTAACTATTCTGCTGTTTCCTAGTTTTTAGTTCTATTACCTTTGGCAAAGAAAAAGAAGTTCCACATATGGTTGATTTGATGCATGAGAACCATTGGCAAGGTACTAAGTTTGGTGTTCTCACACCAAAGTAAGTTCAAAAGCCCACAAATAATTCATGCATGCTAAACATTTCTCAAGTGCTTGGGGACAAGCAACTTTCAAAATTCATTGTAGGCAGTCACTTCAATTTTTGGAAGGATTAAGCATCATCAATCAAAGAGGCAAAGAAGGATGTAAAGACCAACGATGATGATGATAAGGAGTAAAGCAAGTGAACTCAAAAAGGTTGTATTATTAAGTGATTGTCTTTTATTTAAAACTGTTATGATTGAAAGTAATATTGCACCCCTGCTTGTCTGCTTAGCATAATCTCTTTAAAAGTTCAATAACTAAGATGCTAAATACATCATAGTACCATACACTTGAAAATCTGCTTACACTCAAGATCCATAAATTGCAAACAGAGAACAGTTCTTTGAAAAGAATGATTGAGGAGTCAAAAATTTGTTTTGAGGCAAGCAAAAGATTAAGAGAAGTGGTGGTTCTAGTTGTATGATTGTGTATTGAGGTTGCATGTTTGTGAAAACCTGCATGGGAGCTCATAGGCAGGAAATAGAGTTCAAAGAAGTATTGTGGAGATTCTCAAATATCTTTTGATCCAAGAAGCAGCAAAAAAAAATGACAAAAGGGTCTGAGCATCAATTACTAGGAAGAAAAAGAAAGAAATAAGAACTCAAAGAGTTACTATCCTAGTTAAATGCTTGTGATAGAATTGTGTCAAAGAGAGAGGCTTGAGCAAGTAAATCCTAAGGGGTGCTTCAACACCTAATACCTTAAAACCAACTGGTTTGGGAGTATTGATTGAAAGCTTATCTAAAGAGCCGCTTTGAGACATGACACTTAGAGTCAAGGCCAAAACACAAAAACTATAAGACTGCTTCAAGGTGATTACCTATAGAGAGATTTCCATGATATCATTTGAATGAAAGTCCTAAGATCTAAGACTTCCAAAATGTAGGGACTAATAAGCACTGGAATCCTTACATGAGCATATAATTCAGAGTTCACCCCACTATCACTTAATCACTTCACTCACCAAGGCATTATAAGTTATCCCTCAACTTGTTCCGATTAAAAGAAACCTTTGTGCATAGTTCCTTTCTTGCTTGAGGACAAGCAAGGTTTAAGTTTGGTGTTGTGATGCGTTTGCATCTTTGCTATTTTAGCTAGTTAGTTTAAGTAGTTTTAGCTTAGTTTCATTCATTTTCTTTGAAATAAACAAGCATTTTAATGAGTTTTACCTCCATGCATTCATGAACCAAGAACTAGGTGAAATTTGGCATAATCCATGCAAATAATTCATAGAGTTTATAAACAAATTGGTGTGAATGATTCCCTTGAAAATTATTGCATAAGATGGCAAAATTTTGAGGAAAATTCTTTGGTTTATGTTAGGTGATGAAGCAAGAAGGCAATGGAGCAAGAGAGATTGGGAACATAGCAATGTGTGTGCAGCAAGGAGGACGAAGGGGCGTTGTTGGCTGCATGTTCAGCAACAACTCCAGCAACAACGCCCAACAAATCAAGCTACCAGGAGGAAGAAGGGGCGTTGTTGGCTGCATGTTCAGCAACAACTCCAGCAACAACGCCCAACAAATCAAGCTACCAGGGAGAAGAAAGCTTGGGCGTTGTTCCTGGCGTGTTTTGCCAATAATTTGGGCAACAACGCCAGGAAGTCACCAAAGAAGAGGCATGCACGTTGTTCCTGGCGTGTTTTGCCAATAACTTGGGCAACAACGCCAGGAAGCCACCAAAGGAGAAGCATGCACGTTGTTCCTGGTGTGTTTTGCCAATAACTTGGGCAACAACGCCCATGCAAAATGGAGGAGAAGGCATGCACGTTGTTCCTGGCGTGTTTTGCCAATAACTTGGGCAACAACGCCCCTGCAAAATGGAGGAGAAGGCATGCACGTTGTTCCTGGCGTGTTTTGCCAACAACTTAGGCAACAACGCCAGGCAGCTTGACCTTGTACTCTTCAAAGGAGCATATCTTGAGCTAGAAAACTCCAAATGAGGTTATTTCAGTGGCATTGGAAAGTAGACATCAAGAGCTTTCCAACCATATATCATAGCATGGGATTGGAGTTCATTTGAAGCTTTAAAAGCTGGCTTCATTTAGAGCCTCAGAGACTAAGGGCGTTGTTGCTGGCGTGTTTTGCCAACAACTTGGGCAACAATGCCAGGCAGCCTGATGAGCGGATATTTTATACGCTTTTTGGGGTTAATTTCATGTAGTTTTGAGTATGTTCTAGTTGGTTTTTAGTCTATTTTCATTAGGTTTTAGGAAAAATTCATATTTCTGGACTTTACTATGAGTTGTGTGTTTTTCTGTAATTTCAGGTATTTTTCTGGCTGAAATTGAAGGAGCTGAGCAAAAATCTGATTCAGGCTGAAAAAGGACTGCTGATGCTGTTGGATTCTGACCTCCCTGCATTCAAAGTGGATTTTCTGGAGCTACAGAACTCGAAATGGCATGCTTTCAATTGCGTTGGAAAGTAGACATCCAGGGATTTCCAGTAATATATAATAGTCCATACTTTGCACAAGGATAGATGACGTAAACTGGCGTTCAACTCTAGTTCTCTGCCCAATTCTGGCGTCCAGCGCCAGAAAAGGATCAAAAGCTGGAGTTGAACGCCCAAACTGGCACAAAAACTGGCGTTCAACTCCACAAATGGCCTCTGCACGTGAATTGCTTAAATCTCAGCCCCAGCACACACCAAGTGGGCCCCAGAAGTGGATCTCTGCATCATCCATCATAGTTTACTCATTTTTTGTAAACCTAGGCTACTAGTTTAGTATTTAAACAACTTTTAGAGACTAGTTTTACATCTCATGACATTTTTAGATCTGAACTTTGTACTCTTTGACAGCATGAGTCTCTAAACTCCATTGTTGGGGGTGAGGAGCTCTGCTGTGTCTCGATGAATTAATGCAAGTATTTCTGTTTTCCATTCAAACACGCTTGTTCCTATCTAAGATGTTCATTCGCGCTTAACTGTGATGAAGGTGATGATCCATGACATTCATCACCTTCCTCAAACCATGAACGTGTGCCTGACAACCACCTCCGTTCTATATCCAATTGAATGAGTATCTCTTAGATTCCTTAATCAGAATCTCCGTGGTATAAGCTAGAACTGATGGCGGCATTCATGAGAATCCGGAAAGTCTAAACCTTGTCTGTGGTATTCTGAGTAAGATTCAATGATCGAATGACTGTGACGAGCTTCAAACTCGCGAGTGCTGGGAGTTAGTGACAGATGCAAAAGGATGAAGAATCCTATTCCAGTATGATCGAGAACCGACAGATGATTAGCTGTGCTGTGACAGAGCATGTGAGCATATTCTTCACTGAGAGGATGGGATGTAGCCATTGACGACGGTGATCCCCTACATACAGCTTTCCATAGGAGGACGTGCGTGTGTGAATCAGAAGACAAAGGAAAGCAGAGATTCAGAAGACAAAGCATCTCCAAAACTCCAACATATTCTCCATTACTGCATAACAAGTAACCTTTAGTTTATGCTCTCTTGGTTATTCGCAATTCAACTGATAAACATAATTGACTTCCTGACTAAGATTTACAAGATAACCATAGATTGCTTCAAACCAACAATCTCCGTGGGATTCGACCCTTACTCACGTGAGGTATTACTTGGACGACCCAGTGCACTTGCTGGTTAGTGGTACGAGTTGTGAAAAGTGTGATTCACAATTTGTGCACCAAGTTTTTGGCGCCGTTGCCGGGGATTGTTCGTGTTTGAACAACTGACGGTTTATTTTGTTGCTTAGATTAGGAAAAATTTCTTTTTTTGTTTAGAGTCTCTTATTATTGTCGTGTTAAAATTTTAGAGTCCTTATTTTCTTTTTAAAATAGTTTTCAAAAATAATTTCTCTATTAAATCCTGTGCCAAACTTTAAGTTTGGTGTTTTCTTGTTGATTTTTCTTAAAATTTTCGAAAATTTATTCTGGTTTTCTAAAAAATTTTAAGTTTGGTGTTCTTCCTTCGTGTTCTTGTGTTCTTGTGAATCTTCAAAGTGTTCTTGTGTTTTCCTTGTGTCTTGATCTTAAAATTTTTTAAGTTTAGTGTTCCTTAGTGTTTTTCCCTTAAAAATTTTCGAAAACAAGGAGCATCAGATCTAAAAATTTTAAATCTTGTGCTATCTTATTGTTTTTCTCTCTCTTCTTAAAATTCAAAAATATCTTTTCTCTCTATTTTAAAGCATCTTTTTTTCGAAATCCATTTCCAAAATTTAGATTTTTATTTCAAAATTTAAAACCTTTTTCAAAAATCATCATATCCTTTTCAAAATCTCCTAACCACTTTCTCTCTCCTCACTTTTTCGAAAATCTTTCACTCATTTTTATTTATTTTATTTTGATTTATTTTGATTTTGAAATAAATAAATAAATAAATAAATAAAAATAGTTTTTATATCATCTCCCTTTCTCCATCATGGACCTAAGCGGAAATGAACAGTCCAGAAGGACTCTGGGGTCATATTCTAACCCCTCTACTGCTTCATATGGGAGTAGTATCTGCATACCCTCCATTGGAGTCAGTAGCTTTGAGTTGAATCCTCAGCTCATTATCATGGTGCAGCAAAGTTGCCAGTATTCCGGTCTTCCACAGGAAAACTAAACTAGTCCTAGGATTCTAACTAATATAGGATCATGCAGCAAACAAAGCAAAATAGCAGAAAACCAGAACATAACATAGACAAAGAGGGGAGGAATAAAAAATGAAAGGAACTCAACCACCTTAGCTATCCTAGCAGTCATTTATTCTTCAGGTTGTGCTCCTCAGTGAAGATGATTCGCCTCCCTTTTGGTGCCATAGGAATAAACAGAAAATTTCTAAGCGAAGCGTCAACACCAAACTTAAAGGTTTGCTTGTCCTCAAGCAAAGAAGAACTGAAATTAGAAGAGAAAAATATTAAAAATGAAAGAAAAAAAATAAAGATAAGAGAAAAAGAGAGAATTAGGATTGGGAGAGAGAGAAAGAAACTGGGCGGCGCAAGCGACGCGTTCGCGTCAATGACGCGATCGCGTACGTCGCGCATCCTTCATAATGACGCGTTAGCGTCAGGCACGCGTCCGCGTGGATGGCCATGTATGCAAATGACGCGGACGCGTCGGGCACGCGTCCGCGTGATCAAATTTGTGCTTTTAGCACACTTCTTGCCTCAAGCCAGCTTAACTCTCTGTCCAGACACCTTTTACGTCGATTTTTCGGGTCACGCGTCCGCGTGGATGATGCGGTCGCGTGAAGTGGCAAAAATCATGAATGACGCGGTCGCGTGAGCCATGCGTCCGCGTGGGCTTGTTTGTGCTAGAGGCATAATTCTTGCGCCACTCCCGCGCAACTCTCTGTTCAAATTTATTTTTCACGCACACATGATTGACGCGTTCACGTCAATGACGCGATCGCGTCGTGTGCCTTTCTTTTTTTTTTTTTTTAGCCTGAGGTGTTCGGTTCCTGTGATAAAATAGCTGCATGATCAGAAAATTAGTAAGAACTTAATAAACATCAACTAAGTAAGAAAACTACTATTACGAAAAACAACTAAGAATAAAAAAGAATGATCATACCACGGTGGGTTGTCTCCCACCAAGCACTTTTAGTTAAAGTCCTTAAGTTGGACATGTTGTGAGCTTCTTGTCATGGTGGCTTGTGCTTGTACTGATCCAAGAATCTCCACCAATGTTTGTAATTCCAATGGCTACCGGGATCCCAAACGAAGCGCACAACGCCTTTGAGCAAGTTGAAGCAAGTGACAAAGCCCCAAGAGTGTTGATTGTGGGAATGAATTCCAGGGTTCCAAACTTTGCTTTTACACCCGTCTTCTTGTGTATCACTATTGTTTCCACCGGGTGGCAATTGATCTGACTTCTCATAGAGACATCCAAACAACCTTTTAGACCCATTCAAATTAGCTCTACACCAATTCTTGCACTTCAATTCGGAGCATGCAACCATATTGAGCCTTGCTTGACAACTCTTACCACTAACCATCTTCCTCTTACTCTTAATACCACAAAGAGCTCTAAGTTGACCATCCGTCTCTAGTAGCCCATATTCAAGTGGGAAAGTAAGGATTAAGGATAGAGATTTTACCCACATGAATGTTGTATTGGATGGTGATGGCTTTGGAAGAGGTCTTGCAAGCTCTACTCCCTTGTGTTCTACTTTGAATTCTACCATCTCCTTGCAAGCTTCCTCAATCTCAACCTCTTCTTCTTGGTAGCTTTCTTTTAATTCAATCTCTTCTTCATTGCTTACCAAGGGCATGGGAGGTTGTGCATCTTCCTCCTTTGTGGGTGCATCTTCCTCCTTTGTTTTTGTATCCTCTTCTTCCATGTGTGAGGATGGAAAGTTCTCTAGTTCACTGGAGTATAAACTCCTTTGATTGATTTCCTCACTTTCTTCCATAGGATCTTGCATTGTATCTTTTGGGAAGGAATTTGCTTGTTCCTCTTCCTGGTACTTGATAATCGACTGCATATGCTTCTCTATATTTTTGACACTTGTCTTTATATCATGTAAACATTCTTTCATGAGAAGCTCAAGATCCGATGGTATTTGAGATGAATAAGAAGGAGGTGATGGTTCTTGATAAGTGTAAAAAGAGGATGGTTCTTGGTATGAATAGGAAGATAGTGGCTCTTGATATGGGTAGAAAGATGATGGTTCTTGATATGGATAGAGAGGAGGTGGTTCTTGGTATGGATATGGAGATGGTGGTTCTTGATAGTTGGAACATGGAGCATTGAAGTTTCTTTGATTTTGACTTTGCCAACTAAAATTTGGGTGGTTTCCCCATTCATAAAGATATGAATCACTACTCGGGTGTGAGTAGTAACCCATATGATCTCTCTCCATTATTTTTCCTTAGCACAAAACACCAAAAAGGATTAAACGCACCATGTGGTAAACAGAAAAGCAAAGAAGAAAGAAAATTTATTTATTTATTTTATTTTTTTTTGAAAAAAAAAACTAAAAATAAAAGAAGAATTCAAGTAAATAAAAAAAGTCAACTAAAAAAAAGAAATTAAACAAAAAAAATATTAGTATTAAAAAAATATTTTTAAAAGAAAATTTACTACGGGACACCAAACTTAATTTTAGAAATTAAAAAAAAATATTAGTATTAAATTATTTTTTTCTTATTATTTTTTTTATTTTTTTTATTTTTTTAAACAAAACAAAAAAGAAGAAACGAAAAAGAAGGAACAGGGAAGGGGGCAGGAACAAAAGAAAAAAAATTGTAACGGAAAAGAAAAATAAAACGTAAAGAAAAAGAAATTTTTTTAAATTTTTTTATTAAATAATAAAAAAAAGAAAACGTAACAGCTAACGAAAAACAAGAAAAATATTTTTTTTGAAAAATAATAAAATAATATTTAAATAAAATTAAATTTAAAACGCCTAATCTAAACAATCAAACAACTAATAGTTGTTAATCACAATCAATCCCCGGCAACGGCGCCAAAAACTTGGTGCGGTATTTACAACCACACTTACAAACCGGCAAGTGCACCGGGTCGTACCAAGTAATACCTTACGTGAGTAAGGGTCGATCCCACGAGGATTGATGGATTAAGCAACAATAGCGCTTGATAGGATTAGTTAGACAAACAGAAAATAATGTTTGGAAGTTCAAAAGATATTAAACAATATTAAAAATATTAAAGACAGGCAGATAAATAAATTGGGAATAAAATATAGAGAAAAAGGTTAAGGTTTTAGAGTTATCTATTTTCTGGATTGACTTTTCTTATTAACTAATTTTAATCATGTAAGATTTAATTCATGGCAAACTATTTATGACTAGACCCTAATTCCTTAGACCTTCCTAGTCTCCTCTAAAATTCATCAACTGCCAATTCCTTGGTCAATTAATTCCAATTAGAGGGTGATGATCGAATCCTAGTTTATATGCCACAAGAATCCTAATTATTCAAAGATAAAGGGATTATATGTCACGTATCCCGTTAAATACAAACAATTAGAAATTCAGGATAATATGTTTTCAAGCTATTGTTCAAGTAAAGAGCTTTTCCAAGTTTTACAAGAACTCAAATAGAACATGGGTCATACTTCCGTTCCACCCAAATTCATAAAATAAAGAACGAAAACAATTATTGAAATATAAATCAAAACATGAATTAAAATAGAAAAATAATATTATCAATCCATACAATAGACAAAGCTCCTAACCTTAACAATGGAGGATTAGTTGCTCATAGAAAAGAGAGAAAATTAGGATTGTCAGTTATGTTCCCCTGATGGGATGAGGTGTAATCTCCCCCAGGACCTCTCTACAAAGGAAGAAAAGTTTCTCCCTTTTTATAACTAATCCTAATAAATTTAAAATCTAATATCTAAAATTAAAAATTAAAATAATATCTTTTCCTAATTTAAGATTTGAATTTAAATTTGAATTAATTAACAGATCTTCAGTTGATGGATGGGGACCACTTGCTTTGTCCATTCTGCAGCTTCTAATCTATATTTTATGGGCTGGAAACTGAGTTAAAATAGCCCAGAAATCGCCCCCAGCGTTTTTCTGCATTTTCTGCACGTGGCGCATGTGACGCATCCGCGTCGTCCACGCGTTCGCGTCATTTGTGCAGATTCCAGTCCACGCGTTCGCATCAGGCACGCGATCGCGTCATTGCGATTTCCTCCATTCCGCGCGGTCGCGTGAGCCATGCGTCCGCGTCGGTATTCGCTGGTCATCTCCTTGGCTTCTTCTCTTTCTCTGCAGAAACTTCATCAAATCCATCCGAATGCTACCTAAATTAAATAAAATTGCACAAAACTCAAAATAGCATCTATAGTGGCTAAAATATAATTAATTCTTAATTAAATTCAACAATTTAGGTGCAAATTCACTAGGAAAAGATAGGCAAGATGCTCACGCATCAGTTCACGAGTCAATATAGAAGGTAATTCGAAAGATGAAGTTCAACATCCCCTTCCCATCGCTAGTGGTGAGATTTGTCACAACAGCTGGGGTAGAGAGGAGACCTATAGATGTCATGTTCAGGATCCCGACAGGCCACCAGTTCATTCCATATGGAGATTTGGATAGGTCGGCAAATAAGACATCCAACAAGAGGAAAGTACCTGAGCCCACATCATCATCAAGAACACCACCTTCATCAACACCCATGCCTTTTTCTCGGCCTCTTTATGACATGGTCCAGGATCTATTACAAGATGTTTGCCAAAATGAGCGCCTTGATCAAAGGCATTTCGACTGGTTGGTGGCAAAGATAGAGGGAAGAGATCCTGGGCCATTTCCAGTAGTATCACCTGAGCCGGCTGTGGAGGAAGATGATGAAGATGGCCAACTTGAGCACCAATACCCAACAGCTGAAGGTGGAGCCTCATCGTCTTTACCTCCCAGATTGTGTGCATGCATGGAAGACCGTGCAATGATTAAGTGTGGGGGAGGATCCGCAATTTTGGGGCGTAAATTTCTCTTTCTAAATACTTTGTACTATTTTATAGTTTTTAGTCGTTATGTCTTCTGTGAATATTTGTTGGTATTTCATTACATTTCACTTTGCTTAGTTTGATTATATATATATTTTTTAGCTTGCTTCTAGTTTATTGTAGTAAATATTTGGGGAGAGCTGTGTACTCGGATGTATATTGATGAATCCATATTTGATGATTTGATGATAAATTTTGGATTGAGTTGAGTGAAATTCATCATATAAACACACATTTATTCATTTAAATAGCATACTTTTGTGTTTTCTCTCTAAATTATGTCTAATTGTGAAAACATGCTCTTTTGTGCTTAATTTAATCAATTTTATTCCACTTTCATTCCATTCGATATCTTGATGATTTTGATGAGTGATTTCAGGTGTAATAGGTAGGAATGGCTTGATAAGAGTGGAAGAGAAGCATAAAAATTGGGAGGAAACATAGAGAAAACAAAAAAAAGCATTTCAGAGTGTGCATATGCACACATCTGTACGTACGCACAAGTACCAATGCGTGACTTTATTAAAAAGTCACGTGACTCACGAATTGAGGGGATTGGAGGCCAAAATTCGATGTCCTAGATCTCATATAGAAGGGGCAAGCAAGAGAGGACTGATGAGCGGATAATTTTTACACTTTTTGGCATTGTTTTTAGGTAGTTTTTAGTATGATTTAGTTAGTTTTTACTATGTTTTTATTAGTTTTTATGCAAAAATCACATTTCTGGACTTTACTATGAGTTTGTGTGTTTTTCTGTGATTTCATGTGTTTTCTGGCTGAAATTGAGGGACCTGAGCAAAAATCTGATTTAGAGGCTGAAAAAGAACTACAGAGGCTGTTGGATTCTGACCTCGCTATACTCAAAATGGATTTTCTGGAGCTACAGAAGCCCAATTGGTGTGCTCTCATTAGTGTTGGAAAGTAGATATCCAGGGCTTTCCAGCAATATATAATAGTCCATACTTTGCCCACACTTTGACGATGCAAATTGGCGTTTAACGCCAATTCTTTACCCTATTCTGGCGTTAAACGCCAGAAACAGGTTGCAAATCAGAGTTAAATGCCAGAAACAGGCTACAACCTGGTGTTTAACTCCAAAAAAAGTCTCTACACATGGAAGCTTCAATGCTCAGCCTAAGCACACATCAAGTGGGCCCCAGAAGTGGATTTCTGCGCTATCTATCTTAGTCTACTCAATTTCTGTAAACCTAGGTCACTAGCTTAGTATAAAAACTACTTTTAGAGATTTATTTTGCACCTCATGACATTTTACACATTTCATATTGTATTTCTGACGGCATGAGTCTCTAAACCCCATGATTGGGGGTGAGGAGCTCTGCTGTGTCTCGATGAATTAATGCAATTACTTCTATTTTCTATTCAAACATGCTTGTTTCTGTTCTAAGATATTCACTCGTACTTAACCATGATGAATGTGATGATCCGTGACACTCGTCACCATTCTCAACCTATGAACGCGTGCCTGACAACCACTTCCGTTCTACCTTAGATTGAGTATGTATCTCTTTGATTCCTGGTTCACGTGTTTGATTGCATCTCCTGACAACAGAGCATTCGAATCCGTGAGATCAGAGTCTTCGTGGTATAGGCTAGAATTATTGGCGGCCATTCTTGAGATCTGGAAAGTCTAAACCTTGTCTGTGGTATTCCGAGTAGGATCTGGGATGGGATGACTGTGACGAGCTTCAAACTCACGAGTGCTGGGCGTAGTGACAGACGCAAAAGGATCAATGGATCCTATTCCAACATGAGTGAGAACCGACAGATGATTAGTCGTGCGGTGTCAGCGCATTTGGACCATTTTCACTGAGAGGACGGAAGGTAGCCACTGACAACGGTGATCCACCAACATACAGCTTGCCATGGAAGGAGTCTTGCGTGTGTGAAGAAGAAGACAGTAGAAAAGCGGATATTCAGAAGACAGAGCATCTCCAAAACCTCAAGCTGTTCTCCATTACTGCACAACAAGTATTATTTATTTTATGTTAATTACTCTTCATAAACCCAACCATTTTTATTATTAATTTCCTGACTAAGAATTACAAAATAACCATAGCTTGCTTCAAGCCGACAATCTCCGTGGGATCGACCTTACTCACGTACGGTATTACTTGGACGACCCAGTGCACTTGCTGGTTAGTGGTACGAGTTGTGAAAAGTGTGATTTACAATTCGTGCACCAAGTTTTTGGCACCGTTGCCGGGGATTGTTCGAGTTTGGACAACTGACGGTTTATTTTGTTGCTTATATTAGAAAAAATTTATCTTTTTAGTTTAGAGTCACTGAAATTGCATTTTCTATTATTGTTTTTGGTTGAAACTTTTTTTAAATCCTTATTTTCTCTTTTTAATTTTTTCGAAATTTTTTTATAAACTAATAATTGAGTTTTTCTGTTTGAGTTTAGTTTCATATTTTAAGTTTGGTGTCAATTGCATGATTTTATTTTTCTTTCAATTTTTTTCGAATTATTAGTGCTCAGAATATAAAAATTTTTAAGTTTGGTGTCCTTTGTGTTTCTATTTTCTTAAAGTTTTTTCAAAAGTTGTTCTTAGCGTTCATCGTGATATTCAAAGTTTTCCTGTTTGTTTCCTTTATTTTGATCTAAAAATTTAAGTTTGGTGTCATTTTTACTGTTTTTCTCTTTCTTCATTAAATTCAAAAATATCTTTTCTCTTTATTTTAATCAATTTTCGAATTCTCCTTTAAAAATTCAGATTTTTTTTTAAAATTTTTTATTCTATCTTATCTTAGTTTTGAAATTTCAAAATTCAAAATCTTTTTCAAAAATCATATCCAAAGTTTTTCAAATCTTCTTAATTAAGCAATTAATTTGGTCTTCGAATTTATTCTCCTTTTTTTTACATTCCGAAATCTATATTTTAATTTTTAATTACTTTATTTTATTTTTTTTCTTATTTTATTCTTTTTATTATTCATTTTTTAATAAAAAAATAAAAATATATTTTATTTACAATTCATATCAATTTCCTTTTCTCCATCATGGACTTAAGTTGAAATGAACAACCGAGAAGGACTCTGGGGTCATATGTGATGCGTTTGCATCTTTGCTATTTTAGCTAGTTAGTTTAAGTAGTTTTAGCTTAGTTTCATTCATTTTCTTTGAAATAAACAAGCATTTTAATGAGTTTCACCTCCATGCATTCATGAACCAAGAACTAGGTGAAATTTGGTATAATCCATACAAATAATTCAAGGAGTTTATAAACAAGTTGGTGTGAATGATTCCCTTGAAAATTATTGCATAAGATGGCAAAACTTTGAGGAAAATTCTTTGGTTTATGTTAGGTGATGAAGCAAGAAGGCAATGGAGCAAGAATTGGAGCAAGAGAGATTGGGAACATAGCAATGTGTGTGCAGCAAGGAGGAAGAAGGGGCATTGTTGGCTGCATGTTCAGCAACAACTCCAGCAACAACGCCCAACAACTCAAGCTACCAGGAGGAAGAAGGGGCGTTGTTGGCTGCATGTTCAGCAACAACTCCAGCAACAACACCCAACAAATCAAGCTACCAGGGAGAAGAAGGCTTGGGCGTTGTTCCTGGCGTGTTTTGCCAATAACATGGGCAACAATGCCAGGAATGCGTGTTTTGCCAATAACTTGGGCAACAACGCCAGGAAGCTACCAAAGGAGAAGCATGCACGTTGTTCCTGGCGTGTTTTGCCAATAACTTGGGCAACAACGCCCATGCAAAATGGAGGAGAAGCCATGCACATTGTTCCTGGCATGTTTTGCCAATAACTTGGGCAACAACGCC